>NC_092719.1:192781830-193088418 GCF_047496885.1 Scyliorhinus torazame | reverse complement strand
CTATGCAAGCAAATAGGCCTCTTCCGCCAGTAGTCAGTGAGTAGAGTGGCTGGACCTAAGCACATTCAAATATGAAATGCAGAGTCTGTACATTCTCCACATGTCTGCGTGGATTTCCTCCAGGTGCTCCGGTTTCCTTCCACAAGTCCCGAAAGACCTGCTTGTTAGATGAATTGGACTTTTTGAATTCTCCTCGGTGTACCCGAACAGGCGCCGTAGTGTGATGACTTGGAGATTTTCATAGTGGCTTTATTGCAGTGTTAATATCGGCGTACTTGTGACACTAATAAAGATTATTATTATTATTATAAATGCTGGACAAGCCATTATTTCACATCAAGGTGCAAAGCATGTGCACCTACCCTACAAGAAAGTTAACAGGCCATCAATCTGAGCAACGGTAAAGCTGATCTAGCAAGTAGAAAACTGTGGCTTGAGGTGGACAGTATAACATCTTGGAGTAAAGGAAGAGGTTGAGAATGGCTGTCTATCCTGACGTTGAAACTGTTGTAACCGGTTCAAGGTAACCCGAACAGAGAACCGGCTCATCTCATGTTTGTAGAATTGTTTGATACAGGGCTATATTTGTGTGGCAAAGTGGGCCTCTGCAACTATCATCAAGTTCTGCTTCACACAAAATTCAAGGTGGTTCCCCTGGGATTTGTCTTGGAGTTTATTGAGGTGAATTCTTTGGCAAATGCTTACAGCATTATCATGCACCTTGAATAAAGCTAACTTTCAACTTGTTTAAGACGTTTTCTTTTTGATGTTGTAATTTTTAAATTGGTTTGAATTTACTTGAACAGCTAAATTATTACTGAATCCAGTTATGTGTTGATACAGTAAACAGGTGGCAAATCTGTGCTGGCCTGCATTATTATGTTTCGTGATAATATTGAGGCTTTGCTGATGAGAATGTTTTGACAACACTGACATTTTAAGCTTTTAGATTTGCAAAACTTGGAGGGTATTGAAGCTTAGATCCATCTGGAGCCTCTAAAAGTGTGGAGATTTGGAACCTGAGATCATTTGTTTTTTATGATTGAGCTGCAAATCTGGTAGTTGCGCAAGGTGTTAATATGCTGGTAAATTTGAGCTGCACGGCTCTGGAGATGAGCAACACATTTTAGATTTTAATGCTTGGTACCAGGGGGAAAAAAAAAACAACAGTGAGAGATTCCATTCAATTGCAGAGTATTGGGCTCTGATTATAGTTGACAATTATAGTCCACCATTGTTCAGTATTCTCAAGGGTAATTAGGGCTGGGCAATAAATGCTGGCCTCGCCAGTGACACCCATATCCAAAGAACAAAGAAAAGTACAGCAGAGGAACAGGCCCTTCGGCCCTCCAAGCCTGTGCCGACCATGCTGCCCGTCTAAACTAAAATCTTCTACACTTCCTGGGTCTGTATCCCTCTATTCCCATCCTATTCATGTATTTGTCAAGATGCCCCTTAAATGTCACTATCGTCCCTGCTTCCACCACCTCCTCCGGCAGCGAGTTCTAGGCACCCACTACCCTCTGTGTAAAAAAAAAAAAAAAAAAAAAAAAACTTGCCTCGTACATCTCCTCTAAACCTTTGCCCCTCGCACCGTAAAACTATGAATTAATGAATCCAATGAATTAATTTTAACAAAAATCTTCTGGCTAGTCAGAAAACTGTGGTGAAGTGCTCTTGGATTTTTCTGAGGCAGAAATTGTGGTTCATCCAAGACTTGGCTTTTGGACAGGCAGTCTGGTAACATCCATGTGGAGATAAAAGTCCTGTCTTCATATTGAGGATACCCTCCATCATGTTGTGTTGCAATCCATTGTGCTAAATGGGATAGATTCATAACAGATCTAGCTAGATTCAGAACCGATCTGGCAACTGGAGACTAGGCATCCATGAGGCGCTGTGGGCCATCAACAGCAACAGAATTATACTCAACCAGAATTTGTAGCCTCGTGGCCCAGCATATCCCCCACTCTGCCAGTACCATCACATCTGTGTCAGTAGAGTGCAGGAGGCCATGCCAGGAGCAGCACCAGGGATATCAAATGATGTGTTAACCTGGTTAAGCTACAACACAGGACTACGTTCATGCCAGACAACACGAGTAGCAAGTGAGAAGCGGGGCTAGGCGAACCCACAACCAACGGACCAGATCTAAGCTCTGCAGTCCTGCCACATCCAGTCATGAATGGTGGTGGATAATTGAACAACTCACTGGAGGAGGCGGCTTCACAAATATCCCTGTCGGGCAATGTGAAAAATTGTCCAGGTGTGTCCTGTACACACTAAGCAGGACAAATCCAACTTGACCAATTACTGCCCTATCTCTCTACTCTCAATCATCAATAAAGTGATGAAAGGGGTCATCAATAGTGCTATCAAGCGGCACTTAATTTCATAGAATTTACAGTGCAGAAGGAGGCCGTTCGGCCCATCGAGTCTGCACCGGCTCTTGGAAAGAGCAACCTACCCAAGGTCCACACCTCCACCCTATCCCCATAACCCAGCAACCCCACCCAACACTATGGGCAATTTTGGACACTAAGGGCAATTTAGCATGGCCAATCCACCTAACCTGCATATCTTTGGACTGTGGGAGGAAACCGGAGCACCCGGAGGAAACCCACGCACACACGGGGAGGATGTGCAGACTCCGCACAGACAGTGACCCAAGCTGGAATCGAACCTGGGACCCTGGAGCTGTGAAGCAATTGTGCTATCCACAATGCTACCGTGCTGCCCTAAGCGAGCAATAACCTGCTCACTGGCGCTCAGTTTGTGTTCCCCAGGATCACTCCGCTCCTGACCTCATTAAAGCCTTGATTCCAACATGGACAAAAGAGCAGAATGCCAGAGGTGAGGTGAGAGTGACTTTCCTTTTTTAAAATAAATTTAGAGCACCCAATTCTTTTTTTACCAATTAAGGGGCAATTTAATGTTTAATTCACCTGCCTTGTGGGGATGATACCCACACAGACACTGGAAGAATGTGCAAACTCCACGCGGACGGTGACCAGGGGCCGGGATGAGTCCCGGGTCTTCTGTGCCTTGAGAGAGTGATTTCCCTTGACATCAAGGCAGCATTTGATCGAGAATAGCATCAAGGAATCCTAGCAAAACTGCAGTCAATGGAAATTGGCGGGGGGGGGTGGGGGGGAGAAAGAGAGAGACTATCCACTGGTTGCAGTAATACCACGCACAAGGGAAGAATGTTGTGGTTGTTGGAGATAAGTCATCTCAGTCCCGGATCATCACTGCAAGAGTTCCTCCAGGTGTCCTAGGCCCAACCATCTTCAGCTGCTTCATCAATGACCATCCTTCCAACATAAGGTCACATGTGGGGATTGTTCAGCACCACACCATTCGCGATTCCTCAGACATTGAAGCAGTCCATGTGCAAATGCAGCAAAACCTGGATAATATCGTGGCCTGGGCTGACAAGTGGCAAGCAACATTTGTGCTGCAGAAGTGCCAGGCAATGACCATCTCCAACAAGTGAGGATCTAACCATCACCCATGACGATGAATGTTGTTGCCATTACTGAATCCTCACTATCAGTATCCGGGGAGTTACCATTGACCAGAAACTGAACTGGACTAGACGTATAAATACTGTGGCTACAAGTGCTGGTCCAGTTAGGTAACCTGTGGCGAGTGACTCACCTCCTGACTCCCCAAAGCCTGTCCACCATCTGCAGGGCACAAGTCAAGAGTGTGATGGAATACTCTGCACTTGCTTGGATGAGTGCAGCTTCAACACTCAAGAAGCTATTGGCACCCCTTCCACAAACGTTCATTTCCTCCACCACCGATGCACAATAGTGGCAGTGTGTACCATCTACAAGATGCACTGCAGGAACTCACCAAGGCTCCTTAAGTAGCACCTTCCAAACCCATGGCTGTTACCGTCTGGGAGGATAAGGGTAGCAGCAGACACATGGGGACACCACCACTGGAATTTGCAGTTTTATTATAAGTCAGGATGGTGAGTGACATGGAGGGAAACTTCCAGGTGGTGATATCCTCATGCGTCCGCTGCCAGCCTTATCCTTGTTTTGTCTATGATCTGATGGGTAAGAGCAGATTGGCAAGGGCAGTCGGTGGTAAATGCATTTGAGGAACATTATGTGGCTGATTGTACCGCAGAGGGGGCGAGGGAGACAATGTGCCAGGGCTAAAATTAATTACAGAAGATGTTTCGTTTTAAAAAAAATTTAGAGTACCCAATTCATTTTTCCAATTAAGGGGCAATTTAGTTTGGCCAATCCACCTAACCTGCACATCTTTGGGTTGTGGGGGCGAAACCCACGCAAACACTGGGAGAATGTGCAAACTCCACACGGACAGTGACCCAGAGCCGGGATCGAACCTGGGACCTTGCGCCGTGAGGCATCAGGGCTAACCCACTGCGCCACCGTGCTGCCCCAATGTTTCTTTTTTAAAAAAAAAAAAAATTTAGAGTACCCAATTCATTTTTCCAATTAAGGGGCAATTTAGCATGGCCAATCCACCTAACCTGCACATCTTTGGGTTATGGGCGTGAAACCCACGCAGACATGGGGAGAATGTGCAAACTCCACACTGACAGTGACCCAGGGCTGGAATTCGAACCCGGGTCCTCAGCGCCGTAGTCTCAGTGCTAACCACAGTGCCACATGCCGCTCTTACAGAAGATGTTTCTGAACTTGATCGTACATTTGAGTATATTTGGGCAGCACGGTAGCACAAGTGGTTAGCACTGTGGCTTCACAGCCAGGGTCGCAGGTGCGGTTCCCTGCTGGGTCACTGTCTGTGCGGAGTCTGCACGTTCTCCCCGTGTCTGCGTGGGTTTCTGCCGGGTACTCCGGTTTCCTCCCACAGTCCAAAGACGTGCAGGTTAGTGGATTGGCCAAGTTAAATTGCCCCTAGTGTCCAAAAAGGTTTGGAGGGGTTATTGGGTTACAGGGATAGGGTGGAAGTGAGGGCTTAAGTGTGTTGGTGCAGACTCGATGGGCCAAATGGCCTCCTCCTACACTCTATGGTCTATATTATTGCTGCCTTTTAGATTATCTTCTCAAAGGCAATGCATTTCTAAGTGGTGCTATTATAGAGATCAGATATTTTTGATGGGTCGGACACAGTATTGTCTTCCTCTTCATTTGATTAAATTCTCGATGTTGAGGCTATGGGATGGAAAGACAGTTATAATTCATTTGTGCCGGGAATAAGTAAATTGTTTGGATTTTGTGTGGTTGAATGCTGTATCCTGGGATTATATTCATTGGAGTTTAGGAGGTTGAGGGGAGATCTAATAGAAACTTACAAGATAATGAATGGCTTAGATAGGGTGGGCGTAGGGAAGTTGTTTCCATTAGCAGGGGAGACTAGGACCCGGGGGCACAGCCTTAGAATAAAAGGGAGTCACTTTAGAACAGAGATGAGGAGACATTTCTTCAGCCAGAGAGTGGTGGGTCTGTGGAATTCATTGCCACAGAGGGCGGTGGAGGCCGGGACGTTGAGTGTCTTTAAGACAGAAGTTGATAAATTCTTGATTTCTCAAGGAATTAAGGGCTATGGAGAGAGAGAAGGTAAATGGAGTTGAAATCAGCCATGATTGAATGGTGGAGTGGACTCGATGGGCCGAATGGCCTTACTTCCGCTCCTGTGTCTTACGGTCTTGTGGTCTTATCCTTGTTAGTTCAAGTGTAGAATATTTGTTCTGTTTCATGTTTATCATGATTTATTGAGCTTCAAGTTAATAAAGCAGTATTTTGTTTTCAAATGTTTCTGGCAATTTTATCAAGACTTGCGTTGTTCGTTTTACTTGAATATTGTGATAATACATATTCCTAAGAGAAACCAGGCTTCATCTCCAACTGGTTATAATTTGTTATCACCGATTGCGTGCTTTAAAAAAAAAAAATTCTATTTCCATTGTAACATTTCCATGGCGTATTTGTTTCTTCAAGATTAACATTGCAAGCAAATACTTATTCACAGCAAGGAGAAAGACTACTCATAATAAAAAGATGTATTTAGCGTGGTAAAATTTAAACTTTTACTACCCTTTGGTCATATTGGTTCAGCTAACATATTTACTGAAGGAGTTGATATTTTTCAGCTGTGCATAGCTTTTATTATTTATTCTGTAAAGTGAGGTGTATCTTCAATGGAGTTTTATTTATCTTCCTTGTGCCTACCCAAAGCTGAGAAATGTAACTCTATCTTTTTCTTTTCATGGCAAATTTGGAAGTATTGCTATTGAGTCAAAGCTATATATAATCTACTTAATGTATTAAAATGAGCAATGGGAGGTCTTAAGGAGAGGATAGTTGAGGTACAGAGTAGACTCATTGTAAAAAGAGAGGAAGGAAACCCAAAATGTCTGGTTCATAATACAGTAGGGAATTAAGTATAATACCAAAAGTGCACAGAACTGAAAAAGGAAATGAGAGGGGGCCAAAACATACATGTAAGTTAACAAGAAATACCAAACTATTTATGTAAACTTATAAATAGTAAAAGGATGGTCAAATAAAGCATAGAGTTGGTTGGAGAGTAGAAAATAAGGGGTACAGGACATGGCTGAGCTATGAGTACTTGGCAGCCTCTTCAATTTTGCAACCAATGCCATCAGTAAAGGTGGAGAGCTGGCAGGGGGTGAGAACTATTTTTACACAGCAAATTATGATCTGGAGACATAGGGAGGGGAAGCTTGTATTTGCAATCGGGCCTGCCCTATTGAGAGAATGTCCTCCGGTGCATCATGCCAGCGAATTATTCTTGAAATATGTGCACCGTTGTTTCTATGCACTGAAAGATCCCATGGGTATCAATGTAATAAGTGCCAAAGTTGACATTATTCATTGCAAAATAATTTTGGTGGGGAGATTTGGAAGATCTCTTTGCTTCTCTCGTCCACCTAAATAGACAGAGGAAAAAATACACCACGTAGTGATACACTGAAATATAAACCTAGATTGGCTTAATGACCTGCAAGAGGGTAAAGCTAAAACGTTTGATTGGAGGTGTGTGTCACTATTGATCTAAACTTGCCCGTCTGCTACATTCAAGTTTCAGGACCACTTCTAAAGATGTGGCAGGACAGATATGTGTACCAGTTTTCGAAGAGTAATTGCAGTTGATAACAAATCGAGACCGTATAACAGATTTCACTATGTAGGAGATAATTTTAATTAAAACTTTGTGAATAGTTGCGATCTCAATGGATGGTGTGTGTCTTGGAGAGTGTTGCCAATTTATTGGAATACTATTCCAGAGCGTAACCAATAATGTTTCCAATTTGGACTGGAGACGCCAATAATGTTGCTCTTTTTAACTGGATACTAATATGACAGTTATTAATGATGATATTGCTTTTCAGGTAGGTATTCGCCAGGTATACCACCACAAGGTTTAGCCGGATATCGATCAAAGACCCAACAACCAGTTGGTTAGTTCAAGTTAAATGATAGTTTATTTACACAAGAATTACTTCGACATGCAACATAAAACACTACAAGCTAAATTACACCTAACACTACAACAACCTGTACTTAACTTCAGGCACCCGGCTTTATGCAGAGGAACAAGGCCTTTGTTCGGATCTTGCGTGGTTGGGTCTGGAGAAGTGACTTCGTTTCTGCTGGGCTCATCCGCCTGGTAGCGATCGTTGGTCTTGAACTTGCTTTTGGTTGTGCTGCTGCAATTGGTTTTGGGTACAAGCCGGGGCCAAGAGAGTGCCGGTGCGCCGGGGCCAAAAAAGACTGAACACACTGTCTCTCTTTATCCTTCTGGGGTTTCACGCTCTTTTGGGCGGTCCTTAGCTTTGGACCCAATAATTCGGCAGGCTTTTAATTTTAGACAAAGGGGAGGGTGCCTTGATGGCTGGGCGTATCCTGAGCGGTCATTGACCTTGGCTGTTTGGGCTTCCTGGGTGAAGGGAGTGGCGCCGATGAGTCTGGATCTGTTTCTGATACCCGAGTACAAGTCTTTTGTTCTGGGGAAATGGGCCATTAGAATGCAAATTGGCTGGGGGTTTTGATAGTGTCTGGTTATCTAGTGGCCTATATACATTTAAGCTCTGAGTTCGTCTGGATCCTGCATTGGCCATATTTCCCGTGATTCTTTGCAAGTGGCCATATTTATCTTTGTAAGTGGCCATCCCAGATGGCTACAAGAGGAGCTTGTCAAGTTCCCATTGTTATGATTAGGCAAGGAGGGGTGAACTGGCCTCCCTCTATTCAACCTCTTTGGTTGGTCACAGCAACATTTTAAAAATTAATTTTGCCTGTGGTTGCCTTTTCAAACGCAAATTTATTATTTTGCTATCTATACTCTTGACACCCTCTGCTTTGGTGCTCAGCATGGATTCATCCAGCAGGGGTGGGGACAATGGAGAGAGGTGGTAGGTGGTAATCAGGAGGTTTCCTAGCCCATGTTAGAACTGCTGCTGTGAGACTTGATGGGACCTGGAGTCAATGTTGACAACTCCCAGGGCATACACTGTGATGGTGATGGCTAGGATAGTCATACTCAATCATAGCTTAAAGACTCTTGCAACTTTCTCGGGCAGGAGATACAAAAGTCTGAGAATGCACATGAACAGATTCAAAAACAGCTTCTACCCCGCTGTTACCAGACTCTTTTAAAAAAAAAAAAAATATATATATATATATTTTATTCAACTTTTTCGGTCAAACAAAGACAGTACAAAGTTTTCCCCTTTTGCAACTTTAAAACAATATAAATAATGGTGATGACCGTTTTTTTTAAGAATAAATATATTAACTAGACGGCAACTGCCAGCATCAAAATAAAAACTAGCCAATATCCAAAATGATAAAGTCACAAAAACCAATATAAATACCTCCCATACAAACACCTGTACAAAACCCCCGAGGGCCCGGATGGGCCCCCCCCTACCCCCTGGGTTGCTGCTGCTACCTTTCCCATTTCCCTTATCGTTCTGCGAGATAGTCGAGGAACGGTTGCCACCGCCTGGTGAACCCTTGAGCCGAACCTCTTAGTGCGTATTTTATCCGCTCCAATTTTATAAACCCCGCCATGTCGTTTATCCAGGCCTCCACGCCTGGGGGTTTAGCTTCTTTCCACATAAGTAATATCCTTCGCCGGGTTACTAGGGACGCAAAGGCTAAAACATCAGCCTCACTCGCCTCCTGCACTCCCGGCTCATCCGCAACCCCAAATATCGCCAACCCCCAGCCTGGCTCGACCCGGACCCCCACCACCCTTGAAAGCACATTCGCCACCCCCACCCAGAACCCATGCAGTACCGGGCATGACCAGAACATGTGGGTGTGGTTCGCTGGGCTTCCCGCGCATCTCCCGCACCTATCCTCCACTCCAAAAAATCTACTTAACCTTGCTCCAGTCAGGTGCGCCCTATGTAGAACCTTGAATTGTATCAGGCTGAGCCTGGCGCATGAGGACGAAGAGTTTACCCTACTTAAGGCATCTTCCCACAGCCCCTCCTCAATCTCTTCCCCTAGCTCCTCTTCCCATTTTCCCTTCAGCTCCTCCACCATTGGCTCCCCCTCGTCTCTCATTTCTCTGTATATATCTGACACCCTACCATCCCCCACCCATGCCCCCGAAATCACTCTGTCCTGAATCTCTTGCGCCGGGAGCCGTGGAAATTCCCTCACCTGTTGCCTCGCAAAAGCCCTCAGTTGCATATATCGAAATGCATTCCCCGGTGGCAACCCATATTTTTCTGTCAGTGCTCCCAGACTCGCAAACGTCCCGCCTAGGAACAAATCCTTCAATTTCACAATCCCTGCTCTCTGCCAAGCTTTAAATCCCCCATCTATCTTCCCCGGGACGAACCTGTGGTTATTCCTTATCGGGGACCTCATCGAGGCACCCGTCACTCCCTTATGCCGTCTCCACTGCCCCCAAATTTTCAGCGTTGCCACCACCACTGGACTTGTGGTGTATTTCTTCGGGGAGAACGGTAAAGGCGCCGTCGCTAATGCTTCTAGGTTGGTTCCCCTACAGGACGCCATCTCTAGTCTTTTCCACGCCGCTCCCTCCCCTTCCCCCATCCACTTGGATACCATTGATATGTTGGCGGCCCAATAATAGTCACTTAAACTCGGCAGTGCCAGTCCCCCCCCCTATCCCTACTACGCTGCAGGAACCCCCTCTTCACTCTTGGTGTCTTCCCAGCCCACACAAAACTCATGATGCTCTTATCCACTTTCTTGAAAAAGGCCTTTGTAATCATCACAGGGAGGCACTGGAACACAAAAAGAAACCGCGGAAGGACCACCATTTTAACCGCCTGCACCCTACCCGCCAGTGACAGGGGCACCATGTCCCATCTCCTAAAGTCCTCTTCCACCTGCTCCACCAATCTTACTAAATTAAGCTTATGCAAGGTTCCCCAGTTCCTAGCCATCTGGATCCCTAGGTACCGAAAATCCCTTGTTACTCTCCTCAACGGCAAATCATCTATTCCCCTGCCCTGTTCCCCAGGGTGCATCACAAGCAGCTCACTCTTCCCCATATTCAATTTATATCCTGAAAATTCCCCAAACTCCCCGAGTGTCTGCATTATCTCGGGCATCCCCTCCACTGGGTCCGCGACATACAACAACAAATCATCCGCGTATAGTGACACCCGGTGCTCTTCTCCTCCCCTAAGTGCTCCCCTCCACTTCCTAGAGCCCCTCAGCACTATGGCCAGTGGCTCAATTGCCAACGCAAACAGTAACGGGGACAGAGGACATCCCTGTCTTGTCCCTCTGTATAGACTGAAGTGGTCAGATCTCTGCCTATTTGTAATCACACTTGCCACCGGGGCCCTGTATAGAAGCTGAACCCATCCAATAAACCCCTCTCCAAATCCAAACCTCCTCAACACTTCCCACAGGTAATCCCACTCCACTCTATCAAATGCTTTCTCTGCATCCATCGCCACCACTATCTCCGCCTCCCCCTCCGGCGGGGGCATCATCATCACACCCAGCAGCCTCCGTATGTTAGTGTTCAATTGTCTCCCCTTAACAAACCCCGTTTGATCCTCGTGAACAACCCCTGGGACACAATCCTCCATCCTCGTCGCCATCACCTTGGCCAAAAGCTTGGCATCTACATTCAGGAGGGAAATAGGCCTGTAAGACCCGCACTGCAGCGGGTCTTTGTCCCTTTTCAAGAGCAGCGATATCGTCGCCTCCGACATCGTCGCCTCCGACATCGTCGGGGGCAACGTCCCCCTTTCCCTGGCCTCATTAAAGGTTCTCGTCAGAAGCAGGGCCAGCAGGTCCACGTATTTCCTATAAAATTCCACCGGGAACCCATCCGGTCCCGGGGCCTTCCCTGCCTGCATGCTCCCAATCCCTTTTACCACCTCCTCCACCTCAATCTGTGCTCCCAGTCCTGTCCTCTCCTGCTCCTCAACCTTCAGGAATTCCAACTGGTCTAGGAAGTGCATCATTCCCTCCTTCCCTTCCGGGGGCTGAGCCTTATACAGCCTCTCATAAAATGCCTTAAACACCCCGTTCACCCTCTCCGCTCCCCGTTCCATCTCACCCTCCTCGTCCCTAACCACTCCAATCTCCCTCGCCGCCCCCCTCTTCCTCAGTTGTTGGGCCAGTAATCGGCTCGCCTTCTCTCCGTACTCATACTGCACCCCCTGTGCCTTCCTCCATTGTGCCTCCGCCTTGCCCGTGGTCAACAAATCAAATTCCGTGTGCAACCTTCGTCTTTCCTTGTATAGTCCTTCATCCAGAGCCACCGCATACTGCCTATCCACCCTCAATTTCTCTCAACAATCTCTCTCTCTCTTTGCTCTCTTGCTTCCCCTTATGGGCCCTTATGGAAATCAGTTCCCCTCTGACCACCGCCTTCAGTGCTTCCCAGACCACTCCCACCTGAACCTCTCCGTCGTCATTAATCTCCAGATACCTTTCGATACATCTCCTTGTCCTTACACACACACCCTCGTCTGCCAACAATCCCATATCTAATCTCCACAGTGGGTGCTGTTCCTTTTCCTCTCCTACTTCCAGATCTACCCAATGTGGGGCATGGTCCGAAATGGCTATAGCCGAGTACTCCGTTCCGGCCACCTTCGGGATCAGCGCCCTTCCCAGGACAAAGAAGTCTATCCGAGAATACACCTTGTGGACATGGGAGAAGAAGGAGAACTCTTTACTCCTAGGCCTAGTAAATCTCCAGGGATCCACTCCTCCCATCTGCTCCATGAAGTCCTTAAGCACCTTGGCCGCTGCCGGCCTCCTCCCGGTCCTAGACCTGGACCGGTCCAGCCCTGGATCCAGCACCGTTTTGAAGTCTTCCCCCCATTACCAACTTTCCCGCCTCCAGGTCCGGGATACGCCCCAGCATACGCTTCATGAAGTTGGCATCATCCCAGTTCAGGGCATATACGTTCACCAGAACCACCGCCTCACCTTGCAATCTGCCACTCACCATCACGTATCTACCCCCACTGTCCACCACTATGGTCCACGCCTCAAACAATACCCGTTTCCCCACTAATATTGCCACCCCTCCATTTTTCGCACCCAAGCCCGAGTGAAATACCTGTCCCACCCATCCTTTTCGTAATCTGACCTGATCCGCCAGTTTCAGATGCGTCTCCTGCAGCATGACCACATCTGCCTTTAATTTCTTTAGGTGCGCAAGTACCCTTGCCCTCTTAATCAGCCCATTCAGCCCTCTCACGTTCCACGTGATCAACCAGGTTGGGGGGCTCTTTACCCCCCCCCCCTCGTCGACTAGCCATCCCCTTTTTTAGACCAGCTCCTCACCCGGTTCCCACGCACCCACTTGTCCCCCCAACGGTGTCCTCCCGTCCTGACCATCCCATCCCGTAGCAGCTCCCCCTTCCCCTTAACAGCAGCACCCAGTTACCCCCCCCTCCGCCAGATCCCCCTCTAGCGTGATTGCTCCCCCCATGTTGCTTCCAGAAGTCAGCAAAATCTGGCTGACCTCGGCTTCCCCCGTTTATCCTCAGCCTCCCATTGTGTAAGGCCCCCTCCTTCCTGCGCCCCCTTTTCCCGCCACAATTACGCTCCCGCGCTTCCCCACTCGGCCCCGCCCCTAATGGCGCAGCTCCCTCTCTCCTTCCCCCTCTCCTCCCCCACCGGCGCCCACAGTTCACCATACCCCCCCCCCCATCGAGGGGAAAGAGAAAGTTTTTCCCCCCCCTTCCGATTCCCAGTCCCATGCAATCACACCACTACTTTATTACAAAAGTTCTTTCTCTCTCCAGTCTAGTCCAGCTTCTCCTCTTCAATGAATGTCCACGCCTCTTCTGCCGTCTCGAAGTAGTGGTGTTTCCCTTGATGTGTAACCCACAGTCTCGCCGGCTGCAGCATACCAAATTTAACTTTCTTTCTATGGAGCACTGCCATGGCCCGATTGAAACTCGCCCTCCTTCTCGCCACCTCCGCACTCCAATCCTGGTACACGCGGATCACCGCGTTCTCCCACCTGCAGCTCTGTGTCTTTTTCGCCCATCTCCGGACCATCTCCCTGTCTTTATAGCTGTGAAACCTCGCTACTATAGCTCGAGGTATTTCTCCCGCCTTTGGTCTTCTCACAAGGACTCGATATGCTCCCTCCACTTCCAAGGGGCCCGTCGGGGCCTCCGGTCCCATTAAGGAATGAAGCATCGTGCTCACATATGCCCCGACATCCACTCCCTCTGCACCTTCGGGAAGACCCAAAACTCTTAGGTTCTTCCTCCTCAAGCTATTTTCCAGGGCTTCCAGCCTCTCCATACACCTCTTATGCAGTGCCTCGTGTGTCTCTGTCTTCACCACCAGGCCCTGTATTTCGTCCTCATTTTCGGCAGCCTTTGCCTTCACTCCACAAAGCTCCAATTCTTGGGTCTTCTGCGCCTCCATTAGCCCCTCAATCGCCTGCAGCATCGGGGCCAGCACCTCCTTTAGCTCCTCAACACATCGCCGAAGGAACTCTTGCTGTTCCGGGCCCCATACCAAACGGCTCCCCTCCGCCGCCATCTTACTTCGTGCTTCCCTTCCTTGCCGCTGCTCCAGAGGATCCTCTGCAATCCGGCCACTATTATCTCCTTTCGCCATGTACATCCAGGGGGATTCCCTTCTATTTCACCACACAATGGGTTTAGCCGTCAAAAATTGCCGTTGGGGCTCCCAATAAGAGCCCAAAAGTCCGTTCAAACGAGAGGTGCCGAAACGTGCGACCTAGCTGTTCATCGCTACACCCGGAAGTCTTACCAGACTCTTAAACGACCCTCTTATGGACTGATGTGATTAATACTACACTCCTGTATGCTTCACCCGATGCCGGTGTCAATGTCTTTACATTGTGTACCTTTGTGTTGCCCGATTACGTTTTTTCTTTTCATGTACTAAATGAGCTGCACGCAGAAAAATACTTTTCACTGTACCTCGGTACACATGACAATCAAAATCCAAATTATCTAGGAATTTGCTTGTAATTTTGGCACAAACCCTCAGATGTTAATAAGAAAAACCTTGCCAGGTCAATGGGATTGCGTTGTCATTACCAGTACCTAGGTCGATGCTGGGTGGTCTGTCTGGTTCCTTTTAGACTTTGTAGCAGTTTGACACAACCGAGTGGCTTGCTTGGTGGTTTCAGAGGGAATTTAAGAGTCAACCACATTACTGTGGCCCTTCAGTGTACCCGAAGAGGCGCTGGAGTATGGGGATTTTCACAGTAACTTCATTGCAGTGTAATATAAACCTGCTTGTGACTCTATGAAGATTATATTATATAGCAAGGAGACCGCAACATTCCCCTAGCTACCTGGGCATATCCTATTGGACAGACTTCTAACCTCGGATGAACTAGGGGATGGTTCTTGCGCTGACTGTGAGAGGAGGTGAGGGGCCCTCTGGATGAGACACAGGAAAAGTGGGAGGAAGAGCTGGGCATAGAGATAAGGGGGAGGACTCTGGATCGAAGCACTGCATATGGCGAATTCCACCTCATGGTAGGGCTGAGCCATACGCAACTAAAGGTAGTGCACATAGTACACTTGACCAGAGCACACGTGAACAGGTTCTTCCTGGAGGTAGAAGCCAAATATGAAGGTGCCAGGGAGGCCTGGCTAAACACACCCACATATTCTGGTCATGTCCCAGACTTGTCAGGTACTAGACTGCCTTTTGAGAAGCCATGTCTAAGGCTGTAGGGGTGATGGTGGAGTCATGCCCACTAGTGGTGGACTTTGGGGTACTGGAACAGCCAGAGCTCTTTATGGGGAGAAAGACAGACGCCCAAGCCTTTGCCTCCTTGATCGTCCGCTGGAGACCCCTGCTCGGCTGGAGATTAGCAACGCTTCCCAAGGTCGCAGACTGGCCGCCCAACCTAGCAGAATTCCTAAAATTGGAAAAGATAAAATTCGCCATCAGTGGATCGGAGGAAGGCTTTTGCAACACTTGGAAGCAATTTACCAACTTGTTCCAAGACCTGTCTGTGACCAGCAACCAAAGGGAGGGGGATTGAAACAGACAAAAGAAGAAAAGAGAGTGGGGGAGTAGAAAAATGGGGGCGGGGAGACACCACCCAGAATACAATAGATTTAGGGCAGAAGAACCAAAATGTACCGAGGGAACGAAAAACCCAGGGATACAACCACAGCCTTGGTGGCCTCCAACACTACCCTGATGTGTTTCAATACCATGGGCCAACATGTAGATAGTTAAATAGCATGGTTGTGGTAACTGACTACTGTGAGCCCAATGTTAACATAGCTAGTGTATGTATATATGTTTCCTATGTATTCATGCCTGTTTATTTCTTCCCTTTTTTTCTGGTAATGTTCGAAATAAATGCAAAACCAATAGAAATATTCAACAAAAAAAAAGAAAACCAGTGCAGTTGGTTAAAGAAACTGGAGAAAAGAAAAGAAGTTTCCGAGAAACCTGAGGTTAAAGGTACTAGAATAGAGCACTGTTCAGCAAAGACAGACCCAGCTTAGAAGAAGGCTGAGACGTTTGAACGATATCTGAAGTGATTTTCAAGTTGAGATTTTGCTACAGCCTGTGGGACGTGAGTTGTAATAACTGAAAATCAGTGACTGTATCTCGGAGTTTGTGTAAAAACAGTTAATACAAAGGAGGCCTAAAAGTGGGTGGTGTAAAATCCTGGACTGGATTAAGTGGAGCAGCAGTTTGGGTTAAAATAGTCATATGCAAAACCGTGACTGGATGTCAAAATGCAAATCGCTGAGGGAAAGCATTATTATGAGAGAAGATTTCAGTGTGTTTTGGAAAATTCTAATGTGAAAATCATCTGGGGGGGATTCTGAAGACAGAAGCGCAAACATTCACTTGGGGTTCAGAGTAGAAAGTATATTTGTCCACAGCCATCTTGTATGTTTCCAAAGGGATTTGGTGTTATTGAAACTGTTGTAGATTGAGATGTACATCGAAATCCATGTTAATCCTAAAATCTGCGTGTAAAATGTTAAGCTAAGGGGGAGTCAAGTTGTGTTGCATGATCCAATTTTTTCATGTTTAATACATGTTTTTATTCCTCCTTGTTAAAACTAATTAGTGGTCCCGTGAATCTGTTCCTCCACGTTTTATTTTAAAAAGTACAAGTTACGGTCTTTTGAATCAGGGTTCCATTCTGGACTGTTTCCATCCAGTTATAACATCATCTTGGATTGTAACACAGCCGTGTCTCAGCAATTGTACTAACATTTTGTTCTTCACAACCAATTTTACTTCAAGTCTCCCCATTACGGGTATTGTGCATTGCTGTCCAAACACTGAAAAAAATGTATTTGCTCATGCTGAAGTCAAACCATACTAGTAATTCAAAAATAAGATTTACCCCTTTAGGACTGTTTGTTATTGAATAATGATGTTTAATTATTTTATGCAGTTAGATCCTGGAAAACTTTAATACAATTTTTGTTTATTTTGTATCATTCTATAATGAATTAATATTCTGCATGCCTAAATATTTTCAACTGATAATTCAAGGTCAAAATGCATGATGGTCAATTGATGGTCAATTGATGGTCACTCTTTCCTCCACTCACATTCACAGTCAGTTCTGGATGATGAAAATAAACCAGTTACAGTCATTAATCCCGCTAGTGAAAACTGATATGAAATAACTTTGTAAATCTGTGCACATTGGACGCTCCATGAGTACATTAATATAATATGGCATTTATCATTAAGGCTGCAGTTTCAGCTGAGGACATGGTGTGGTGGCTTGGGAAGGTGAAAAAGCTCCCATGCATTGGCATGGAAATGGCGAGCATTGTATTTGGAGATTTCTTTCTCTTTCTCTCCTGACTCATGCTGGGAGGGATCATATTCGGCCTAATCCAGTTCTTGCTTAAAATACATGGCAGGGTTGTGAAATAATGATGAGAAAACTGGGTTGAGTTTTTCCACTCCATCCGGTTTCCCTTGCATAGGTTTTGAGGCCAAATATAGGACCCAGTGATGACCAGACTAAGACCAACCATCTCTATGTACTAGAAATTCAGTTGGGGATGTTCTGGTTTGGCTAGGGCATGCTGTCTTTATGAACCATATTGCCAGTAGCTGTAATTCTTTAACATATACTTTGCCCTTTTTTTAAAAACAAGATTTTGAATCAAATTCATATTGCTTAAGATAAATATGATACTGAAAATTTGTGATTTAAAGACAGAAAACATTTTTGTTTGTTTTCCAAAAGTATAGTCTTCAATTATAATGCTATTAATGCATGCTACTACTGCAGTTTTAAAATGAATGTATAGTCTGGCTGGCTGGAAATCATGTTCTCATTGGTCCGACAATAAATGAAATACTTTTTTTGAAGGATTCCTTTGAAAGGTTCAAGTGGGATTGAGACAATTCATTTAAACCTCATAGTAGGAAAATAGGGAAAGGTTGTACATGAAATTCCTCCTCTACCGTTTAATACTGAAGAGGACCCTCCCCCCAGTATTTTGAACTTGATTTTACAATCTCCCTTGAAGATGGTCAGCAGAAATTACTTAAGTTACTCTTTGTAGCTGTACCAGATTTCATCAAGTGCAATTCCATGAATATAGGTAGAGTTGTTGGTTATATTCGTCTTTTGTCGTTAATATGTACATTTTTAATATCTGTATATGTACTTGGATGAAACAGGTAGTTATTTCAGACTTTTTTTTGTTGCAGCATTGTCAAGTACTGCGTTTCCTGAAATTTCCCATTGAACATGCACAGCCAAGCCAGGTAATATTATTTCTATCACTAATAAAGCAGTTTGCGGCAGAAAAAACTGATTTTTAAAAATCTGATCGACAAACATAGCATTGTTGAAATGAAATGTCCAGATTTTGCTGCTTGATGTCAAACCTGTCGGCGTTTACCATGTTTACTTCTCTGAAACTGGCAGCAACCTCTGCAATCTGCACATGCGTAATTAAACATGGAATATCAGAAATTGTTTTTGGTTACCGTGCACTTCCCCATAGCTTGCACTGTTGGGAGTCTCAGACTGCAAACAAGTAGAAATCATTGAATTGATGTGAACACATATCTATTAACCCTGCTGTAAAAACCCTTGGAGAAAGTTACACCTTCTTGAATGGAGTGTAAATAGGTTTTTAGCAGCACACCTCTGATAATTATTGTTGTAAAAACTTCTCTGGCCCTGGAAAATTACAATTTTTTGCAATGTCAAATTTTGCTTGTTCAAAGTAATGTTTTTGTTTGCGAAGGTATTTCCGCTTCTACCTTAATCCAATGTGTATAACCTAAACACTTAATTTGTTCATGGTAAAATTTAATCAAAAAGCGAAGCATAAACAGTGCATTTTACTTCCTTGCTTGCTGTGAAAATACTGATGTGCGATTAGCTGTGAAAATACCTAAGTGTGATTAGCTGCTTGCACTGCTTGAAGACATCACTTGCTGGAAGTCTGGATACTGCCTTGACTTGAAGTTAAATTTAAACTGGGATCAGGAAAGGGGAAACACATACTGCAAATTTTGTCAGTTCTTTTTTGGGCAGCTTTCTTTGAGGGGTGAGTTCTGCTGACTGCAAAATCTGGTCAACATATTTAGACATTTTGATTAAAATACTGCTGCCACAAAAATGTTGTTTTCTGAAAACTACGCACGCCCCTACAGACTTTTTTTGATTGAAATCTTTAATGCGATATTGTTCTCCCTAAAAGTAAGTTTTTAAAAAATATCTGCCATGATTGTGTACTGCAGCATCGTTTGAAAGAAAACACCAGAATCTTTGCTTAGGAGAAAAGTACTGCTGTCAGAATAATTTAAGTACTTGCCTGTGGGAAGTTGCATTTTGCATGTCATGTCTTAATTGGCTCATATAAATATTAAATATCTTTAGGATAGAAATAGGAACATCAGAACATGAGTAGGCCATTTAGCCCTTCAAACCTGCTCCGCCATTCCATGAGATCATGGCTGATCTGTGGCCTAACTCCATATACCTGCCTTTGGCCCATATCCCTCACTGCGTTGCTTACCAAAATCTATCTCGTATTTAAAATTAACAACTGATCTAGCAGTTCCAAACCTCTACCACCCTTTGAGTGTAGAAGAGCTTCCTAACATCTCCCCTGAATGGTCTGGCCCTAATTTGTAGACTATGCCCCTCGTTCTAGAATCTCCAATGAATGGAAACAGTTTATCTTTATCTACCCTGTCTTTTCCTTTTAATATTTGAAGGTCACTCTTAACAGTCTAAATTCTAGAGAAAACTGGCCTAATTTGTATAATCTCTCCTAACTTAAATCCCTGAAGTCCAGTTATCATAAACCTGCATTGCACTCCCTCCAAGTCCAAATTATCCTTCCTAAACTGTGGTGCCCAGACCTGCTCAGTACTCTAAGTGGGGTCTAACCAGGATTATGTAAAGTTGTAGCATAACTTCTGCGACCTTATACTCCAGTCCTCTAGATGTAAAAGCCAGCATTCCATTAACCTTGATTTCTTCCTGCACTTGTTTGTGGCATTTTAAAGATCTATGCACCTGAACCCCCAGATCTCTTTGGAATTTAGCTTCATACCATCTAGAAAGTACCCTGATCCATTTTGTTGTCCAAAATGGATAACCTCACAATTGCTTACATTGATGCCCATCTGCCACAGTTTTGCCCATTCATCTAGTCTATCAATATTCCTTTGTAACTTAATGCTGTCATCTACACTGTCTACAATGCCACTCAACTTTGTGTAATCAGCAAATTTGGATATATGACTTTCTATGCCATTATCCAAATCGTTAATGAATAGTGTGAACAATTGAAGCCCAAACACAGATCCCGTGGGACACCACTAGTCAAATCCTGCCAATTTGAATACCTACCCATAATCCTTACTTTTGTCACCTGCCACTCGACCAATTTCCCAGCCATGTCAGTAGTTTGCCCTAAAGATAAATTCTTGATGAACAAGGGGGTGAGTTTATCCGATTTAATCAGGATTGTGAATTTAAGATTAAAATTGGATCAGCCATGATCATCTTGGATGTCGGTGCAGGCTCTCTTCCCCTCCCCATTCTAAGGAAAACAACCCTATCCAAACTAGTCTCTCCTCATGCCTGCAATGCTCAAGCTCTGGCAACATTCTTGTAAATCTCACCTGCACCCTTCCAGAACAATTATGTCCTTCCTATAATGTGGTGACCAGAACTGTCCCAAAACTCTCCGTTCCATGATTACGTCTCTGCTTTTGCATTCAGTAACCTGCTCAATAAAGGGAACCATTCATGTGCTTTCTTGACCACCCTGTCCACTTGTTCTGCCACCTTCAGGATCTGTGGACATGCACCCCAAGGTCTCTCACTTCCTCGGCCCCTTTCATTATCTTCCCGTTTATTGAGTATTCCCTTACTTTGTTTTATTTTCCTTGAATAATAATAATCGCTTATTGTCACAAGTAGGCTTCAATGAAGTTACTGTGAAAAACCCCTCGTCGCTACATTCCAGTGCTTGTTCAGGGAGGCCGGTACGGGAATTGAATCCGTGCTGCTGCCTTGTTCTACATTACAAGCCAGCTGTTTAGCCCACTGTGCTAAACCAGCCCCTTGAGAAGGTGGTGGTGAGTGCCTTCTTGAACCACTGCAGTCCATGTGATGTAGGTACATTCACTGTGCTGTTAGGGAGGGATATCTTGGATTTTGACCCAGCGGCAGTAAGGAACTGCGATATATTTCCAAGTCAGGATGATGGGTGACTTGGAGGGGTACTTGCAGATGGTGGTGTTTCCAGATATCTGTTTCCCTTGTCCTTCTTCGAGATGGTAGCGATTGTGGGTTTGGAAGATGCGACCTAAGGAGCCTTGGGGAGTTCTTACAGTGCATCCTCTAGATGGTACAAACTGCTGCTGCTCTAAGCTGGTGATGGAAGGAGTGAATGTTTGTGGAAGTGCCAGTCAAGCGGGCTGCTTTGTCCTGGATAGTGTTGAGCTTTTTGATTGTTGTTGAAGCTGCACTCATCCAGATAAATGGGGAGTATTCCATCACATTCCCGACTTGTGCCTTGCAGATGGTGGATAGGCTTAGGGGAGTCAGGAGGTGAGTTACTTGCCACAGGATTCCTAGCCTCTGACTTGCTCTTGTAGCTACAGTATTTATATGGCTCGTCCAGTTCAGTTTCGGATTGAATTCCATTTGCCACTTCTGCCCGCTCAACCAAACCATTAGACTATAAAACATAGGAGCAGAATTAGGCCACTCGGCCCATCGAGCCTGCTCCGCCATTCAATCATGGCTGATATTTTCTCATCCCCATTCTGCTGCCTTCTCCCCATAACCCCTGATCCCCTTATTGATCAAAAACCTATCTATCTCTGTTTTAAAGATACACAGTGATTTGGCCTCCACAGCCTTCTGTGGCAAAGAGTTCCACAGATTCACCACCCTCTGGCTGAAGAAATTCCTCCTCATCTCTGTTTGAAAGGACCGTCCCTTTAGTCTGAGATGGTGTCCTCTGTTTCTAGTTTTTCCTACAAGTGGAAACATCCTCTCCACGTCCACTCTATCCAAGCCTCGCAGTATCTTGTAGGTTTCAATAAGATCCCCTCTCATCCTTCTAAACTCCCAACGAGTACAGACCCAGAGTCCTCAAATGTTCCTCATACGACAAGTTCTTCATTCCAGGGATCATTCTTGTGAACCTCCTCTGGACCATTTTCAAGGCCAGCACATCCTTCCTCAGATATAGGGCCCAAAACAACACTCCAAGTGGGATCTGACCAGAGCCTTTTATAGCCTCAGAAGTACATAAAAACAAATTATTGCGGATGCTGGAATCTGAAATTAAAGAGAAGATGCTGGAAAATCTCAGCAGGTCTGGCAGCATCTGTAGGGAGTGAAAAGAGCTAACGTTTTGAGTCCAATGACTCTGTCAAAGCTCAGAAGTACATCCCTGGTCTTGTATTCTAGCCCTCTTGACATGAATGCTAACATTGCATTTGCCTTCTTAACTGCCGACTGAACCTGCACGTTAACCGTAAGAGAATCGTGAACAAGGACTTCCAAGTCCCTTTGTGCTTCTGATTTCCGAAGCATTTCCCCATTTAGAAAATAATCTATGCCTAAATTCCTCCATCTAAAGTGCATAACCTCACACTTTTCCACATTGTATTTCATTTGCCACTTCATTGCCCACTCTGCAGCTTGTCCAAGTCCTTCTGCAGCCCCCTTGCTTCTTCAATACTACCTGTCCCTCTACAGATCTTTGTACCATCTGCAACCATTGACAGCTATTCTCTTCACAAGCAACTACACGGCCATTTTTTGTGTCATATGCACATTTCCTAATCATGCCACCCACATTTAAGTTTAAATTGTTTTTATATATATAAGTGCCCCAACACTGAGCCCTGTGACACACCACTGGAAACTTTTCCATTCACAAAAGCATTCATCGCCCATTACCCTTGTTTCCTGTCACTGAGCCAAATAAAGATCTAACTTGCCATCTTCCCATGTCCCATAAGATCTATATTTTTAAGAATAATAATAATTTTTATTAGTTTCACAAGTAGGCTTACATTAACACTGCAATGAAGTTACTGTGAAAATCCCCGAGTCGCCACATTCCGGTGCCTGTTCGGGTACACTGAGGGAGAATTTAGAATGTCCAATTCGCCTATCAGCATGTCTTTCGGGACTTGTGGGAGGAAACCGGTGCAGACTCCGCACATGCAGCGACCCAAGCCGGGAATCGAACCACACCCTGGCGCTGTGAAGCAACAGTGCTAACCACTGTGCCAGTTTATGATCAGTCTGCCATGTAGCACCTTGTCAAATGCCTTACTGAAATTATTGTGGACAATATCCACTGCACTACCCTCATCAATCCTCTTTGCTAGAAACGTACTCCTTCACCAATCCATGAACAGAAAAAAAGCTATCATGGTTTATTTATCCATTGGACCATAAAGGAAACATCTGAAACCACCATTGAAGTGGGCGATATAATCTGGCTAATGAAAAGTCCTTGAGTGGGAAGTAGGGGTGGGGCGGGGAAATAGGTTAGGCGAAGATTTGGATATGGAAGAATACAGTCTGGGAGGAAGGCGGCAACTTTTATTGAGCCCTCTGCATTTTCCCCTCTTAGGCTCAATTCCATTAAAATCATGGGCATCAGTTTTCTATATTGTAGTTTTCATATTGATGCTATTTGTTATAGCTGGGCATGATGGCTGCCCTATGTTTCAAAGGTTTAAAGCCATGTAGCGTATTTCTTTCTACTTTATTGGTCACTCAAGCTAATGCTCCCACACATCATCATATTTATTATAAATTAAATGGTTTCCAATCAAAAAATTTCTCTTTTTAAACAGAAATGAAGAGAGACTATTGTAGGAATATAGAGTATGTGAGACTAAATAAATCAAAGGCCCACCAAGTTTGCTGTATACTATTCTGAAAGCCACATGATTCAACAATAATGAAGTTCTTGACTAATCATAACAACAATCTCTGTTTGACTACAACAGACCGACGTATGGAATAAGAAACTTTCAGTGATGGAAAATCTTGGGACCAAGAGATCTAGAGACAGCTGTTCTTGCCAAGGATGCCACGCTTAACATAGCAACATCTCAAATTACTCGTGCTGTATCTAAAAATATTTTCTGAGAAATAGAATTAATTTATATTTGATCTAATCAACACTAGTTGCTTACACACAAACATATGAATTAAAAGCAGGAGTAGTCCATTTGACCCCTCGAGTCTGCTCCACCATTCAAGTAATTATGGCTGATCTGATTGTAACCTCAAACCCACATTCTTTTAAAAAAAAATCTTTATTAACATTTTGTCATTTGATATAAAAATGCAAACAACAGCAGTAACCGTAAACTAAAAAGAATAATAAACTAATCTACGCAATCCTCCCCTCTCAAAAAGAACACCGTCCACCTCCCTCTAGCAGCTAATAGTAACAGAAATATAGAATAAATGGTTGCCATCTCCGGTAGAACCCTTCAATCAACCCCATCACGGTGTATTTGACCTTCTCCAGGTGCAAAACCTCCATCAAGTCCCCTAGCCACATTGCGGCATGAGGTGGTGTTGCCATCCTCCAACTCAACGGGACCCGCCTCCGAGCATAATGAGGCAAAGGCAAGGACATCTGCCCCCACAACTTCAGCTTCAGTTAACATTGAAAAAACAACTTGAAGCAGAAACCAAGCCTGCTTCAAATTTTCCTCCTTCCAGTGTTAATGGATGTGGAATGTGGGACAGTTAACCAATCTGAATGTACATATGAACTGGGAGCATGAAGAGGCCACTCAGCCCCTCGAGTCCGCTCCACCATTCAATAAGATCATGACTCATCTGCTTGTAACTTCAGCCCTACATTCCTGCCTACCCCCAATAACCTTTCACCCCCTTGTTAATCAAGAATTTATCTAGCTCTGCCCTAAAAATATTCAGAGACGATGCTCCCACTGCATTTTGAGGAAGAGAGTTCCAGAGACTCACGGCCCTCCTGAGAATTTTTTTTTCTCTCTCATCGCTGTCGTAAATGAGTCGCCCCTTATTTTTAAGCGGTCACCTCTAGCTTAGAGTCTTTGATCTGAGGAAATATCCGCACCACACCCACCCTGCCATACCCCTCAGGATCTTAAAGGTTTTGATCAAGTCGCCCCTTACTCTTCAAAACTCTAGTGGATACAAACCTGACCTGCCTAATCTTATCTCGTAAGACAACCTGCCCTTTCCTGGTATTAGTCTCCTAAACCTTACGCAAAATAATTCCAATGCATTTTAAAAAAAACTACGGACACCCCACCCCCCCCCCCCCCAAGGCCCCGCGTGTGTGACAGATAACTTCTGCAGTGGGAGGATCGTCTCTGAATATTTTTTTAGGGCAGAGCTAGATAAATTCTTGATTAACAGATAACTTCTCAAACATGGCCATGAACATCCCCACAATTTATAATTGTGGGTTTCCTACTTTTCGAGGTGGAAAATAGAACTTGCATTTTAAGTAGGAACTGTACTGAAAGAAAACTGACTTAATAACTGTAGCAGAAACATAGTGGCAAATCTTTGGAATTAGAGTTAAATGTTAAAAATATTTTTGCATGCATATTTAAGGAGTGTTTTGCAGTGTTGAAATTTGAACTTGTAAGTTCAAAAAATGTGAACTTGTAAGTACAGACTCATCTTTGGAATGTTAACAGACGATTTAAAATTGCAGGCATTGGAAGAAGCTCCCCGTCGACTAAAGAACATTGTAGATTTCAGTAAACACGTGATGAAACTTTTATTGGGTGATAACTTTGTACAGCCTGGGGTAAGAAATTTTAAATTTCTTGATGTTTGATGTATTTGTCCATCACCTGAGATTGTACTTTGGATTCAATCAACACTCAGCCATACCTACAGTATTTTTTCGCAGTGAGGTGAGATAAACATTAATTGCAGGTTATTTCAGCAGCATCCCTCTTGAGCTGTCCATTAACAATAAGATGCATGCAAGAATAGACGATGCAAGTATATTGTTCCATAGACTTTGCGCATCAGTACCAAAATGAAGAGCAAAAGCCTACAGAGCAAAAGTCCTGTTCACTTTGCGAAATACATGTGAATGGGCTAGGGTCTGGCAGATGCAATACAATGTTGACAAATGTGAGGTTACCCATTTTGGTAGGAATAACAGCAAAAGGGATTATTATTTAAATTATAAAATATTAAAACATGCTGCTGTGCAGAGGGACCTGGGTGTCCTAGTGCACAAGTCACAAAAAAGTTGGTTTACAGGTGCAACAGATGACTAAGAAGACGAATAGAGTTTTGTCCTTCATTGCTAGAGGGATGGAGTTTAAGACTAGGGAGGTTATGCTGCAATTGTATAAGGTGTTAGTGAGGCCACACCTGCAGTATTGTGTTCAGTTTTGGTCTCCTTACCTGAGAAAGGACGTACTGGCGCTGGAGGGCATGCAGAGGAGATTCACTATGTTAATCCCAGAGTTGAGGGGGTTGGATTACGAAGAGAGGTTGAATAGACTGGGTCTGTACTCATTGGAATTTATAAGGATGCGGGGGTGGGGGGGGAGGGGGGGGGAGAGGGGAGAGAGGGATCTTATAGAAAGAACTAGGGGGCATAGCCTCAAAATAAGGGGAAGTAGATTTAGGACTGAGTTTAGGCGGAACTTCTTCACCCAAAGGGTTGTGAATCTATGGAATTCCTTGCCCAGTGAAGCAGTTGAGACTCCTTCATTAAATGTTTTCAAGATAAAGATAGTTTTTTTGAAGAAGAAACGAATAAAGGGTTATGGTGTTCAGGCAGGAAAGTGGAGCTGAGTCCACAAAAGATCAACCATGATCTCATTGAATGGCGGAGCAGGCTCGAAGGGCCAGATGGCCTACTCCTGCTCCTAGTTCTTATGTTCTTATGAAACTTCCACTGTGTACCAGTGTCACTTCAAGACATTCCACCACTTTAGCTTGAGCTGCTGTCAAGAGCATCTGAAGATCAGGCGGCAGGACAAATACCAGACACTGAGGGGCTTACCTGGGCTAGCATGCTAAGTATCCACACAATATTGAGACAGTCACATCTGTGTTGGGTTGGTCATGTAGCCAGAATGCCTGACACTCACCAAAGTAAAACATCTGCCTATGAAATGTATAAGATTATGGATGCGATTTTCCCACTGCATTGCATCTGGCGCCAATCTTGTTATGCCGGACCATCGCCGAAGAAGCTGAAATCGGGCTTTGCGCCGGGTGGCCTCGCTGGGCGTCATCCAGATAATCATATTTATATGAGCCATTGGTCCTAGTTAAATATTTGAGGCTGGATTCTTTCAGCGCCTGGGAGTCACCGGCCGCACTGGCCAGATCTTAACTGGGTGCCGATTACTACTGGTCTCCACAAGTGGAGTCAAGGCATGATGGCCACACCAGAGTTTCTGAGGCCAATAGAGCCCCTTGAGTGTTTGGGGACAGGGCTGGGCAGTGCCCTGGCACCTGGGCACCCTGCAGTTTTAACATGACACCCTGGTAGTGCCAGTTAGTCATATCCTCTGTTTTGTGAATTTAATTTAATCCTGAGGGTTCCCTGTTTTTCACTGATTTCTTTGCTGCCTTCACTGTGCATTTAATTTTTAAAAATAACACGTACGTTGCTGTAACATTCTTGAACATTGTTTTCCCAGCTATCATTTTATTTTTCCACAGACTCCTCGTAGTATTTTGCCAATTGGAGGTAAACTAGGTCCAAATGTTCATACCAGTTTATACCTTTCTATACTTCCCCTTTGCATTACTCGTTTGCCTCCAAGTGATACCATGGGGAAAATAAAATCTTGTTTAAAATTTGTATCCACTGATGGATTTGGCCAGTTATTTTGTTCTGGAAGGGAAGTTTGTTTATTGCAAATTACTTTAATTGTAGTCCACTGTTTGTCATAATTCAGAATGTTTTTGCATAGGTCATGAAACATTTTCTGATCGTGAATATATATGCCAAACAAATGAAAAGGAAACCAGACAAAAGCTGACTAGATATTTTCTCGGAGACAAATTTTGTTAAATAATATTGTTACAATGTTGGACATAGTATCTACCTCTAACCCTATTTTACATTTGATGAACAAAACAATGGAAAATTCTATCCGTGAACTATTTCTGATTAATCTGACTAAGTAAAGTATTAGTGACCTCAGTTCAAAAGCTTATTTAGCAGTCCAATCGACAATATGGTGAAAGTAAATGCTAATTACAGTAGAGTTTTAAGTTAGGGAGCTTAATACTTATTGTCTCAAGGACGTTAAACAGTGACAAATTGTAAAAAGAAATATTTAACAATGAAGTATAGAAATATAACCCCACGCACCCTATCTTTTATTTTAGGAAGTTATTCAGCTACCACTGGACTTCGTAACACAACTGGCATTGAAGATCCAACCAGAACGGTCAGGTATGCTATAAAAGCAATAATGTTTTTGTTTTGCAGTGGTGTTGAAAATCTGTTCCGTTCAACTCATATTTGTCTGGGTTGAGGCTAGATTAAATGAATGAAAGTCCAAGTTTGAATGTTGCCCAGGTCATGCTGTATGCAAGCACAGACTGCTCAATATCTGAGGAGTTGCTAGTCGTCAACACTGTCTATCAGTAAATATCCCCACTTTTGGCTTTATGATGGGGGTGTTTATGGATGAATTTGGGCTCAGGATACCATCTGGGAGAATTGTTGCAGCACTGACCTGGGGAGAACATTATTGGTGTGAATGTTCAGACATCTGCATCTGAAGGGTTACCTCCACTGAAAACTGAACTGGATCAGCCATATAAATATAGGAGCGACAAAAGGAGGTCAGAGTCTTGGAATTCTGTGGTGAGTAATTTGCCTCCCAACTCCCAAAGTCCGTCCACCATTTATAAGACACAAGTCAAGAATGTGATGGAATATTCTCCATTTGCCTGGATGAGTTCAGCTCCAACAGCACAAGAAGCTCAACGTCGCCCAAGACAGAGCAGCCCACTTAATTGGCACCCCATTTACCCCCAGGGCACTTGAATAAGCTCAAGATAAGCAGGCAAAGTAAACATGGTTTTGTGAAAGGGAAATCATGATTAACCAACTTATTGGGAGCTCTTTGGGGAAGTAACCTGTGCAATGGATAAAAGCAAACCAGTGGATGTACTGCACTTGGATTTCCAGAAGGTATTTGATAGAAGTGCCACATCAAAGATTCGTGCAGAAAATAAAAACTCATGTTGAAGGAGATAACATAATAGATAGAAGATTGACTGGCTAATAGGAAGCAGAGTAGACATAAATGGGTATTTTTCAGGTTGGCAAGATATAACAAGTGATGTGCCACAGGAATCAGTGCTGGGAATGCAACAGTTTACAATTTATAAGAATGACTTGGATGAAGGGATTGAAAGGATGGTTGCCAATAGAGTCGTAGAGTCATGCAGCATCGAAACAGGCCCTTCGGCCCAGCTTGTCCATGCCGCCCAGTTTCTATCATTTGGCCCATATCCCTCTATACCCACCCAAATTTACTGATGACACAAAAAGTTGTGAAGAGGACATTAGGATGCAACAAGGGACAGAGAAGTTAAGTGGGCAAGGATTTGGCAAATGGAGTATAATGTGGGAAAATGTGAAACTATCCATTTAATATGCTTTCTTATTCCTCCTATCATATATTTCTTTCGCATTATTCTTTTCATCATCTTTGTTTTTCCTTGTATTCAGTCAAATCTTCTATCCTGCTCACTGTCTTTGCACAATTGTATGCTTTGACTTTAAGTTTGATACTAACTTTTCTGATTAACCAGGAAGGTGGGTCCATCACTTGGACTTTTTCTTACTTGTTGTAATGTAATTATTCTGTGCATTCTGAAATATCCCCTTAAATGTTTGCCATTGCATCTTTATTGACCTACCTTTAGTCTAATTTGCAAATTCACTTTAGTCAGTTCAGCTTTCTTTCCCTCCTAATTGCTCCTCTTTAAGTTTTAAAAACACTATCTCAAACCTACTCCCCTCTCCCTCAAATTGAATGTAAAATGTAATTATATTATGGTCACTGCTACCAATGAGATCATTAATTATTCCTAACTCTTTGCACAATACCTTGGGCGTCATTCTCCGACCCCCCAGCGGGTCGGAAAATGGCCTTTGGCCGCCGTGAATCCCGTCCCCTGCCGGTTGCCGAAGTCTCCGGTACTGGAGATTGAGCGGGGGCAGGAATCTGGCCGCGCCGGTTGGCGGGCCTCCCCGCTCAATTCTCCGGCCCGGATGGGCCGAAGTCCCGCCGAGAAATTGCCTATCCCGCCGGCGTAAATTAAAGTAGGTATTTACCGGCGGGACAAGGCGGCGTGGGCGGGCTCCGGGGTCCTGGGGGGGGCGCGGGGCGATCTGACCCCGGGGGGTGCCCCCACGGTGGCCTGGCCTGCGATCGGGGCCCACCGATCCGCGGGCGGGCCTCTGCCGTGGGGGCACTCTTTCCATTCCGCCTCTGCAACGGCCTCCACCATGGCGGAGGCGGAAGAGACTCTCCCCACTGCGCATGCGCGGGAAACTGTCAGCGGCCGCTGACACTCCCGTGCATGCGCCGCCCGGGGATGTCATTTCCGCGCCAGCTGGCGGGGCAACAAAGGCCGTTTCTGCCAGCTGGCGGGGTGGAAATCCCTCCGGCGCCGACCTAGCCCCTCAATGTTGGGGCTCGGCCCCCAAAGATGCGGCGCATTCTGCACCTTTGGGGCGGCGCGATGCCCGTCTGATTGGCGCCGTTTTGGGCGCCAGTCGGCGGACATCGCGCCGTTGGGGGAGAATTTCGCCCCATGTCTAGAAACAAAGCTCTCTGGTTGGCTCCAGAATATGCTATTCTAAAACTATCCTGAAAATATTCAGTGATCTCTTCATCAAGGCTACCATTTCCCATCTGATGTTTCCAGTCTATATATAGGTTAAAATCTCCCATGATTATCGCTGTGTTTTTCTGACCAGATCCAATTATTTCTTCCTTTATGCTGCACCTGACTGTGGTTACTGTTCGAGGCCTTTACCCAACTCCCACTTGTGACTTCTTGCCTTTAACAGTTCTCATCTCCACCGAAACTGTTTCCCCATCCTGACTTCCTGAACTTGTATCATAGCTCTCTGTTGTGCTAATACCATCATTAACTAACAGAGCCACTTCTCCTCCTTTCCTCACTTCCTGTACTTGCTAAATATGCTGTATCCTTCAATATTCAATATTCCTGCAGGCATATATTCATAATGGCTATCAAATCGTATTTATTTCTGTGTGCCCTCAGTTCATCGAATGCTACGTGCATTCAGATACAGAGCGTTTAGATTTATCCTTTTATTCTTTTTATAACCTCTAATCACATCTGTTGATTTACTATGGCCATCTTTCCCTCCAGCACCTCGGCATCCCAAAGATTGCCAGCATGGGACCCGGCTTCACCTCTATCCCTACTACCCTTGATAGGGTCCCGAACACTGCCTCCCAATAACTCTCCAACCCCTTGCATCCCCAGAACATGACCTTAATTTGCCAGCCCCTGCTCACACATCTCACATCCATCTGTTACCCCTGGAAAAATCCCACTCATCCGAGCCCGAGTCATGTGGACCCTGTGCACCACTTTAAATTGTTTCAAACTCATTCTTGCGCAGGGGTAGGTTGAGTCCATTTGCCGCATCACCACACACCAGAGTCCCCAATCCCTTTCCCTCCCCAGCTCCTCCTCCCACTCCATTTCCGCTTGATCCTTTTCACTAATGTCTTGCCCTTCTCTTCCAACCACCATATATATCCCCAATCCTCCCCTCCCCCACTTCATCTGGGAGCAGCATTTGCTCCAGTCACGTGTACTCTGATAATTGGGGGAACGAAGGCAGCTCCTTTCGCACCACGCCCCACACCTGCCAGTACCTGAACTCACCCCTTGGTACCCCCCCCCCCGCCACAATCCCCCGCCACTCAAACAAGGCCCAGAAGGTCGTGGCCAAAGGCTCAATTGCCAATGCGAATAACGACGGCGACATCGGGCACCCCTGCTTCGTCCCCCTTTTTAACCCGAAATAGCCTGAGCTCGTCTCATTCGTTCGTACGCTTCCCATGGGGGACACATACTGCAATCCACCCATGCCACAAATCTCGGTCCAAACCTAAACCTACCCAGAATTCCAAACAAATACCTCCACTCTACCTGGTCAAATGCCTTCTCCACGTCCATGGATACTATCACATCTGGTGTGCGGCCCCCCGACAGAGTCATAATTGGATTCAACAATTTTAAAATATTACTAGAGAGCTGCCTCTCCTTCACAAATACATTCCCCTCCAATAACCACTTTCAGTGCCTCCCAGACCACCCCAGCCGCAATCTCTCCTGTGTCATTGATCTTTATGTACCCCCAAATGACCTCTCTCACTCGCTCACAGATCTCCTCATCCGCTAACAGCCCAATATCTAGTCTCCACTGTGGCCGCTGGGGCATTCCCGTGCCTGCCCGTAGGTTATCCACTTTGGTGTGTGATCTGAAACTACAATTCCTGAGTACTCAGTGTCCTCAACCACTGCTAACAATGTTTTATCAAGCATAAAGAAATCTATCCTGGAGTACACCTTATGTACATGGGAGTAGAATGAATATTCCCTGTTCCTTGGTCTCTCAACTCTCCACGGATCCACCCCTCCCATGCGCTCCATGAACCCCCACAGTTCCTTTGCCGATAGTTTTCCCGACCTAGCACTCGACCGGTCCAATCTTGGGTCCAGGACCGTATTAAAGTTATCACCCTTGATCAGCCGGTGCGAGTCAAGGTCTGGGATCGTTCCCAGCATCTTCCTGACCAATGTGATATCCCAGTTTGGGGCATATATATTCACCAGCACCATTGCCATTCCCTCTAGCTTCCCACTAACCAGAACAAATCTGCCCCCCGGGTCTGCCTCTATCTTCCCCACCTCGAATGTCATACTTTTGTTAACCAGGATAGCCACCCCCTTGTTTTAATGTCCAGTCCTGAATGAAACACTTGCCCGACCATCCCTTCTTTAATCTAATTTGGTCTCCGAGCTTCAGGTGTGTCTCCTGTAACCTGGCCACGTCCGCTTTTAACTGTCTCAGGTGTGCGAACCGGCCCGTTCAGTCCACGAACATTCCACGTAACCAGCCTGGTCGGGGAGGCCCTTACCCCCCTCCCCTGTTCATCAGCCATGACCTTTCCAAGGCCAGCCCCTAGCCAGTGTTCTGCACCTCACTTGATCTGCACCTTGGTGGTGACCGCTATCTCATCTCCAGTCTCCTAGCTGTCCCTTATCAGTCAGCAGTCCCCACCCCCCCTCGTCTTTCCTCAGTTCCCTCCCCACTTTACTCCCGTGAACTAACTATCCAGCTAGCCCATTGGCTCCCTGCCATCTGCCAGATTCCACCCCCCCTAAACATAGCACAAGCATTCAACACAATAACAACAATCCCCAAAAGAAGACACACCATCCCCCAGTGCGCAGGCAACAGGGCCCCACCCCTCCCCCCAGTGCGTAGGCAACAGGGCCCCACCCCTCCCCCCAGTGCGCAGGCAACAGGGCCCCACCCCTCCCCCTTTAACCGATTCTTAACAGTCCCATCACCTTCAAACAGAATCAAACACAATAGAAGAAGTTTCAAGCAGCTTAAGCAAAATTATGCAAGCAAGAATCAACCATCTTTCTTACAGAAAAGAACCCCCCCTCCTTCGCAACTTAAGTTTTTTCCTTTGTAACCCAGTACATAATGCAATAGATCAAAATCAAATTACACAAGAAAAACCCCTCTTCTTCCTGAACATCGTGACTTAACTCGCAGAATTAGAAAGCCCCCCCCCACACTTTACCCCTTCCCCCAAACTCCGTCCACCACAGTTTGAATTTAAAAGTCCTTAAGCCAGATTAGCCACCTCCACCTCTTCCGGAGAGTTGAAGTACAGCTCCCGGTTCTCGAAGGTCACCCAAAGACGAGCCGGATATAGCAGTCCAAATTTAATGTCTTTCGCAAACAGGGCTGCCTTAACTTTGTTGAAACTTGCTCTCCTCTTTGCTAGTTCTGGTCCCCAATCTTAGTACACCCGGGTCTCTGATTCTTCCCACGTGTACCGTTTCGTCTGTCTGGCCCACTTCATGATATGCTCCTTGTCGAGGAACCGATGCAGCCTCACCACCATGGTCCTCAGGGGCTCACGACCCTGGGGCTTACGTACGAGCACCCTATGTGCCCATCCACCTCCAGTGGCTTGTCAAACACATCGGCCCCGACCATCTCCTGCAGCATCTTCCCCACATACGTACATCTGATCTCTCCTTTCCCTCTGGGAGCCCGACGATTCGGATATTTTGCCTGCGAGACCGGTTCTCCAAGTCTTCTACCTTATCCAGCAATCTCTCTGGCTGTCCTGTAGTATGCTAATTTCCAAAGTCATTGCAGTGGACGACGACTCTCGTTCAGTCGCCTGCTCCTGCAACTTTTTAATCTCCTGTCCCTGGGTTGTCATTTTCTCCTCCATCCGGTCAACCACCTCCTTAACCGAGGCTATCACCTGGGTCATGTCTTCTGCACACTCCTTACGCTGCCGGGCGAACAATCCAGATACTCTACCCATTGCTCCATCGACCAGTGAGCTGGCGTGGGCACACTTTGTCTCGTTGCCATTGTGCTCGGTGGCCTCTGAGCCTTGCTTTCACTCATCTTTTGGATTCTTTCTCGACTCTTATTTGGACACGATTCCATAAATTGAGGGTCACCTCCTTTTCCTCTTCCTTCGATCAACTTGTGTTGAGAAATTTCCTGAAAACTTCAGCTTAAAAACCATTAAAAAAACCACTAAGGGCGAGAGCTGCTGAATGTGCGACCTTTCACTCCATTGTCGTCACCGAAAGCCACCACCCTTCCTGTTGTCAATTGGTCAAACTGCCCCTGCAACTTTTCTCCTATCTGCTAACAGATCCTTCGTGGGGTCCACCGAATACCTCCTGTCCACCTCCACTATCTCGTTCAATAACCGCCGGTGCTCCTCCCCCCCTCAACCTATCTCTATGGACCTTGAATGAAATAATTTCCCTCTGGACCATCGCTTTCAAGGCCTCCAAAAAGATGAGTGTCGACACCTCCCCATTTTGATTAACCTCAACATAATCACCACTTTCACCTTCCCACAGAACTCCCGATCAGCCAAAAGCCCCGAATCCAACCTCCACCCTCGCCTCTGTGCCTGTCCCGAGCAAAGTCTCACAATTAACCAGTGTGGGGGTGGTCCATAAACCACCGCTACCACCCCAATCAGCCTAGCTCACTACAAAGAAATGGAACCTGGTCTCCACCCTATATCCATGCGAGAAGAAGGAATACTCCCTCTCTCCTGGGTACCTGAACCTCCATGGATCCACCATCCCCATTCTCTCCTTTTTTTTAAATTATAAATTTAGAGTACCCAATTCATTTTTCCAATTAAGAGGCAATTTAGCATGGCCAATCCCTACACATCATTGGGCTGTGGGGACAAAACCTACATAGACACAGAGAATGTGCATTCTCCACTCGGACAGTGACCCAGGGCCGGGATCAAACCTGGGACTGTGGTGCCGAGAGGCAGCAGTGCTCCACCGTGCTGCCATCTCCATCCTCTCCATAAACCCTCCCAGCCCTCGCGCCATCCTCTACCTCCCATCAACTTGAGGCTCAACCTATCCAACCTCGGCCCCATTTCACAATTTAAATCATCCCTCCCATGGTCAGCTGGTGAGAGTGCAAATCTGGAATCGCCCCGAATAACCTCTTCTCAAATCCGGCATCATCCCAGTTGGGTGCGTACACATACCTGCCAAATTACAGGCATCCATGTAATGAGTCATGCATCTCCTACTCTTTCTCACAACTTTGACTGTTTCACAACATGTAAATTACACCCAGATCCTTCTACATCAAAATGGTGAAACATCCTGAGTTAGACTTGAGGTTCTATTTACAAAGGAATAGGTGTAGACTCAGCTGGTAGCTGATTTGACTGATAACTATTGGGACAGGGTCAACCTACCAGGTTGCTGTCTTAACAAGAGGACAGAGGGGACAGTAAGAGAGTGTTGATGTCTGACATTTGATTTCAAGGAAAAGTGACTATTTTAGCCTATAACAGGAGTGTTGAATTTGGGATGCAAGCTGAGCTTTACTCAAATGTTTCTCTGTTCGCTTAACAATTGCAAAATAGTACAAGTGCATTCAGCCTCGTCTCAGAGCATGAATCACTTTGTTCTCAGAGTTGAATGTTGGAATTCTTTCATGAGCCATTATCCAGTCTTGAAAGACAAAGACATTTCATTCTTATGCACCTGGGTACAGATTGTGGGCAGTGCAGATGAACACCTGATAATAAAGGATGCATAAAAACTAATGTTAACTGAATTATAATATTTGGGAAGGAAGTGAAATTTGTTTGCCCTGATTGTGACCATAAAGTACTCTATGTTCTTTTATTGCTTAACATACACGCCCATGTTGCTATTGGGCATGCTTTGCAACAACAATTAACAGTGCCATTGTGTTTTTTTACATCTGTTAAACGGCGTCCAGAAAGCTGTTGTCCAATAAAACATTACTGTAAGATAAACTAATTTACTGGAACACTGGGATGGTTGAAGGATGCGTACTTTGTGTCACACTGCATTCAACATTTTAAAACACCCGAACACACCTTTTCTGGTTGCAGTAGATTGGAGCAAACCTCTACAGGAGAAGATTAGCTGTCAGTTTCAAGTCCTTGAACTCCTGTTAATGTGGACCAACAGAATAGAGTTAATCATCCGTTTTGAGAAAAATTCTGGAATTTAAGGACAGTGATTGTTTAGAGAAGTTGAGCTGATTAGAGAGAACAAATATGAAGGGTGGGTCACGTCTGATCAATCTAACTGAATTATTTGAGGAGACAGCTAATGTAATAGACGGGGGAATGTGGATGCAGTTTATTTGGACTTCCAAAATGCATTTGATAAAATTCCTTATGAGAAATAATTGGAATTGAAGGCAAGTTATGGACTTGGCTATGTGACTGTAATGTTCAAGGCTTTGTTCCCCATTGTTAATTATGCAAGTATGGGCAGACCTGTTGCCAGGCCCGACAGCTGATTGAGATGATATTGCCTTTATTCATGCTAGCTGTCCTCTACATTGTTGACGGTGATTTCCTGCCAGCAAAGTTTGCTGGTGTTACTCTATTTCAGTAGTGAAGAATTTTCACTGACTAGTCTGTAAATTGAGCCTTTGGATTCAGTCTGTTCCATTACAAGTTACAGTGCTCTGCATCTGGAAGATTAAACTGCTCAACGTTTGCTCCATCTAAGTTGGTTGAGTGGGAAATTCAGGATCATTTGCTTTGGGATGACCTGTTTTGCCATCAGTTTTAAAAAAAAAAAAAAAACACCCCTCAAGAACTTTCTCTAAACCATAATAGGGCAGCACGATAGCATTGTGGATAGCACAATTGCTTCACCGCACCAGGGTCCCAGGTTCGATTCCGGCTTGGGTCACTGTCTGTGCGGATTCTGCACATCCTCCCCGTGTGTGCGTGGGTTTCCTCCGGGTGCTCAGGTTTCCTCCCATAGTCCAAAGATGTGCAGGTTAGGTGGATTGGCCATGCTAAATTGCCCGTAGTATCCAAAATTGCCCTTAGTGTTGGGTGGGGTTACTGGGTTTTGGGGATAGGGTGGAGGTGTTGACCTTGGGTAGGGTGCTCTTTCCAAGAACCGGTGCAGACTCGATGGGCCGAATGGCCTCCTGCATGGTAAATTCTATGATGATCTAAAAATAAGCCCATGTTATGACTCCCTGGGCTACTCCCATGCTCAATTCCAGCCCATTTGACCCAGAGTCTCAACACAATTGAATTAACTAAAAATTATTTAAAAATACCCAAAGTCTTTGGCCCTTGGCTGCCCAATAATTACAGCCGCCAGTTTCAGAAATACAGAGGTAGAGAGAGAACCAAAGAATGAATGAATCAATGAATGAATCTTTCGCGTGTTACCAGGCAGAATACTTCCTTGGCCGATGCAGTGGCCAGCAGCCAATCAATTGAACCGAGTCCCACCACATCTCTCGGGTGCCGAGAAGTCTGGGTCTTGCTGTCCAAAGCTAGTGGCACCATATACTATGTTGCAACTTCTTGAATTATAATAAGAATTTTTAATAGTGTAACAAGTAGGCTTGCATTAACACTGCAATGAAGTTACTGTGAAAATCCCCATGTCACCAAACTCCGGCACCTGTTCGGGTATTCTAAGGGAGAATTCAGAATGTTCAATTCCCCTAACAACCACGTCTTTTGGGACATGTGGGAGGAAATCGGAGCGCCCGGAGGGAACCGACGCAGACATGACAAGAACGCGCAGACTCCGCACAGACAGTTACCCAAGCCGGGAATTGAACCCGGTCCCTGGTGCTGTGAAGCAACTGTGCTAACCACTCTGCCACTGAATTCCTCCTCACCTCAGCTGCTTGACTTAAAGATATATGTCTATAAAGCATCCATGGATCAAAAAGATGACAGCAAAAATAAAGAAAGGGGAGATAAGGAAATCATCAGGAAGGACCCTTACACCTGGTATTACCTGTGGACTGTAAAGTTCAATCAAAAATTGACTTTTACCCAGTCGCCCTCGTAAATATCCTTGAGGTTCTGTGGGAAAAGGCGAAGTCGGATCTTGTCAGATGGTTCTCTGTCAAAGCCATTTGACAGAACACCTAATTGCCAGAACTCTCAGATAAACCCAAAGGTGAGAAAGGCACTCCTGTCAGTTCCTTCATGCATGGCCTGCAAGTCTCTGCACTACCGCATGGTGCCCTCTAGTGGCTGTGGGGGATAGAGTCTGGAATGAGCCTTTGCAAAGAACGTCTGGAAAGAGATTGTGTTCCCCCCGCCCCCCGAGTTTCATGCAGAGCTCCACGACGCAGAGCTCAGCTCTATCAGCTGTTCCCAGGGATGCGAGAAGTATCAACTTCTGCTGGAGGATCATCAGCTTGATGAAAGGTAAGACCATAAGACAGAGGAGCAGAATTAGGCCACTCGGCCCATCGAGTCTGCTCCGCCATTCAACCATGGCTGATATTTTTCTCATCCCCATTCTCCTGCGTTCTCCCCATAACTCCTGAGCCCCTTATTAATCAAGAACCTATCTATCTCTGTCTTAAAGGCACTCAGTGATTTGGCCTCCACAGCCTTCTGTGGCAAAGAGCTCCACAGATTCACCACCCTCTGGCTGAAGACATTTCTCCTCATCTCTGCTTTAAAGGATCGTTCCTTTAGTCTGAGGTTGTGCCCTCTGGTTCTAGTTTTTCCTACAAGTCGATACACCCTCTCCACGTCCACTCTATCCAGGCCTCGCAGTATTCTGTAAGTTGCAATGAGTACAGACCCAGAGTCCTCAACTGTTCCTCATATGACAAGCTGTTCATTCCAGGGATCATTCTTGTGAACCTCCTAGGGACCCTTTCCAAGGCCAGCACATCCTTCCTTGGATACGGGGCCCAAAATTGCTCACAGTTTGGTCTTTGGTCTGTCTGAAACCTTTAGTCTTCCAGTGTAAAGAGTTGTCCACGACTGAGTGTTGCAGATTGGCAGGTTCTAGGTCTAGGACTATAAATTTGGGGCATCCTCCGCAGAGCTGCAATGGGGGCAAGATCACCAATGAGGTAATCTCACTGAAACCTGCAAAATACTTAACAGAATAAACAAGGTAAATGCAGGTAAGAGATTCCCACTGGTTGGGGAATCTAGAACCAGAGGACACAATTTAAAAAAAGGTGGATGCCACTTGAGACCGAAATAAGGAGAAAATCTTAACACAAAGAGCTGTGAATCTTTGGAATTCTCAACCCCACAGGGGTGAGGAAGCTCAGTCATTGTGTATGTGGAAAGCAAAGATTGTTAAATTTATAATTAACAATATTGTAAAGGGTTATGGGGGTAGTGGGTGTAAAAGGCATTGAAGTGTACGATCAGGTATGAACGCAATAAATGGCAGAGCAGGTTCGATGGGCTGAATGACCTATTCCTGTTCCTATTTTAGACACCTCAGCCATTTTACACTATTGGCTGGTGATGCTGCAGAGCCTCTCAAGCTGCATGCTTGTCATTGAATATGGATAGAATAGTTGAATATTCTTCCACTTTTAGTTATGAGATTTTGAATTGTTTTGTACTTTTAGATAGTTTTATGAATAAAGTATATTTTTGAGGGAGGCATGTGGCGCAGTGGTTAGCACTGGGACTGCTGTGCTGAGGACCCAGGTTCGAATCCCGGCCCTGGGTCACTGTCCATGTGCAGTATGCACATTCTCTCCGTGTCTGCATGGGTCTCACCCCCACAACCCAAGGATGTGCAGGTTAGGTGGATTGGCCACACTAAATTGCCCCTTAAATTGGAAAACAATAATTGGATACTCTAAATTTATTTTTTTTAAAAAGTATATTTTTGAAAAAGTGAATTAAATTGTTATCCAGTGACTGGTGTCAAAATTGAGACACCAACTGAAAATACTTTAATGGAATATATTGAAATCCACTTACTAATTCTGAATTTGACAGGATCCACCTTGTTACAAATCTAAAATTGTCACGACGGAATTGTATTTGCGTTCAGAAATACATCTCTATTTTACTTCACAGGATCACGTTGCAATAAAGTGATGGACGCCTTCAGTGGGTATGCTTTATGCCTTCCAGATCTCACCAAATTCCAAACCTGCCATCAAATTGAAAAACGACCACCCCTCTGTATAGAAATCAAGGTAATTGGATGAACGTTGAATCATTTTCACTTTTCTATAAATCGCTAATCTTGGTTACAGTGATAAAGAATTATTTGCCATTGCTTTGAGATTCGTCATTTTCTCCATTCCTAATAGGACAACCCATTATCAGGGACCTCCATATCTTTCCCTAGTTCTGTAATTAATTTTGTATGTGCTGTATATTTTTAAAAAACAAATCTTGTTCCAAAACATTTTTTGATAAGTACAAAACAAGAAAACAAACCACGAACGCACCGATAAAACCCCAACCCGCCACCTAACAATGACGTTGATGAACTCTTTAAAAAATAAAATAAACGGCTGCCATCTTTTGTAGAATCCCTCAATTGCATCCCTTATGGATGTATTAATCTTCTCAAGATGTTGAAACTCCATAGGATCCCCCAATCATACTGAGGCATTGCATGGAGAAGCTGACCTTCACCCCAAAAGATCCTGCCTACAAGCACTCAGTGAGGCAAAGACTAATACATCCACCCCCACACCTGTCTGCAGCTGTGGCAGGTCTGACACCCCAAATATGGCCCCTAAGGAACTGTGCTCCAATTCAATTTGTACAATCGTCAACATGGTGCTGAAGAAGGAGATCCAAAATATCTCAAGCTCAGGACATGATCAGAACATTTGTGCATGGTTTGCCGGGCCCCTTCCACAGCGCTCACACTTATCCACCACTCCCTCGAATAGTGAATCATCCTCAACCTTGTTAAATGTATCCAGTGTACCACCTTTGACTACATAAGTCAAGTCTTGCGCATGACGGAGTGGCGTTCACACTTCACAGGGCTTCACACCACACCCCCTCCTACAGTTCCACCCCCAACTCCTCTCACTTGGCTGTACTCCCCTCCAGGGATGCAGTATCCTCCGCCAGGGTCCTCCCACAAATTCCCGGAGTACTCCCTCCTCTCTCTCCTCAAACAGAACCCTTTCCAATAGCGGCGATGGCGACACTACCGAAAAAGACGGGAGACCTTCTTATCAAAAGTCCTGAACCTGCAGATACCTAAAAGTAAATCCGAAAACTGTCTGAACAGGTTCAACAGGCTGCAGCCCCTCCTCCACCTCACTCCTGTTCATTACCGAACGGCAGTTTGCTGGCAAGCTAGTCTCCCCTCCCCTGCTCCAGAGTCCCCCTCTACCAGATGGACAACAAAGAAAAACAAACCATCCACCCCCACCCATCCACCTCAGTATTGAAACTCCCCCGCCCCCAATCCACCCCAGAAACTGCTAATTCCCTCTCTGCTTCCATATACCTTCACAAACCCATGGATCCTCAAGAAAAGGAGAGAAGCAACCAAAGCAAAGAGAACAATCCCCCAAACACATTTTCAATTGACAGTAACTTTGTACAGAGAGAATAAGGGGCACCAGAAAAGATAAACAAAAGAAAACACACCCCATATTACCACAGTATCCCCACACCCATTCCAACAACAACAGCAAAGTCCCACTTCCCCCATTCTGAGTTCAATCCAAAGCTTTCAGCCTACATGAATGCCTCTTCCCCCCTGCCGTCTCAAAGAAGTGATCCATGGAGTTATCTGTGACCCTTGGCTTTGCTGGGTAGACCACTACAAAACACTCCGCTCTTATAAGGTGCTGCCTTCGCCCTGTTAAAGACTACACGCCTTCTCACAAGCTCCACTGTAACATCTTGGTATATTTGAATACTACTGCCATCCCATCTCACCTCACGATTCTGATTGGCCCATCTCAGCACCTTCTCCTTCATCTGGTACCTGTGAAAGCAGCTCTTGGTGGCTCCTTCGCCCGGAGCGACCTATGGGCCCTATCCAGATCGAAGGAGGGGCCGTTGTCCCCCTTCCTCAACAGCTTCCAGAGCATCGCCAAAAAGTACTCTGTTGGCCTCGAGCCCTCCATCCCCTCAGGCAACCACGTGATCCTTAGATTCTTCCGCCGAGACCTTTTTTCCAGGTCTTGGATCTTTGCTCTCAGGCCCTTATTCCTGTACTCCACTTTCAGTAGCTCTGCTTCCAACGAATGTGCCTCGACAGTGCTTCTTCCACCCCCCTCAACACCTCACCATCCTGCACCATCTCTGATGGCCTTGCCCACATTCTGAGAATTATTGATTTAAAAGGAAAACTTAGCATTTAATTACAATTAATAAAATGTTTGGGAAATTCCATCGATGTATTGATGTAAATTTTTGTGACGCACTTGAACAAAAAGTCACAGCAGATTTTTTAAGAATAGGCATTCAAAAAAAGGTTGATTTTCACACTGACTTGCCAGCGGGATAATCTACCTTCTCTTTTATTTACAGCCTAAATGCGGATTTATTCCTTTCTCAAGTCACATTACCAAGGACATTAAGCGACACGTGTGCCGCTATTGCATGCACCAGCATCTGAAGGTACTTGCTTTTATTGGCTATAAATTTTTATTTCTTGATATCTACAAAATTATATTTAAATCCTAATAACATTTATATAGAGCTTTTCATGACCACCAAATAACTTAAAGTACTTTACAGCCAGTTGAAGTACTTTTAATTCGTAGTCATTTTGCAATATAGAAAAATAGTCGAACTGCGCAGAGCAAACTCCATCAAACGGCAGGATAATAATGACCAGAATTGTTTTCTGTGATGATAATCTTCATTAGCGTCACAAGTAGGCTTCGATTAACACTGCAATGAAGTTACTGTGGAAAAAACCCTAGTCACCACACTCCGGTGCCTGTTTGGGTACACAGAGGGAGAATTCAGGATGTCCAATTCACCTAGCAAGCATGTCTTTCGGGACTTGTGGGAGGAAACCGACCACCCGCAGGAAACCCACGCAGACACTGGGAGAACGCGCAGACTCCACACAGTGACCCAAGCCGTGAATCGAACCCGGGTCCTGGTGCTGTAAAGCAACAGTGCTACCCACTGTGCTACCCTGCCGCCCATGATGGTTGAGGAATAAACATTAGCCTGGACACCAGGGATAACTCTCATGCTCTTCTTTGAGATAGTGCTATTGGTCCCATTACATCCACTCGAGCAGACAAGTGGGGGCCTCTCTTTAATTCGAAAAATGATACCTCCAACAGTGCAGTACTGGCCTGGTGTGTCATCCTTATTTGTGAACAGAGCTGTATTGATTTTTTTTGCGTGTAAACTAACATTTTGCACAGTGGCTATATGTTGCATGTCTTGGTGGGTTTAAGTTTTATGTTTGTAAATTATTTTTAATTCAGCTATTCTTGATTTCATAACAAAAGCCCAATAATGAGGCAAAAATAGAAAATGCTGGGAATACACAGCAAATTAGTCAGTATCCATAAAACATTATGCAATTATAGAGGTATGCCCTTTGTCAGAAATTTAGATGATCATTCTGAGTTTAGAAGTTGAACAGAAGCATTTGATACTCAATAAGCAGAAATAATGACATGATTGCTTTGACTTCAGACAGTGAACATGATTTTACCTGATCATGACGTATGTCTGTAAACTGCAAAGCAAATCTATTAGTATTGTCACGACCCCTAATGCGCGGTCGATTCCACTTGACCCAGAGTCCCAACACAAGTGAAATTAGATGTTATTTAAAATATCTGAGGACCTTGGCTGAGCCCAATAAGTTGCAGTCACCAGGTTTATAAATTTAACACCAATAACCTTTAATTATTTAACAGTAATATAATTTAAACTAACAAATATAACAATGACTACCTAATACCCCTTACCCAAACCCCCTTTTCCGACTCTCCCTACTCTATAGTGCGCACACACACACATGCACACGCGCGTGCCGTTTGAGCTTGAAAAGATTCCTGTCCATCCTGTAGACAATGTCCGTCCCACTGGGAACTTTGCTCCTGACAAAATGAAGGATGATGGCGATGGCTGCATCCCTGAGGTCGGCAGGAATTTCTTCTCTGTCCCAGATTTTTCAGCAGCAGCTGGTGGAGATGCCGGGTGATTTCTTCTCCAATTTTGAAAATCTTCATTGGGATCCCATCCACTCCTGCAGCTTTTCTGTTCTTCATGCTTGCCCCATAGTAAGCACGATAAACAGGTTATTTGCAAATTATGTCTATAGCAGGCATTTTTATTTCGGTTTGGGGCAACTGTACATGAAACAAGGGGTGCCATTTTCTTCCTCTAAGTGAATCTGGTTTCAGAGGATCGCAAGATAATTACGGATGAGGAAGACTATTTGGCCCGTTTTAACATTCTTCATTTAGATTGACCTTAATTTCTTCTCAATCCATCCTGGCGCAACCCACCCCCTTGCAGCATCCTGTTGGGTCTTCAAATACTTTACTTTTATAATGCGTTTATCTGCAACTTTTCAGTTTTATACATGAGGGCTCTCTTTGTGGCAAAACTTGAACATTTTTTTGAAGATGCAAATTGCTCTCTGGTGTAAATTTCATATTTTGTATCTGGGCCATTTGAAACCAATTCCATATCGATTTACCTGATCTGAGGTATTCGGTCTAATTCGTATGTTTCTTTATAATAGGTGGCAAATGGAAAATGGAAGAGGATCAGTAAATATTGTCCCCTTGATCTTTTCTCAGGGTAAGGTACAAGTTCTGAATAAGATATGCTATAAATGTTTGCATGATGATCTGATATCTTTTTGGAACAATACTGAATTAAACTGGAAAAATTGATATGTGTATAAATTGGTTACTGAGAAATTGGTGGTCAGCCCTTGTTTTGAATTACAAAGCGTATAAATGTTTTTAGGTGTTTTCCTGGGATCTCTAACTGAGCACTGAATGTCATGCACCTCAACTACGTAAAAATGAATGTCTTTGAATTACTTATTACACGATGAGTTACCTAAATTAGTGCCAGAGCCTAGTAGCCGTGATCTAATTGTGTGACAGAACAGGATTGAGGCGCTGAATAACCTACACCTGTTCCTATATTTTAGGCCAGGAGCAAATAAGCTATATTGTCCTGTCCTAGTGCAATGTACAGTTTATTCTGACATGAGACATTTTTTACATTGGGTTAGTAAGTGCGATTTCTCTATCTGCGGCCATTCAAATCAACTAATTAAAACGGAGAGAAGCAATATTTTCATGCTTTTGCGGTAGAACTGCTTTGTTCCACCAGGGTAACCATGACAGCTGACACATCAGTCAGAGAACTGCTGTGCTGTGAAACTAAATACTATTGACAACCTAGTCTTCATAATGTGAAAATAATTCAAACTGCTTGTCCAAATTCTTCAGCAACCAAACTGGAACAAGTATTACGTTTAATTTATAAACTGCAAACAAATATGGGTTTAAATCAAGAATGTTGGCCCAGATCCTGCAGCCAGTGTTGATGCTGCTCTCATTGATGTTGCCCACAAAGATTTCTGCAACTTGGACCTTCTGCGATTTGTTTTTCAGCCAGGACATCTGATCCTGGCTGAAGCATTGATTGGTCAGTGCAGACATCCATGGGGAAGACCGTCGCGTGCAAGAAAAGACAGGTGGAGATGGGATGTGTCCCTTGTTTTCAGGGAAGTTTAAAAAAACAAATGTTCTCCAGTCTTTCAGTAAGTGGGTCTGTGGTTGGGTCAGGTTGGGGGTGGTTGGTTGTGTTCAATCACGCTGGCTAATCGCTGAATTATACCAGGTATTAACCAACGTAACATTTTGTGGATAAATATTCCGGTAAGTCCCGCATACCTGGCCCAAGCGTCTGACACGCAACTGTGTTGGAGAAACTTCTTTAGTGTCCTGAGCAGCATAAATCAGCACATTGAAAGTTTAAATTTCCCAGACAATTTCAGCAGGTGTGTGCATCAATACTTCTGCAGGGTCCTGATGTGTACCTCCCAACTTCTGTCCAATTTCCAATGATCCAGATGCTGGAAGATTTGTTGTCTCTCGTGTGTGTGAAACCTTTGCGATGTTATTGTTGTGCATCAGGGATTGTAAATTTAATGAACGAGTTAAACATGGCAGTCAGGGTGTGCTCACTTTGAACATGCTGTTACTCCGAGTTGATGTAAATTGCTATCTGAATAAATCTAGTGGGTAGTTCAAGAAGGTGCTTGGCATAACTGATACTCTTCCTTTTCTGAAGTGACAGTGTAAATAGAACCTTCTGTGTAATCCTGATGCAATAAATGGATTTATTTCCAATGTGAGTGTGACAAAGGTAAACTTTCCCTCCTTGTCCTTGACCTGTCTGTGGCATTTGACACAGTTAACCAGACCATTCTCCTCCTATATCTCTCCTCTGTCATTCAATTGTGTGGGACTGTGTGTGTTTCCATTCTTGACTATATAATTGTAGCCCGAGAATTATCTGCAATGGCTTCACTTCTGTTTCCTGCATCATTACCTCTGGTTTCCCCAGTGAATCTTCCCTTGGCCCATTCCTATTTCTCATGTACATGCTGCCCCTTCGCAGAATCATCCAAGTGCATGTTGTTAGCTTTCACATGTACGCTGACAGCACCATCTCTCTCGATGCCTTCACCATTGCTAAATTATCAGACTGCTTATCCAATATTAACTTCTTGTGAACAGAAGTTTTCTTGAATTAAATATTGAGGTGACGGAAGCTATTTTGGCCCCCGCTCCAAACCCTTCTCCCTAATTACAAAATCCATCCTCCTTCCTTTCTGAGATTAAGCCAGTCTGTTTGCAACCTTGATTTCACATTTGAGATCGGGTCTGATGGATCCTCATGCGCGCGGCCGATCGGGGGGGGGGGGGGGGGGGGGGGGGCCTAGTTTCTTGTGTGTGTGGTCCGAATCCGCTATGGCGCTCGGCGCGGCCGCCAGCGTGTGCATGCGCGGATTCGGAACCGGAAGTGCGGGGGCCCGTATCCGCAACCAAAGCTATGTGAAGCACTTCGGGTCCCTGTTAGCCCCCTGAAGGTAAGTGAATCGGGTTGTATTTTTTTCAAGAAACTCTGGGTGCAACGCCTGTGTTTTTACGCCGGCGTGGGGACATAGCTCCATTTTGGGAGAATCCAGCCCATTATGTTCAGGCCATCACTAAGATCACCAGGTCATCACTGAGATCACCTATTTCCACATCCGTAACTTCCCTCAACTTGCCTCTGTCTTAGCTCATCTCAGCCGCCTTTCTAGACCAGACTATTCCAAAGCACTCCTCGCTGGTCTACCACCTTCTACCCTCCTCAAACTTGAGGTCAGCCAAACTCTGCCTGTGACTTAACTCATGTCCTGTTCCTCTATCCACCCATACTGACTTAGATTGGCTTCAAGTCAAGCAATCCACCATTTTCAGCATGATTTTATGAAGGGTAAGTCATGCTTTACAAACTTGCTTGAGTTCTTTGAGGACAGAACGTTCAAGTTGGATAATGGAGAACCTGTGGGTGTGGTATATCTAGATTTCCAGAAGGCATTTGACAAGGTGCCGCATAAAAGGTTGATTCAGGAGGTGAGATTGCAGGGGGTTGGGGGTAGAATGCTAAATTGGATTGAGGTTTGGCTGACTGATAGAAAGCGGAGGGTTGGTTTAAATGGGTCCTCCTCTGGCTGGCGAACTGTAACTAGTGGGACACCGCAGGGTTCAGTCCTCGGACCTCAACTATTTACAATCTATATAAATGATCTGCAAGCAGGGACAGATTGTAACATAGCAACATTTGTGGATGATACTAAAATAGGTGGGAAACTAGGCAGTGAAGAGGTGATTCCGATTTTACAAACCGATATAGATAGGCTAGGAGATTGGGCCAAAATTTAGCAGATGGAGTTTAATGTGGATAAGTGTGAGGTTATCCATTTTGGCCCAAAAATAAGTCAGGCAAATTATTATCTAAAAGGAAAGCAGATTCAAAATGCGTCTAGGCAGAGGGATCCGGGTGTCTTTGTTCATGAATCGCAGAAAGTCTGTATGCAGGTGCAAAATGTAATAAGAAAGGCAAATGGAATGTTAGTGTTTATTGCAAAAGGACTGGAGTATAAAAGTAGAGAAGTATTGTTGCAAATGTATAGGATGTTGGTGAGATCACATCTGGAGTATTTTGTGTCCAGTTTTCGTCATCTTATTCTTATAGAAAATATTAAAAGGGATTGATAAAGTACATTTAGACCAAATGTACCCCCTCGTGGGATAATCTAGAACAAGAGATAAGATATAGGTTGAGAGGCCGTAGATTTAAAACTGAGATGAGAAGGCACTACTTCTCGCAGAGGGTGGAGAATTTGTGGAACTTGCTGCCCCACACTGCAGTGGAGTCTGAATCATTAACTGGTTTCAAGAGGGAGATAGATATATTTCTGATTTTTAAAAAATGGGTTAAAGGGATATGGGGAACAGGTAGGGAGGTGGCTTTGAGACCAGGAAGAGAACAGCCATGATCTGATTGATTGGTGGAGCAGGCTCAAAGGGCTGAATTGCCTACATCTGCTCTTAATTCCTATGTTTTGATTTTAAAACTCCACATCCTTGTTTTCAGATTTCCCCATGGCTTTGCCCCTATCTCTAATGTCTTCCAAGCCTGCCCCCCTCCACGATATCTGTGCTTCTCTAATTCTGGCCTCTTGTGCATTCCCAATCATAATTGTCCCACCATTAATGGCCGTGCCTTCAGCTGCCGAAGCCCCAAGCTCCAGAATTTCTTCCGTACACCTCTCTCCTTCTGCAACTGGCATTCCTACTTTAAGACATTCCTTATACCTGAACTTAAATGGCTTGTTACCATATTTAGTTTATTATGCTCCTGTGAAGCACCTTGGGCTATATCATTATGTTAAAGGTGTTTTATAAATTACTGGGTATCCTGCCAAAGACCACTTTGCATTTAAGTCTTGCTTTGGTTTATTGGAAAATGTTTTATTGAGTTTTTTTTGGTTTTACAACAACAAAATCAACAATATACATAAGTCTATAAACATAGTGCAAAAAGCCTGCTTCCTCCCTTACAGGTCCCACCTTTATTAACTCCCTCCTCTAAACTAAACCAATCCTTCCCCCCCCCCCCCCCCCCCCCTCTGCTGACGTTTAATTTTCTGCAAAGAAGTCGACGAACGGTTACCACCTCTGGGCGAACCCTAACATTGACCCTCTCAAGGCAAACTTGGTTTTCTCCAAACAGAGAAAGCTAGCCATGTCAGATAGCCAGGTCTCCGACTTCGGGGGCTTTGAGTCCCTCCAAGCTAATAATATCTGTCTCCGGGCTACCAGGGAAGCAAAGGCCAGAACATCTGCCTCTTTCTCCTCCTGGATTCCCGGATCTTCCGACACCCTGAAAATCGCCACCTCCGGACTCTGTGCCACCCTTGTTTTTAACACCGTGGGCATGACGTCTGCAAACCCCTGCCAGAATCCCCAGAGCTTTGGGCATGTCCAAAATATGTGGACATGGTTCGCTGGCACCCCTGCACACCTTCTATACCAAAGAACCTGCTCATCTCGGCCACTGTCATGTGAGCCCGGTGAACGACCTTGAACTGTATCAGGCTGAGCCTGGTGCATGTTGTGGACCCGTTGACTCTACTCAACCCCTCCCCACTGAGACCATCCTCTATCTCTCCTCCAAACTCCTCCTCCCACTTGCGCTTCAGCTCCTCAGTCTGCGCCTCCTCTGACCCCATAAGTTCCTTGTAAATGTCAGAGACCTTCCCTTCTCCCACCCACACTCTGAAAACTACCCTATCCTGAATCTCCCTTGGTGGTAGGAGTGGGAAGGTTGAGACCTGTCTACGTAGGAAGTCCCGCACCTGCAGGTACGTAAATTTGTTTCCCCTCGCCAATCCAAATTTCTCCTCCAGCTCCCTCAAGCTAGGAAAGCTCCCTTCTATAAACATATCCCCCATCCTCTCAATTCCTGCCTTCTGCCATCTCCGAAACCCCCCCGTCCACCTTTCCCGGGGCAAACCGGTGGTTATTGCAGATTGGAGACCAGACCAGATGCTCCCTCCGCTCCCACATTCTTCCTTCATTGCCCTCAGACTCTCAGGGCTGACACCACCATGGGGCTGGTGGAGTACCGTGCCGGTGGGAACGGCAGAGGCGCCGTAATCAACGCCCCCAAACTGGTGCCCTTTAGTCCACTCCCATTCCGACCCTCCCCCACTTCCTGATCATGGCTATATTCGCCGCCCAATAATGGTTATTGAAGTTTGGCAGCGTCAGCCCGCCCTCTCCCCGGCTCCGCTCAAGCATCCCCTTTTTTTACTTGCGGGGTCTTGCCCGCTCATACAAAGCCCGTGATAACTTTGTTAACCCATTTAAAAAAGGTCCGCGGAATAAAGATGGGGAGACACTGGAACACAAACAGGAATCTCGGAAGAACCGTCATCTTCACTGTCTGGACCCTCCCAGCTAGTGGCAACCGAGGGCGCCCCACCTCCGAAAATCGCCCTTCATTTGGTCCACCAAACGGGCCAGATTAAGTTTGTGTAACCGTTCCCATTCCCGCGCCACTTGGATGCCTAGATACCTAAAACCTCCCCCTACCACTCTAAACGGCAGTTCCCCCAGTCGTCTCTCCTGTCCCCTTGCCTGGATCGCAAACATCTCACTTTTCCCCATATTTAGTTTGTACCCTGAAAACTGGCCAAATTCCCCCAGAATCCTCATGATTTCTTCCATCCCCTCCACTGGGTCCGATACATACAGGAGCAGGTCGTCTGTGTAAAGTGAGACTCTGTATTCCATTCCCCCCCCGGACCAATCCCTTCCAGCCCCTTGAGGTTCTCAACGCAATTGCCAGCTCTATAGCTAGCGTGAGCAACAGTGGGGAGAGGGGGCACCCCTGTCCCGTCCCCCGACGTAGCCTAAAATAGTCCGATGTCGTCTTATTTGTCCGTATGCTGGCCACAGGAGCCTGATACAGCAACCTGACCCAGTCAATAAAGCCCTGCCCAAATCCAAACTGTCCCAGTCCCTCCTACAGATATTCCCATTCTACTCGATCAAAAGCCTTCTCTGCATCCATTGCGACCTTTACCTCCACCTCCCTGCCTTGTGGGGGCATCATGATCGCATTTAGCAACCTTCTTGCATTGGACACCAACTGCCTTCCCTTAACGAACCCCGTCTGGTCCTCCCCAGTCACAGTATTCATTCCTAGAGGACAAAATTTTGGCCAACAGTTTGGCTTACACATTCAATAGGGATATCGGCCTGTAGGACCCACACAGCTCCGGATCCTTATCCTGCTTCAGAATCAGCGAGATAGTGGCCTGTGACATCGTCGGGGGAAGCACCCCCCTCTCCCTTGCCTTATTGAATGTCCTCATCAACAGCGGCCCCAATATCCCAGCAAACCTTTTATAGAACTCTGCTGGGTACCTATCCGGCCTCTGGGCTTTACCCGACTGGATGGCCTTCAGCCCCTCTGCTATCTCTTTGATCCCGATCGGGGCCACCAGCCCTTCTCCCAGCTCCCTATCCATCTTCGTGAAATTCAGCCCCCCTAGGAAGTGCCTCATCCCCTTTGGCCCCGGTGGGGGTTCTGACCCATACAGCCTACTATAAAACTCCTTAAATGCCTTATTCACCCCGCTGAGTCTCCCACCAGGTTTCCGTCTCCATCCTTTACTTTCCCTATCTCCCTGGCTGCCTCCCTCTTTTTAAGCTGCTGTGCAAGCATTCTGCTGGCCTTCTCTCCATGCTCAAATCGCCCCCCTCTACTTTCTCAGCTGCTCCACCGCCCTCCCTGTGGTTATCAAGCCGAACTCCGCCTGTAGCCTCCGCCGTTCCCTTAAAAGGCCTGCCTCTGGGGTCTAGTCATACCTCCTGTCGACCTGTATTATCTCCTTTACCAGTTGGTCGGTCTCTGTCCTGTCTACCTTCTCCTTGTGGGCCCGTATCGAGATCAGCTCTCCTCGAACCACCGCCTTCAATGCCTCCCACCACCGCTACCGAAGTTTCCCCTGTGTCATTGACCTCCAGGTAATTCTGAATACATTTCCTCAACCGCCCGCACACCACCTCGTCCGCTAAAAGCCCCACGTCTAACCTCCAGTGCGGGTGCTGATTAATGTCTTTACTAACCTGTAGGTCAACAATGTGTGGGGCATGGTCTGAGATTGTGATCGCCGAGTACCCAGTGTAGACCACCCCCTTCAGAAGAGCCCTGCTCAAAATAAAGAAATCGATCCGGGAGTACACTTTATGCACGTGTGAGTAGAAGGAGAACTCCTTTACTCTTGGCTGCCCAAATCTCCATGGAGCCATCTGCTCCATGAACCCTTTTAGCTCCTTAGCCATTGCTGGCACCATGCCCGCTTTTGAGCTTGACCAATCTAACCCAGGGTCAATAACTGTATTGAAGTCCCTTCCCGTGACCAGTTTATGCGAATCCAGGTCCAGTATCTTCCCCAGCATACTCTTTATAAACACCACATCGTCCCAGTTTGGCGCGTATACATTTACTAGTACCACCTGCACCCCCTCCAATTTCCCACTGACCATAATATACCGGCCTCCCCCATCCAAAAATATTATTCCCGCCTCAAACACCACTCACTTGTTGATCAGGATCGAGACCCCTCTGGTCTTCGAGTCCAGCCCCGAGTGAAAAACCTGTCCGACCCAACCTTTTCTTAACCTAAGCTGGTCAGCTACTCTAAGGTGCTTCTCCTGCAGCATTACCACGTCCGCCTTCAGTCCCTTTGACCGGCCCATTGAGCCCTCTTACATTCCAGATGATCAGTCTAGTTGGGGGGCTCATCACCCCCCCCCCCCCCCCCCCCCCCCTCGCCGATCAGCTATCCCCCCTCTTGGACCAGTTGCCAGCCCGCACCCCACGCCTTCACTGGCCCGCCCCCAGGCAACCTCCGCCCCCGACCACCTCACTGTCCCTCAGAAAAATTCCCTCCCTTGTCAGCAGAACATTTCTCTCCTCTTCTCTCCCCCCCCCCCCCAGTAACAGCACAAAATAAATCAACCTCTTTGATAAGCCTAACACCTGCTCACCCCCCACTACACTTCCGTAAGCCAGCCTGCCCAGCTAGCTTGGTGGCCCGTGGCCCTTGCCCCTGGCGCCGGACAATCTCCCAACTATTGTCCCCCGCTCATACATACATATTCAAATGAAAAACAATCCCAACACAATTGTCGGACAGCGATTTAAAAAAAAAAAAAACTCAAGTTGAACTCGACAACAAAAAAAAAAGGTCAAGCAAAAGATCCAGCATCTGAAAAACCACACCTCTATCCCCCAACAATGCAAATGCAAACTTTACCTCACTCAGCTCTGCAGCTGGCCCCAGATCCATACAGCCGGCACAACAAATAACGTCCGAAAAAGCAAGAAACAAGAAACTTTTTTTGAAAAACATAAACACTACAGCAAAATTCAGAGTTCAAAGTTCTCAGTCCGACACCAGTCCTTTCCTTTTCGTGAAGTCCAGCGCTTCCTCAGGCGACTCGAAATAGAAATGTTGTTCCTCGTGGGTGACCCAGAGGTGGGCCGGATACAACAGCCCGAATTTCACCCTTTTCTTGAAAAGGGTCGACCTGATCTGGTTAAACCCCGCGCTCCTCCTGGCCACCTCCGCACTCGGGTTTTGATAGATCCGCAGGATACTGTTGTCCCATTTGCAGCTCCGTGTCTGCTTGGCCCACTGTAAAACGCGCTCCTTATCCAGATATCTGTGGAATCTCACCACCATTGCCTCGGGGGGGAGGAGGAGAGAGAGTGTCTCCCATTCGCAGCTTCCTCGCAAGCGCTCTGTGAGCCCTGTCCACCTCCAAAGATCGGGGGAATGCCCCATACCCCAGCAGCTCCTCGAACATGGCTGCTATGTATGCCCCAGAGTCCGCTCCTTCGGATCCCTCCGGGAGCCCAATGATCCTCTAGCACTGCTGATGGGACCTGTTCTCTAGGTCCTCCACCTTCTCCAGGAGCCTTTTCTGCTGGTCTCTTAGCATGCCCACCTCCAACTCCACTGCTGTTTGATATTCCTCCTGGTCAGCCAGTGCCTTCTCTACTTTCTGGATTGTCCGATCTTGGGCATCCAATCTAAGTTCCAGCCGCGCAATTGCCTCTTTAATCGGGTCCAAGCAGTCCTGCTTCTGCTTGGCGAAGCCCTCCTGGATAACTTGCATCAACTGCTCTGTTGACCGCTGGGTCGACAAGCCAGAGGTCCGGTCCTCCGCCATGCTTCCTCCCGGTGCTGCTTCAGCCCAAGCCTTCTCTGTCCTTCTGTTTCTGCCTTTGCGAGCACTTCTAGTCCTCCTCTCCATGCACCGATGTGGGAATTCAGTTCACAATTGCCTCTGTCATCAATTTTTCTAATCAAGTCCGGTAACAAATCGGGGAAAAGGTCCAAAAGTCCGACCCGAGCGGGAGCCACCAAATGTGCGACTTACTCTTCATAGCCGCCACCGGAAGTCTCAGTAGTTCAATTTCTAATGTGCATATGTTTTGCAGGAATAAACAACGGATGTACATTGCCTTGAAAAGTTTGTTACAGGAGCCTCAAAACAACTTAAAAATCTTTAAGGTAATTATCGTCATTACGTTTTGCTTAACAACACTGAAAACCTAAAACGTTTTCTACTGGATGATGACACAGAGCAAGTTCTCTAGAGTTAATGAAGCAGAATTTAGTTATTGGCAAACCACTGCCACCTGTTGTTCATTAAATTTGCCTTTGGCCATTTCAGTACTGCGAGCTTTTGCGTAGCACTTGCTCACGATGGATGCTGAAATGGCACAGTGCAACTGTATCTTATAACAATTCTTCAACTTATTAATGAACTACGAAGAGTCTGAACCAGCAAGTGTCAGTTGTAATCATGAATTCATTCTCGTTATAGTTACAGAAAGCAATATATAGAGGAGGAAAAAAAGATGGGATTGCGACAAAAATATGGTTTTAAATTATTTAACTTTCTTATAATGTCCAACAGTGATGACATTTTTTAAGGATTGAAACACGGTGCTTGCAGGTTAATTTTACTGTCTGAGGTTGGTTGGCAGTCATTCTGATGATTTGCGTTGTCAAGAATCATAGTTGGACTAACATGGACCAAACTTCCTCTTCATTTATTCAGTTTTACCATTCACTCAATAAGATATTTGATCATGAGAAGCAAGCTTAATATTGGTTTCCTTCATTGGACCTATTGGGCACGATTTAACAAGGGGGAGTCCTGTTTTGGACATGTTTAGCGGGATGTTTCTTGGCGCCAGCAGTGCCTAGAATGACCCCGCTATCAACAGGACTCTTATTTTTTTCCTGGTCCCCCCCCCCCCATTTACCTTTTAGGAGGCCCTCCCACCTAATAAGGGCATAGCACCCTCAGACCCGATTCTCAGCACCTGGCACCGGGGCACTGACAGCCTGACACCCTGGCAGCACCACTCAACCACCCTGATTCCTAGGTGGCAGTGCCTGGCTGGCAGTGCCAAGGTGCCAGGCTGGCAGTGGGAGTGCCAGGATGCCACTCTGACCAGATGGGGAAATTAAGTAATTGTGTTATCAAGTAGAAACTCTTTGGGGTTTATTACACCTTGTGTTGCTTTTTGTCTGTGTAACTGCTTGTAGTTAAGGGATCTTTTCCTACTGTTGGTTAAGCTGTTGCATAAGATGTCAAATTGATTGTTCATTCTCGTAATACTTAAATTACAGCTTTGATCTCCATGGTTAATCTGAAAGAACAGCATCATGTGCAAGTTAGGCTGAACAAATGAAATGGGGGAACTGTTTGTAGAAAATTTTAAAGAATATCTCCCCTTGGAGAAACTTGTTTTCAATATTTTTCAAATCCTGACATAAAATGCATAAAACATGGAATTGCCCATATGCCAAAGGCAAAATCTAAAATACCTCAAATGTACTATTCTTGAAATATTTCATGATCATTTAACATTATCTGCTAGTTGTGAAATATTAACCCTTGCAGGTATTAATGTCTTGTATAATGTCTGCATTGTAATTAGTGTTTCTTCCCCTTTTTGCCTCCCCCACCCAACACCAAACCCTCTTACATTATTTGAACACGTGAAGAATGGAGAGTTAATATTTGGCTGTAAAGATGACCAGGACTGCCTAATGGATTTGAATGAACTTGCTAATCATTTGAAAGCTTACTTCTTTCCTGCCAATGGTGTGGTTAGTGGACCACAATGCACAAGAACTGTTATCAGTGAACTGATTCATGTAATAACAATAGCTTTGGTGAGCAATGTGGACACTTGCAAGACAGGTGATATGAAGAGGACACTTGTCTCACAAGAAAGGAGTCATTGTGAAGCAAGTCATTTTCGCAAGGAAGCTTTAAGAAATGGTAAGTGTATTTCGTTCACCTTTTATATGTGTGTCTGTCGATAAATGTATATTTTAGAAGCTCAGTGTGATTTGTGATTTTCTTTAAAAATTAGGTTGTGTTTCATCTGTATACTTGTATATAAATAGGAGTTAGCTTAATCTAGCCAGCAGGAGACGGAAGGAAAATAGGCCCTTTAACCTTTTAGCCAGGTTTATCTCCCCTTCTATTCTATAGGCAAGGGTGCCTCCTTCAGATGTTGAATTTCTTCGTTGCTAGCTAAAAGGGATTATTTTATGTTTCACCTTGTGAAAAATTAGTTGAATGTTTTCAATTCATAATTTGGATCATGCCATCAATAGCAACGTTTAGTTTCAAATTTGTTTGTAAGGCTAGTGAGAGAGCGGTCTGGACATTGGGCAGCTTATCAGAGTGTGTGTGTGTGTGTGTGTGTGTGTGTGTGTGTGTGTGTGTGTGCATGCGTGTGTGCGTGCGTGGATGCCGTAGCTTGTTAGCACCATCGTTGAGCGAGCTGGGCAAGTCGAATTATCAGGCAGTGCTTGCTAGACGTGCTGAGAGAACTGACCAGAGGGATAAAACCTACTTGATCTTGTCCTCACGGATTTACCTGTCACAGATGCATCTGTCCATAACTGTATTAGTCGGAGTAAAACATTCCTTGTGGGGGTAGATTCATTTCTCACTAATGACAGCTTCCATTGTGTTTTGTGACTTTACCACCATCCTAAATGGGAAAGACTCAGCTCAAAGCTAGACATCCGTGAAGTACTGTTGGCATCAGCAGCAGTCATTTAATTTCTTTACCATGGTGGACCAACCCTGGTTCAAAGAGGAGTGTAGGAGAGCATGTCAACAGTAGCACTGCAGTGCCAACCTGCTGAAGCTATAAACACAGAATTACATGCATGCTAAACTTTCGAACTAACATGCTACAGACAGAGCTGAGCAATTCTACAACCAACAGATTAGATCAAAGCTCTGCAGTCCTGCCCTATCCAGTTTTGAGTGTTAGTGGACATAAGAACTAGGAGCAGGAATAGGCCATATGGCCCCTCGAGCTTGCTCCGCCATTCAATGAGATCATGGTTGATCTTTTGTGGACCCAGCTCCACTTTCCGGCCCGAACACCATAAATCTTTATTCTTCAAAAAACTACCTATCCTTATCTTAAAAACATTTAATGAAGGAGCCTCAACTGCTTCGCTGGGCAAGGAATTCCATAGATTCACAACCCTTTGGGTGAAGAAGTTCCTCCTAAACTCAGTTCTAAATCTACTTCCCCTTATTTTGAGACTATGCCCCCTAGTTCTGCTTTCACCCGCCAGTGGAAACAACCTGCCCGCATCTATCCTATCTATTCCCTTCATGATTTTATATGTTTCTATAAGATCCCCCCCCTCATCCTTCTAAATTCCAACGAGTACAGTCCCAGTCTACTCAACCTCTCTTCGCAATCCAACCCCTTCAACTCTGGGATTAACCTAGTGAATCTCCTCTGCACACCCTCTAGCGCCAGTACGTTCTTTCTCAGGTAAGGAGACCAAAACTGAACACAATACTCCAGGTGTGGCCTCACTAACACCGTATACAATTGCAGCATAACCTCCCTAGTCTTAAACTCCATCCCTCTAGCAATGAAGGACAAAATTCCATTTGCCGCCTTAATCACCTGTAAACCAACTTTTTGCGACTCATGCACGAGCACACCCAGGTCTCTCTGCACAGCAGCATGTTTTAATATTTTATCATGTAAATAATAATCCCTTTTGCTGTTATTCCTTCCAAAATGGATAACCTCACATTTGTCAACATTCCATCTGCCAGACCTTAGCCCATTCACTTAACCTATCCAAATCCCTCTGCGACTTCCGGTATCCTCTGCACTTTTTGCTTTATCACTCATCTTAGTGTCGTCTGCAAACTTGGACACATTGCCATTGGTCCCCAACTCCAAATCATCTATGTAAATTGTGAACAGTTGTGGGCCCAACACTGATCCCTGAGGGACAGCACTAGCTACTGATTGCCAACCAGAGAAACACCCATTAATCCCCACTCTTTGCTTTCTATTAATTAACCAATCCTCTATCCATGCTACTACTTTCCCCTTAATGCCATGCATCTTTATCTTATGCAGTAACCTTTTGTGTGGCACCTTGTCAAAGGCTTTCTGGAAATCCAGATATACCACATCCATTGGCTCCCCGTTATCTACCGCACTGGTAATGTCCTCTCAAAATTCCACTAAATTAGTTAGGCACGACCTGCACTTTATGAACCCATGCTGCGTCTGCCCAATGGGATCATTTCCATCCAGATGCCTCGCTATTTCTTCCTTGATGATAGATTCCAGCATCTTCCCTACTACCGAAGTTAAGCTCACTGGCCTATAATTACCCGCTTTCTGCCTATCTCCTTTTTTAAACAGTTGTGTCACGTTTGCTAATTTCCAATCCGCGGGGACCACCCCAGAGTCTAGTGAATTTTGGTAAAGTATCACTAGTGCATTTGCAATTTCCCTAGCCATCTCTTTTAGCACTCTGGGATGCATTCCATCAGGGCCAGGAGACTTGTCTACCTTTAGCCCCATTAGCTTGCCCATCACTACCTCCTTAGTGATAAGTGGACAAAGGGGTGTCAAAAACATCCTTGCCCTCAATGAACTTGATGATCAGAATGAATGGCATAGCAGGACTGAATGGCCAACTCCTGTTCTATTTTCTATGTATGTTTCTCTGTTTTTCCAACAAGAGAGAATCTGACCATCTCCCCATAATGGTCAATAAAATTACTATTGCTGAATAATGAGATGAGAGTGACTGTCCTTGACATCAAGGCAGCATTTGACCGAGAATGGCATCAAGGACCCTTGCTAAACTGGAATCAATGGGAATCAGGGGGAAAACTCTCTGCTGGTTGAAGTCACACCTGGCACAAAGGAAGATGGTTGCGGTGGTTAGAGGTCAAATCGCCAAGGTTCGTTCGGCAGCACTTTCCAAACCCATGACCACTACCATCTAGAAGGACAAGAACAGCAGATACTTGGGAACCCCATCACCTGGAGGTTCCCTTCCAACTCACTCACCACCCTGTCTTGGAAATATATCGCCGTTCCTTCACTGTAGCTGGGGCACCATCCTGGAAATCCCTCCCTAACAGCACAGCACAGTGGGTGTACCTACACCGTGAGGACTGCAGCAGTTCAAGAAGGCAACTCTCCACCACCTCCTGAAGGGCAATTAGGGATGGGCAATAAATGCTATCCTAATCATTGATGCCACATCCTGAAAATGAATTTAAAAAAAAAAAAAAAAAAAATCCCCATCAATTGCCAGGATGAGTGCAGCTCCGACAGCACACAAAGATAAATGCCAAGAAAGACATATCAACCTTCTTGATTGGCCATTCATTCATCACCTTTAAATATTTCCTTCCTCTGCCGCCGATGCAGAGTAGTAGCATCTGTAAGATGCATTCAGCACCTTCCAAACCCACAATCTCTACCATCTAGAAGGACAAGGGCAGGAGACACATGGGACTGCCAACATTTTGGGTTCACCTCACATCACTCACTTGGAATTATATCATTGTTCCTGAGCAAAAAACCTGTAACTCCCTCCCTAACAGCAATGTAAGTGCCTACATCACATGACTGCAGTGATTCAAGAAAGTGGTTCATCACTGCCTTCTCGAGGACAATTGGGGATGGGCAATAAATACTGGCAATGCCAGTGACTTTCTCACGAATAAAAATAATTCTAATTTGATCTAATATTGGCTAAATCCATATTAAAATACCTATAGTTTTGTCTTTGCATTATTCCTATATTCTAGTTTTCACCTTGCTGCAATCTTTTCACTTCTCTGTTTACTTGACTGGCCTATTTTCTCGTCTGTGTTTCACTAAACACAAAGCATATTATCATCACTTAGTTCCAAGCTATAGTGAGGCCATGAAATGGAGAATATCCATTACTCATTTATGTATGAAATATTCATAATTCTGACTGAAAGTTGAAGTTATGATAAAGAAGAATGTAACTTTTGATATCGGACCACTAAACCCCAGCTTAAAATTGTATTTTTGATATATTTCTGTTAAATTTATTATGGCCAACTGAATTTATTTTTTGCTAATACAAAAATAATTTCTTCCAGGTATTCATGTAGTGGAAAATTCTGGCTTGCCTAAAGGTTGTGTTCTTTCTCGGATCCTTCAAGTGCAGATGCTGGATATGATGGACATTGATGGAATCTATCCTTTATACCTGAGAGTTCAACAGCACATAGAGGACTTTCCAACAGACAGGTTAACTGGATTTGTTATCTGATGTACTTCCAGGAGTACACAAAGATGGTTACTTAAATTAATTAGCTACTTAAAATGTATCAATTGTTATCCTCGGTTCAATAGCACTTTACAACATTCGGCATTCATACGTTGGCTAGATATATTTACAAAAGCAAAAAATATTGAGAGGAAACCCTTCCTGGATAGACCGGGAGTTGGCAGTTAAATTCCTCCAGAGTTCATTTATTTTCTCTCTTTGTGGATTTTTCCATGAGGTACTTTTTAACATGTTTTTAATAGAAGATGCTACTGCCCTGGAATCCACTGGCTCTACCATAAGGCCCAACTTATGCTTATGTCTCTGATCAGTTTTGTGATATTTGTAGCAATTTTGCCCACCAGTGTTGTGGTTGAGAAACTTCAGCCTCCCGGTGACAGACCACTCACTGGTTGTACTATTTTATAGCTTCAGTCTGTTCATTGACAGAAAATCACGTTGCTGTTTCTGGATTTTGTGATATTTTCTAACTGTGCCATCAATTTTAACGTTTTTGCAATTGACTCTGTGCACCTCCTGTATGCTCGTTCCCATGAAATCACCACCGTCAGTGGGTCCTCCATATTCTACCCTCAAATAGCTTTTGAACTTCACTCACTACACCTGTCTCTGAACTCTAGTTCCATGCTGAATCTTTTCTATGTACATCATTATCCCATCATGGGATCTGACTCTGGACTCATTCCTCTTATCTTCTATTTCCAATTTCCTGTTTGGCATCAGATTTTTATGTAACTAGGCCAATGTAACTTGAACTCTCCAAATTGATTCGTGTGCAGAGTTTTTATGCCACTCCAGACCCCAAAACCATCATTCTATTTCCACTATTACTTGACTACTTTTCGTTTTACTCCGATCAACATGCAACCTTTCACTACCCTCTTGGGTTACTCTGCCCTCTCAATTCCCTTATTCACCCCATTGATTTTTCTCTTGTCGCCATCAGAGGCTTACCTTCCACTTAGATCAGCCTCATGGCATCTTCTGAAGGGCTCATTATGAACTACAATCTCAATTGTCCTATTTTATTCCTTCAAGACTTTCCCGACAGGAGGACTAATCCTTATTTTAAAATAAATTTAGAGTACCCAATTATTTTTTTCCAACTAGTGTGGCCAACCCACCTAGCCTGCACAGCTTTAGTTTGTGGGGTTGGGGCCCACGCAGACAAGTGGAGAATTGGCAAACTTCACACGGACAGTGACCGGGGCTGGGATTGAACCCGGGTCCTCGGCACTGTGAGGCAGCACTGCTACAAGAGGACTAATCCTTCTGTCGGACTCACTCTCCCTCTGCTGACCCTGTTGTCTCGGCCGGTGAATCGGCTCTCAGCATCTCTCTCAGCCTCTCGCAGCATCGCTCTTTAGAATACTGTTCACGTGAACAAAGCCCATGCCATCCATGGACTATTGTGAATGGTTGTATCAACATCATGGCCCTGGCCTTGGGGGGGAGGGGTACTTTTTCCCTTTAAGCCTCCCTGCCTGACCATATCTTGCAGCAATTTCCTCATCAGGAGCATTATGGTGGCTGTGTGGAATATCACACTTTACATCTTAGAAAATTATTGTTCTGTCCTGCTGTCTCAAATATGATCATGTTTCTCTCACCAGATCCATGTGTTAACTGATGATATTGATGGTTCTCTCTTCAGATGTTATCCTCTCTCCTTTTAAATACCTTGTCACCACTCCCTGTCCTGAAAAAAAACACCACCATGTCCTTACAAGTTGCTGCTCCATCTCCAACCTCCCTTTCTGGCTCTAAATCCTTGAATGTGTTCTTGCCTCCCATGTTTGAATTCCTCTAACCCGGTTAATGCCCCAGCCAGAGTACTCAAACAGCTGATACCAAAGTTACAAGTAGCATCCTATGTGACTGCGACAAAGATGAACTATCCCTCCTGGTCCCTTTTGACCTGCCTGTAGCTGTTGAAAATATTGGCCACACGCCTCCTCCAACACCTGTCCACTATTGTCCTCCTGAGTGGGACTGCTTTTACCTGGTTCCATTACTGCACGCTCTCCCTGTGTCTGTGTGGGATTCCTCCGGGTGCTCCGGTTTCCTCCCACAGGTCCCGAAAGACATGCTTGTTAGGTAAATTGGACATTCTGAATTCTCCCTCTGTGTACCCGAACAGGCGCTGGAATGTGGCGAATAGGAGATTTTCAAAGTAAATTCATTGGGATGTTATCTATCTAATTGTAACCAGAGAATTACCTGCAACAGTTTATTTCCCGCCCCCGCACTATTACCATCGGTAGTGCCAAGGATCTATTCTTCCACCCTCCCAAACCCCTATTTCTCTTTTTACTTGCTACTCCGCAGAATAATTATATGAAATGGCACAATATTAGTTTTCACGTGTACACTGACACTTGGATCTACCTCAGCACAATATTGCTTGATTCTTCCACTGTTGCTAAATTGTCAGACTACTTACCTGACATCCTTTACTGGATGAATTAAATATTGGAAGGATTGAAGTCCTGTTCCGAATTCTGGTTCCTTGCTACTGTCTCCATCCATCTCCCTGGCAACTGTCTGAAACTGAACTTGACTGTATTTGTAACATTGGTATCCTATTTGACCTCTAATTAAACATTCAGCTCATGATTGCACCACCACTAAGAATGTCTTTTTCCACCTTCATAACGTCACGCCTGTTTCACTGATCTGCAAAAAAAACCCTCTTCATGACTGTTATCTCTAGGCTCTTTTTAAAATTGAGAGTGCCCAATTATTTTTTTTCCAATTAAAGGACAATTTAGCATGGCCAATCCACCTACCCTGCACATCTTTGGGTTGTTGGGGTGAGACTCTCACAGACACGGGGAGAATGCGCAGACTCCACATGGACCGTGACCCAGGACCGGGAATGAACCTGTGCTCTTGGCGCCATGTTACTTCTAGACTTGACTATCCCAATGCACTCCTAGCCAGTCTCCCATGTTCTACCAGGGATGAGAAATTGCCACCATTTTGTCGAATTCTGACTTTTGGACAATGGAATTCTCCTCTTTTAATATATATTGTCTTTTTAAAAAAATTTAGAATATCCAATTATTTTTTTCCAATTGAGGGGCAATTTAGCGTGGCCAATCCACCTAACCACATTTTTGGGTTGCGGGGGTGAAACCCACGCAGACACGGGGAGAATGTGCAAACTCCACATGTACAGTGACCCAGGGCCGGAATTGAACCTGGGTCCTCAGCGCCGTATGCAGCAGTGCTAACCACAGTGCCGCCGTGCTCCAGCATTTGCACCCACTATCGACCATAAAAACCGTTGTAATTACACGATTCCTCGTCACAAAATATTTTCAGACCCTTTATCTTTCAGTCACTTGTTTTCAGACCTTTTGTCTTTTGGCACTTCCCTGTCCTTTGTAAACATGAGGTAATCCAAAACCCTGCTGTCTGTGTTTTAATTTGCTCCAAGTCTCGTTCAATTATGCCCACTGTGCTCACTGAGTTGTTTTGGCTTCTGGACAAGCTGGCACTATACTTAATAGTGCTTTAATACTCAATCCATAGTTCCACACACACTATTCCAACTCGTTCCTGTAAAGTGTCACTTGATCTCAATTCAACCACCTTCTCCAGAAGTCTATTCTCCATAACCACTATCTTACAATTAATTGGGAGAGATTCTCTAATCTTCTTTCTTTTCTTGAGAATTTTAATTATATATTTATATAGTCCTACATTCAGCTCATGAGTCCTATGTTCTTCATCTATGCCTTTCATTATTTTAAGAATGTAATATTAGTGTCTCCTCCTTCTCTGGTACAAATAAGTTTCAGTTTGTGTTTTTTTACTGAGCCCCCTGGGGCCTTGTTTAATATCCTGTTCAATCGTCTTTTAACCCATAGGAAACATTTTTGAGGTGCAGTGGCCAAGATTTTGCCATTGATTTCTGGGGCGTCATTCTCTGCCGGCGGGAGTCTCCGTTTTGCCGGAGCCCAGGGGTTTCCCGACGGCTTGGGGCTGCCCCACAATGGGAAACCCCATTGACCGGCCGGTGTTACGGAGACTCCCTCCGGCCGGTCGGGGCAGAAATGTGTTGGGGCGGGTAGGAGAATTTCGCCCCTGGTGTCAATGGAACACATTGTCATTCCACTACCTTCTAGAAGGAGCTGAGTATCTAACTGGTTTTGTTTACCTGTCTCCCACTGACCAGATGTTTTTATCCCCTTCTAATTGAATACTTTAAATAGGATTCCTTCATGTTGTATACATGTCTTGTTTTACTTGCTTCAATATGCAGTACCCTACATTTATCCACACTTGGTCTGAGATATGGCAGATGGAGCTATCTATGTAATTGGTCCACATTTCTCTGAAGTTGAATTCCTTTCCACTTATTATCTGCGTAACATAACCTAGCACCCTGGGTGGCACAGTGGTTAGCACTGCTGCATCACAGCTCCAGGGACCCGGGTTGAATTCGGGCCTCTGGTGACTGTCGAGTTTGCACTTTCTCCTTGTGTCTGAGTGTGTTTCCTCCGGTTTCCTCCCACAGTCCAAAGATGTGTCGGTTAGGTGGATTGGTGATGCTACATTTCCCTTCAGAGTCCAAAAGGTTAGGTGGTGTTACTTGGTTGCAGGGATAGGGTGGAGGCGTGGGATTAAGTAGGGTGCTCTTTCCAAGGGCTGGTGCAGACTCGATGGGCCGAATGCCCTCCTTCTGCACTGTAAAGTCTGTGATTCTATGAACCCATTGTCAGGAAATCTAATGCTAGTGCATCCCAGTCCATATTGTTTACAGATATTTAGATCACAATTTATCCAGAACAGTCTATGGAAGGAGTCAGTCATATATTGACATTTGTCCAAGTGATGGTAAATTCGTAAAATAAATGCAATAGTTATCTCCGTCCAGTATGCTCTATGAATTTTAGTTATCGCTGTGTCTTGTACTGACCACACGAGGGTGCTCTTAGACTCGAAATCTTCAATTATTAATATTGTAACAATTCTTTCAAGTTTTGGTAATAGGCTTTCCAGCAAAGTGTTATTCCTGCATCTCTATATTGTAATTAACATTTCAGAATTGTGCGACTAATGCATTTTTAAGAGTAATCTTCAGGGGATGGTAATATTCTCAGACATTTTAGCATGTTGAAGTTTTCAAACTTTGGAATCTAAAATACTGAACAGGTACCAGAGAAGCTTATCTAAGATTATGTACTGTGCCTATGTTTTAGTACTAAGCTTGTGTGTATGACTGCTTTTTATATATTTCTCTACGCAGCATTTGAGAAATTAACAATTCAGTAAAAAAAATTTAAAGCAAAGATTTTATTTAATAATTTTAACAATTTTCAACTACAATTCCCGACAGAGACAGAACCCACAACAAAATAACCATCAACCCCCCCCCCCCTTAAACACACATCCTAACCAACATGGCTTATAAAAACACACCGCCAGCCCTTCCCGGCCCTCCCGCCATTGGTTTTCTTACCCTTATTCGTCACAGAGGGGGAGAGAGGGCCTCTCTCCCTCTGGGCTCCCGGGTCTTCCGACACTCTCAACGATCACCACCTCTGGACTCGGAGCCACCCTCCCTTGCAGGACCTCTGACATGAACGTCTGCAAAGCCCTGCCAATAGCCCCTCAGTCTCGGACACGCCCAGAACATTTGTACATGATTCGCAAAACTTCCCCCACATCGCCCACACCGGTCCTCCACCTCCTCAAAGAACCTGCTCATCCAGGCCACAGTCATGTGTGCCCTGTGGACCACCTTGAATTGGATCAGGCTGAGCCTGGCACACGACGGGGACGCGTTAACCCTCCGCAGGGCCTCCTCCCATAACCCAGCGTCCATCTCTTCTCCCCGCCCCCCCCCAACCCGTCTTCCCACTTTCTCTTCATCTCCCCTATTGGGGCACCCTCCCACTCCATCAGCTCCTTATAGATTTCAGAGATCTTCCCCTCCAATTCCTGTTCTTGACATCACCATAACCTGTAACCCCCTTTGCGGGAGGCGTGGAAAGCTCGAGACCTACCTCCGGACAGGTACCGGAACCCGTTCCCACCTGGCAACTCAAACTCCTCCTCCAGCACCTCCAAACTCAGAAAACCCTCATCAAGAAAAAGATTCCCAAATCTCTCGATGCCTGCCTCCTGCCACCTCTGAAAGCCCCTGTCCAGGCACCCCGGAGCGAACCGATGGTTATCGCAAATCGGTGCCCACACTGACTCCAAACCCCATATACTGCTGCCACTTTGCCCACACCCTGAGGGCTGCCACTACTACCGGGCTTGTGGAGTACCGAACCTGTGAGAACGGCAGAGGTGCCATTAACAATGCCCTCAGACTTGTGCCCTGACAGGATGCCACCTCCACCCGCTCCCATACTGACCCATCCCCACTACCCACTTCCTGACTATCAATATATTCGCCGCCCAGTAATAGTCAGTAAAGTTCGGAAGAGCAAGTCCCCCCTCCCCACGCCCCCGCTCCAGCAGCACCGTCCTCACCTGCAGGGTTTTAACGGTCCAAATAAATCCCAAAATTATCTCTCATCTTCCTAAAAACGATTTGGGGATAAAAATTAGGAGACACTGAAAAACAAACAGCAACCTCGGAAGGACTGTCATTTTCAGTTATCCTTCCTGATGTATCAAATTTAAATTCCTTTTTATATTTATTTATCTCAGCCTATAATATCTTTAACCAGGGATGTGGGATGTCTCTGGGACAAAGGTATTTTTCAAGTTCTCTGTATTAAATGTCACCCTCTTTTAACTGGCCAGAACTGTGCAATAAGATTTGGATATCCTTCTGCACAGAAAAGCCCAAGCAATACCTAGACTAAACTAGGATTCTCATGTTGACAATAACTAATTATGTGGCATTAGTTTGCATGTGGAGGGGTGCTGCAAAAATTTGATTTAGGATTTTGGAAGTTCTGAATATATTTTTGGTTGGGAGGGATTGTAAGCATGGATGATGATTTAGTATAATTCTTTTTCATTGTGCACCGTTTCAATTTTAAGTAATTGTTGTTTCCATTCTCCCTGTGCAGGAGTAGGTTACATTTAGATGGCCCTTATAATGAATCTTTTTATGAAAGTCTATCAGATTGTCATTCGCAAGATGATGAAACAGTGGACTATGCAGCCCAAAAGGTAAAACCGGTTACACGTTCATTTTTCATGGGAGTATTATCAGAATGCAGATTGCATAAAAAAGACTAATTCCTGTCATTGCCTAAATATTGATGTTGACTTCTATCATGTTAGTTTAATTGTTTTGTGTCCGAATGTTAACTTCATAAATGTCTATTGTGAGGAATATCTAATTCATGGTTCAAGTTAATATTTTAGAGGTAATGTTTAGTTCTGGGAAGATTATTCTTGTGAAAGTAAAGCAACTAAAATGCTGGGCTTCAAAGATTGTTAAAGGAAAATGGTAGTTCAGAAAGTTACCCTTGTTTGTTTAATAGAATCAGAATGATAAGGATGGAGCCATAAGAAAGCAGGTGGGTACTTAACTGGATTGCAGAGACGTGATAAATAGAACATAGAAAAATATAGCACAGAACAGGCCCTTCGGCCCACGATGTTGTGCCGAACCTTTGTCCTAGATTAATCATAGATTATCATAGAATTTACAGTGCAGAAGGAGGCCATTCGACCCATTTAGTCTGCACCGGCTCTTGGAAAGAGCACCCTACCCATAGTCAACACCTCCACCCAACACTAAGGGCAATTTTGGACACTAAGGGCAATTTATCATGGCCAATCCACCTAACCTGCACATCTTTGGACTGTGGGAGGAAACCGGAGCACCCGGAGGAAACCCACACAGACACGGGGAGGATGTGCAGACTCCACACAGACAGTGACCCAAGCCGGAATCGAACCTGGGACGCTGGAGCTGTGAAGCAATTGTGCTATCCACAATGCTACCGTGCTGCCCTTAAGAACAAATAAATCTACACTATATCATTTTACTGTAATCCATGTACCTATCCAATAGCTGCTTGACGGTCCCTAATGTTTCCGACTCAACTACTTCCACAGGCAGTGCATTCCATGCCCCCACTACTCTCTGGGTAAAGAACCTACCTCTGACATCCCCCCTATATCTTCCACCATTCACCTTAAATTTATGTCCACCCGGGGAAAAAGTCTCTGACTGTCTATCTATTCCCCTGATCATCTTATAAACCTCTATCAAGTCGCCCCTCATCCTTCTCCGTTCTAATGAGAAAAGGCCGAGCACCCTCAACCTTTCCTCATAAGACCTACTCTCCATTCCAGGCAACATCCTTTGCACCTTTTCCAAAGCTTCCACATCCTTCCTAAAATGAGGCGACCAGAACTGTACACAGTACTCCAAATGTGGCCTTACCAACGTTTTGTACCGCTGCATCATCACCTCACGGCTCTTAAATTCAATCCCTCTGTTAATGAACGCTAGCACACCATAGGCCTTCTTTACAGCTCTATCCACTTGGTTGGCAACTTTCTTTTTTTAAAAATATATTTTATTCAAGTTTTTTGGCCAAACATAACAATACGTAGTGTTTCTTTTACACAACAATAAAGCAATATAAATAACCGTGGCCAGTTTTAAACAAATAAATAAATAATATATATAAACAAAAACAAAAAAACTAAACTAAATGGCAACTGCCTTGTCCAAAATAAATACTCTCCAAAAATACAGTCCAACAATCCAATATACAATTACATATACCAAATACCTATACATATACAATAACATCCCTGAGAGTCCGTCCGATTCCTCCCCCCCCCCCCCCCCCCCCCCCCCCCCCCCCCCCCCCCCCACCCTCCCCCTCCCCCCTGGGTTGCTGCTGTTATCTACTTCTTTTCCATTCCCTCTATCTTTCTGTGAGGTAGTCGACAAACGGTTGCCACCGCCTGGTGAACCCCTGAGCCGAACCCCTTAACACAAACTTAATCCGTTCTAACTTTATGAACCCTGCCATATCGTTTATCCAGGTCTCCACCCCCGGGGGTTTGGCTTCCTTCCACATTAACAATATACTGCGCCGGGCTACAAGGGACGCAAAGGCCAGCACGTCAGCCTCTCTCGCCTCCTGCACTCCCAGCTCTTCTGCAACCCCAAATATAGCCAACCCCCAGCTTGGTTCGACCCGGACCCCCACCACCTTCGAAAGCACCCTTGCCACCCCCACCCAGAACCCCTGTAGTACCGGGCATGACCAGAACATGTGGGTGTGATTCGCTGGGCCTCTCGAGCATCTCGCACACCTATCCTCTACCCCAAAAAATTTACTGAGCCGTGCTCCAGTCATATGCGCCCTGTGTAGCACCTTAAATTGTATCAGGCTTAGCCTGGCACACGAGGACGATGAGTTTATCCTACGTAGGGCATCCGCCCACAGCCCCTCCTCAATCTCCTCCCCCAGTTCTTCTTCCCATTTCCCTTTCAGCTCATCTACTATGATCTCCCCCTCGTCCCTCATCTCCCTGTATATGTCCGCTACCTTACCGTCCCCCACCCATGTCTCTGAGATCACTCTATCCTGCACTTCTTGCGTCGGGAGCTGTGGGAATTCCCTCACCTGTTGCCTTGCAAAAGCCCTCAATTGCATATACCGAAATGCATTCCCTTGGGGCAACCCATATTTCTCCGTCAGCGCTCCCAAACTCGCAAACGTCCCATCTACAAATAGATCTCTTAATTGTACTACCCCAGCTCTTTGCCATGCTCCAAATCCCCCATCCATTCTCCCCGGAACGAACTTATGATTGTTTCTTATCGGGGACCGCACTGAAGCTCCCGTTCCTCCCCTATGCCGTCTCCACCGCCCCCAAATTTTCAATGTCGCCACCACCACTGGGCTTGTGGTGTATTTCTTTGGTGAGAACGGCAACGGCGCCGTCACCATTGCTTGCAGGCTAGTCCCCTTGCAGGACGCCTCCTCCATTCTCTTCCACGCCGCTCCCTCCCCTTCTCCCATCCACTTACACACCATTGAAACATTGGCGGCCCAGTAGTACTCACTTAGGCTCGGTAGTGCCAGCCCCCCCCTGTCCCTACTACGCTGCAAGAATCCCCGCTCCCTCTCGGGGTCTTCCCAGCCCACACAAAACTCATAATGCTCTTCTCAATTCTTTTGAAAAAAGCCTTCGTGATCACCACCGGGAGGCACTGGAACACAAAAAGGAATCGCGGGAGGACCACCATTTTAACCGCCTGCACCCTACCTGCCAATGACAAGGACACCATGTCCCATCTCTTGAAATCCTCCTCCATCTGTTCCACCAACCGTGTTAAATTAAGCCTATGTAATGTACCCCAATTCTTGGCTATCTGGATCCCCAGGTACCGGAAGTCCCTTGTTACCTTCCTCAACGGTAAATCTTCTATCTCTCTGCTCTGCTCCCCCGGGTGCACCACAAATAACTCACTTTTCCCCATGTTCAGTTTATACCCTGAAAAATCCCCAAACTCCCCAAGTATCCGCATTATCTCTGGCATCCCCTCCGCCGGGTCCGCCACATATAACAACAAATCGTCCGCATATAGAGATACCCGGTGTTCTTCTCCGCCCCCTAAGTACTCCCCTTCACTTCCTGGAACCCCTCAGTGCCATGGCCAGGGGTTCAATCGCCAGTGCAAACAATAACGGGGACAGAGGACATCCCTGCCTCGTCCCTCTATGGAGCCGAAAATAGTCAGACCCCCGTCCATTCGTGACCACGCTCGCCATCGGGGCCCTATACAGCAACTGTACCCACCTGATATACCTGTGCCCAAAGCCAAATCTCCTCAACACCTCCCACAAATAATCCCACTCCACTCTATCAAATGCTTTCTCGGCATCCATCGCCACCACTATCTCCGCTTCCCCCTCTGGTGGGGGCATCATCATTACCCCTAGCAGCCTCTGTATATTTGTATTTAGCTGTCTCCCCTTCACAAACCCAGTTTGGTCCTCATGGACCACCCCCGGGACACAATCCTCTATCCTCATTGCCATTACCTTGGCCAGGATCTTAGCATCCACATTCAGGAGGGAAATAGGCCTGTATGACCCGCATTGCAGTGGGTCTTTTTCCTTCTTTAGGAGGAGCGATATCGTTGCCTCTGACATAGTCGGGGGCAGCTGCCCCCTTTCCCTCGCCTCATTAAAGGTTCTCATCAGTAGCGGGGCCAGCAAGTCCAAATATTTCTTATAGAATTCAACTGGGAATCCGTCTGGTCCCGGGGCCTTCCCCGCCTGCATGCTTCCAATCCCTTTCACTACTTCCTCCGTCTCAATCTGTGCTCCCAGCCCCACTCTCTCCTGTTCCTCCACCTTAGGAAATTCCAGCTGATCCAGAAAGCACATCATTCTCTCCTTCCCGTCCGGGGGCTGCGCTTCATATAATCTTTCATAAAATGCCTTGAACACTCCATTCACTCTCTCCGCTCCCTGCCCCATCTCCCCCTCCTCATCTCTCACCCCCCCCATCTCCCTCGCTGCTCCCCTTTTCCTCAGTTGGTGGGCCAACAACCTACTCGCCTTCTCCCCATATTCGTACTGTACACCCTGTGCCTTCCTCCATTTTGCCTCTGCTTTACTTGTAGTCAACAAGTCAAACTCTATATGTAGCCTTTGCCTTTCCCTGTATAGTCCCTCCTCCGGTGCCTCCGCGTATTGTCTGTCCACCCTCAGCAGTTCATTCAACAACCGCTCCCTTTCCCTACCCTCCTGCTTTCCTTTATGTGCCCTAATAGATATCAGCTCCCCTCTAACCACTGCCTTCAGTGCCTCCCAGACCACTCCCACCTGTACCTCCCCATTATCATTAATTTCCAAGTACCTTTCAATACACCCTCTCACCCTTAAACACACCCCCTCATCTGCCAATAATCCCATGTCCATTCTCCAGGGTGGAAGCTGTTGTTTTTCTTCCCCTATCTCCAGGTCCACCCAGTGTGGAGCATGATCCGAGATGGCTATAGCCGTGTACTCCGTCCCCGTCACCTTTGGGATCAGTGCCCTCGCCAAAACAAAAAAATCTATTCGTGAAAATACTTTATGTACATAGGAGAAAAACGAAAACTCCTAGGTCTGCTAAATCTCCAGGGATCTACTCCTCCCATCTGCACCATAAAATCCTTAAGCACCCTAGCTGCAGCCGGCCTCCTTCCGGTCCTGGACCTCGATCTGTCCAGCCCTGGGTCCAGCACCGTATTAAAGTCTCCACCCATTACCAACTTTCCCACCTCTAGGTCCGGGATGCGTCCTAACATACGCCTCATAAAATTGACATCATCCCAGTTTGGGGCATACACGTTCACCAATACCACCGCCTCCCCTTGCAGTTTGCCACTCACCATCACGTATCTGCCCCCATTATCTGCCACTATAGTCTTTGCCTCAAACATTACCCGCTTCCCCACTAGTATGGCCAACCCCTTGTTTTTTGCATTAGCCCCGAATGAAACACCTGCCCCACCCATCCTTTGCGAAGTCTAACCTGGTCTGTCAGCTTCAGATGCGTCTCCTGAAGCATAACCACATCTGCCTTAAATTTCTTTAGGTGTGCGAGTACCCGTGCCCTCTTAATCGGCCCGTTCAGCCCTCTCACATTCCACGTGATCAACCGGGTTGGGGGGCTCTTTACCCCCCCCCCCCCCCCCTTGACGACTAGCCATTTCCTTTTTCAGTCCAGCTCCTCACCCGGTTCCCACGTAGCTGTATCCCCCCCCAGGCGGCTCCCCGCCCCGGCCCCCCCCCCTCCCATACCAGCTCCCCCTTCTCCCCAGCAGCAGCAACCCAGTTAACCCCCCCCCCCCCCCCCCCCCCCCCCCCCCCGCGCTAGATCCCAAGCTAGCGTAATTGCACCCCCCATGTTACTCCCAGAAGTCAGCAAACTCTGGCCGACCTCGGCTTCCCCCCGTGACCTCGGCTCACACTGTGCGAGGCCCCCTCCTTCCTGCTTCCCTGTTCCCGCCGTGATTACCATAGCGCGGGAACAAAGCCCGCGCTTCCCTTTTGGCCCCGCCCCCAATGGCCGGCGCCCACAGCTCCTCATCCTCTCTCAACCCCTCCCCCACGACATGGGGAAGGGAGAGAAGTTACAGGGTCGCAGGTTTAACAATCTGGGAAGTCTTCTCTTCCCCCTTTCCCCCCCTTCATCCCACAAATTCACCCCCCCCCCCACTTTTGTCCCAAACGTTCTTTTTCTTCTGGCCCGCTCACTCCAGCTTCTCCTCGACAATAAATGTCCACGCTTCGTCTGCCGTTTCGAAATAGTGGTGTTTCCCTAGATGTGTGACCCACAGTCTCGCCGGCTGCAACATTCCGAATTTGACCTTCCTTTTATGCAACACCACCTTGGCCCGATTAAAGCTTGCCCTCCTTCTCGCCACCTCCGCACTCCAATCCTGATACACGCGGATCACCACATTCTCCCACCTACTGTTCCGAGTTTTCTTGGCCCGTCTGAGGACCATCTCTCTGTCCTTGTATCGGAGAAATCTCACAACTATTGCTCGAGGAATTTCTCCAGCCCTCGGTCTTCGCGCCATAACTCGATAGGCTCCCTCCACCTCCAGCGGACCCGTCGGGGCCTCCGATCCCATTAACGAGTGCAGCATCGTGCTCACATATGCCCCGACTCCGCCCCCTCTGCACCTTCGGGAAGACCAAGAATCCTTAAGTTCTTCCTCCTCGCATTGTTCTCCAGCACCTCCAGCCTTTCCACACATCTTTTGTGTTGTGCCTCGTGGATCTCCGTTTTCACCACCAGGCCCTGTATGTCGTCCTCATTCTCAGCAGCCTTTGCCTTCACGACCCGAAGCTCCTGTTCCTGGGTCTTTTGCTCCTCCTTTAGCCCCTCAATCGCTTGTAATATCGGGGCCAACAGCTCCTTCTTCATCTCCTTTTTGAGTTCATCTACGCAACGCCGCAGGAACTCTTGTTGGTCAGGGCCCCATATTAAACTGCCTTCTTCCAACGCCATCTTGCTTTGTGCCTGCCTTCCTGGCTGCTGCTCTTGAGGATCCACCGCAATCCGGCTACTTTCCTCTCTTTTTTCCAGCCGTGTCCGGGGGGGATTCCCTTCTGGATTACCGCACAGTGTTATTTGCCGTTAAAATTGCTGATGGGGCTCCTATTAAGAGCCCAAAAGTCCGTTCCACCGGGAGCTGCCGAAACGTGCGACTTAGCTGGTCATCGCCGCACCCGGAAGCTTGATTGGCAACTTTCAAAGATGTATGAACATAGACCCCAAGATCTCTCTGCTCCTCCACATTGCCAAGAACTCTACCGTTAACCCTGTATTCCGCATTCATATTTGTCCTTCCAAAATGGACAACCTCACACTTTTCAGGGTTAAACTCCATCTGCCACTTCTCAGCCCAGCTCTGCATCCTATCTCTGTCTCTTTGCAGCCGACAACAGCCCTCTTCACTATCCACAACTCCACCAATCTTCGTATCACCTACAAATTTACTGACCCAACCTTCAACTCCATCATCAAAGTCATTAATGAAAATCACAAACAGCAGAGGACCCAGAACTGATCCCTGCGGTACGCCACTGGTAATTGGGATCCAGGCTGAATATTTGCCATCTACCACCACTCTCTGACTTCTATTGGTTAGCCAGTTCGTTATCCAACTGGCCAAATTTCCCACTATCGCATGCCTCCTTACTTTCTGCAGAAGTCTACCATGTGGAACCTTATCAAATGCCTTACTAAAATCCATGTACACTACATCCACTGCTTTACCTTCATCCACATGCTTGGTCACCTCCTCAAAGAATTCAATAAGACTTGTAAGGCAAGACCTACCCCTCACAAATCCGTGCTGACTATCCCTAATCAAGCAGTGTCTTTCCAGATGCTCAGAAATCCTATCCTTCAGTACCCTTTCCATGACTTTGCCTACCACCGAAGTAAGACTAACTTGCCTGTAATTCCCAGGGTTATCCCTATTCCCTTTTTTGAACAGGGGCACGACATTCACCACTCTCCAATCCCCTGGTACCACCCCTGTTGACAGTGAGGACGAAAAGATCTTTGCCAACGGCTCTGCAATTTCATCTCTTGCTTCCCATAGAATCCTTGGATATATCCCGTCAGGCCCGGGGGACTTGTCTATCCTCAAGTTTTTCAAAATGCCCAACACATCTTCCTTCCTACCAAGTATTTCCTCGAGCTTACCAGTCTGTTTCACACTGTCCTCTCCAACAATATGGCCCCTCTCATTTGTAAATACAGAAGAAAGGTACTCGTTCAAGACCTCTCCTATCTCTTCAGACTCCATACACAATCTCCCGCTACTGTCCTTGATCGGACCTACCCTCTCTCTAGTCATTCTCATATTTCTCACATATGTTTTCCTTGATCCTACCCGCCAAAGATTGTTCATGTCCTCTCTTAGCTCTCCTAATCCCTGTCTTCAGTTCCCTCCTGGCTATCTTGTATCCCTCCAACGCCCTGTCTGAACCTTGTTTCCTCAGCCTTACATAAGTCTCCTTTTTCCTCTTAACAAGACATTCAACCTCTCTTGTCAACCATGGTTCCCTCACTCGACCATCTCTTCCCTGCCTGACAGGGACATACATATCAAGGACACGTAGTACCTGTTCCTTGAACAAGTTCCACATTTCACTTGTGTCCATCCCTGACAGCCTATGTTCCCAACTTATGCACTTCAATTCTTGTCTGACAACATCGTATTTACCCTTCCCCCAATTGTAAACCTTGCCCTGTTGTACGCACCTTTCCCTCTCCATTACTAAAGTGAAAGTCACAGAATTGTGGTCACTATCTCCAAAAATGCTCCCCCACTGACAAATCTATCACTTGCCCTGGTTCATTACCAAGTACTAAATCCAATATTGCCCCTCCTCTGGCCGGACAATCTACATACTGTGTTAGAAAAGCTTCCTGGACACACTGCACAAACACCACCCCATCCAAACTATTTGATCTAAAGAGTTTCCACTCAATGTTTGGGAAGTTAAAATCACCCATGACTACTACCCTGTGACTTCTGCACCTTTCCAAAATCTGTTTCCCAATCTGTTCCTCCACATCTCTGCTACTATTGGGGGGCCTATAGAAAACTCCTAACAAGGTGACTGTTCCTTTCCTATTTCTGACTTCAACCCATACTGCCTCAGTAGGCTGATACTCCTCGAACTGCCTTTCTGCAGTGTTATTCTATCTCTAATTAACAATGCCACCCCCCCACCTCTTTTACCACCTCCCTAATCTATTTGAAACATCTATAACCAGGGACCTCCATCAACCATTTCTGCCCCTCTTCTATCCAAGTTTCCGTGATGGCCACCACATCATAGTCCCAAGTACCGATCCATGCCTTAAGTTCACCCACCTTATTCCTGATGCTTCTTGCGTTGAAGTATACACACTTCAACCCATTTCCGTGCCTGCACGTACTCTCCTTTGTCAGTGTTCCCTTCCCCACTGCCTCATTACACGCTTTGGCATCCTGAATATCGGCTACCTTAGTTGCTGGACTACAAATCTGGTTCCCATTCCCCTACCAAATTAGTTTAAACCCTCCCGAAGAGTACTAGAAAACCTCCCTCCCAGGATATTGGTGCCCCTCTGGTTCAGATGCAACCCGTCCTGCTTGTACAGGTTCCACCTTCCCCAGAATGCGCTCCAATTATCCAAATTCCTGAAGCCCTCCCTCCTACATCATTCCTGCAGCCACGTGTTCAGCTGCACTCTCTCCCTATTCCTAGCCTCGCTATCACGTGGCACCGGCAACAAACCAGAGATGACAACTCTGTCTGTCCTGGCTTTTAACTTCCAGCCTAACTCCCTAAACTCATTTATTACCTCCACACCCCTTTTCCTACCTATGTCGTTGGTACCAATGTGCACCACGACTTCTGGCTGCTCCCCCTCCCCCTTAAGGATCCTGAAGACAAGATCCGAGACATCCCTGGCACCCGGGAGGCAACATACTTCCGGGAGTCTCGCTCGCGACCACAGAATCTCCTATCTATTCCCCTAATCATTGAATCTCCTACAACTATTGCTTTTCTATTCTCCCCCCTTCCCTTCTGAGCCCCAGAGCCAGAGTCAGTGCCAGAGACCTGGCCGCTAGGGCCTTCCCCCGGTAGGTCATTCCCCCCCCCCCCCCCCCCAACAGCATCCAAAATGATAATCTATGATTAATCTAGGACAAAGGTTCGTCACAACACCGTGGGCCGAAGGGCCTGTTCTGTGCTGTATTTTCTATGTTCTATGTATTGAAGGGGAACGGCCACGAGGGATCCCTGCACTGTCTGCCTGTTTTTTTTTTTTTCCCCTGACTGTAACCCAGCTATTCTTGTCCTGTACCTTGGGTGTGGTTACCTCCTTGTAACTCTTCTCTATCACCCCCTCTGCCTCCCGGATGATCCGAAGTTCATCCAGCTTCAGCTCCAGTTCCCTAACACGGTCTTTGAGGAGCTGGAGTTGGGTGCACTTCCCACAAGCATAGTCAGCGGGGACACCGGTGGTATCCCTCACCACCCACATCCTACAGGAGGAGCATGCAACTGACCTAGCCTCCATCCCCTCTTACCTTACAGAATATAGCTGCCCTGTGGACCAACTGGATCTCCGCCCTCCGACTCTGCTCCCAGTCAGCTGCACTCTCTGTAAACTCCTGGCTCTCTTCTCACTCTTTGCGGAAATGTAGGAAACAAAATGAAAGGAGCACCTTACTCCCTCCTCACCTAACTCCCTCAGTCACCAAACTCTCACTATAGCACTCAAATGCACCAAATTCAGCACTCAGTGCAAACCAGTGATGTCAGCACTGATTTCAAAGAAGCGCAGTCCACAGATATTTTGGGAGTTTGAGCTAATTTAGGTGCATGCAGTGAACTCTGAAAGGTTACATTGTCATGGAGTTAGGTGGAGCTCAAGAAGGAATCTCTCATTTCTGTGTGTTTTCTCAGAGAGGCCTTGGTTACAGTTTAAGCCTCGTGTCGTTTGTAGCTCACAGAGAAGCCCTGGAAGGTGTTAGCAGGCTCCAGGCAGATGGGGCACAGCAAAAGCCTGGGGAGCTGAGAATTTGGCAGAAGGCCACTGTTTCAGTGCCAGGTAGTTGGGGCTCAGAAAGACTGGGAGTCACTAATAACTTGGTGCAACTGGGGGACTGGAGCCCAGAGAAACCTTGGGGCAGTGCCAGCTTGGTGAAGCTAGCATTTTGAACAAAGGTTGGAATTGAGCTGGTTATTAGAAGTGGGAGGGCAGCATTGAAATTGGGAAGTAAGCAGTCATTGAGGTAGTCAGAGCAGCTTTTAGGGAATTCTGAGGCTAGATCTTTGAAAGTGAAGAGTGGAACTCTCTTGTGAACGAGACAGTTTTAGTGAGCTAAGATAACAGGGAAGTTATTCACATGATTAGCACTTCACAAAGAAATAATGCACCATGATTGATGCATTTTTTTGGCGGTGGCGGAGATTGCTTGCAGCTGCGAAGTACACATCTTTTCGGTAAAACAAATCCATTTCTAATGCTGGGTATTTGCTACATTCATCATGTTATAAATATCTCTACATTGATGGGCTTTGCATGAGTGGGATGGATGGAGCTCCAGAGAAAGGAGGCTAAGAGAAATTAGCTTAGTCATACCTGCATTGAGGCTCCCCACTGTTAATATGCAAATTCTGTTACAGCTGTTCAGTTTGTTGTTTTACTGCCACTTGCACATTTACATGGAAATGTTTCAACATTATTAGTATTGCCTTGAGATGTGGGATATCAGTTTGTCATTGTTTTTAAAAGGAAGAATATCTGGGAGTATTACTTTGTCATAACATCTTTACTGTGCTAAAGTGTACACAAGTTGACCTTGATCTACAATACGTTGCAGCCTGTGTGTTTTATAGCAAAAATTATTTCTCTTAGTTGAGTAAAGCCGAATCACAAATGAAGTATAAATATAGCTAGCGAACTGGCTATCATAATATGCACCCATGCACATCATGAGGTAAAAGCAGACCGAATCAGACACCCAGGTGAGCCAATCAACATACAGAACACGACCAATCACCAGACAGAACACCAGAGGGGGGCTTCCAACTATAAAACACACGAGGCATCAGCACTCCGCCTCTTTCCACTGGTGGCAACTGTAGTGACAGTCAGGATGTACAAATCATTCAACACCTTCTACATGTGGATCAGAGCTAGCCTGGTCTAGATAGTTAATGTTAGTTTACTTAGAGTATTAGAGGGTCAACTCACAGGCAGCTGTGTGCTTCATAACTGTAGTCAATAAATCTTATTGAACCAACGCCTACGTTTGGTGTATGCTTGATCATTTAACTGCATCGTGTTGCAGTGTGTGTTACCCCAGGTTGAATAACACAACACTGGCCCAGGAAGAATAGAGCACCAAAGCCATTGTATCCTGTGTTCTTTGGATTGGTGGTAACCTGCATCTTTGCATGTTGTTAGTAAAATAATTGAAACACAATTGTTTTTAAGTTTGATTATGTCTGTCTGCTGTCCAAACAGTTAGATTCCGTCTTTAAAGCGACTGCACCAAGCAAAAAATGAGCAGAGGCGCTGTCTGCTCACTTATTAACTACTGTTGAAATGGCAATGCATCAAGACAAGCTCCATCACCATATGATCCTCATTTGAAAGACTGGCAACTTCTTGCAATCAGATTACATAAAATGGAAAAGTCGGCCAGACCGATACCAGATATTTGGTTTTTTACCTTGCAACTGAAAGTGACAGAGTGGGCACTATCTTCCGGCCTCGTTACTCATGCTCAAGCATAACAAGACCGGTGAATAGTGGGAGAGGCCAAAAACGAGAACCGCGCCAGGTGCCAAACAGTGCTCTTTTTTTTTTTAAAAACGTGAACCTGAAGGAAGAGTTTTTGTGGGCAGCCAAGGAGGGGAGTAGCCATCTTTGCTCACAGGCAAAAAGACCGGGGTGCTGGCCTTGCCCCCTAGTGCTCGGCGGGGACCCTGCGCAGGGGTGGGCTGCCATGGTAGGGTGTGGGGGGGCAATCGTTCGCGGTACCACTGTGCCAACTCTTGGATCCCAACCCCATTCTGGAGGCAACCCCTGTCCCTGCCCATCTGACCCACCAATCACCCATAACCCCCACCAACTGCTGAGGCCTCTGGCCATACAGCTGAAGGCTATCGCTAATAGAGAATCGTGGTTAAGTGAACATTTGACACATGCCAAGTGGGTAGGCAGGCCATGTAGAACAAAGAAGAATACAGCACAGGAACAGGCCCTTCGGCCTTCCAAGCCTGCACCGATCACGTGTCCTATCTAGACCAACCGTCTGTATCCTTCTATACCCCGTCTGTTCATGTGCCTTCCAGATAAGTCTTAAAGGTCACTAACGTATCTGCCTCAAGCACCTCACTTGGCAGTGCATTCCAGGCCACCACCACCCACTGTGGAAAAAAGAACTTCCGCCACACATCTCCACTGAAGCTTCTCCCCCCACCCTTGAACTTGTGCCCCCCTTGTAATTGTTATTTCCGCTCTAGGAAAAGCCTCCAACTGGTCACCCTATCTACACCCCTAATAATCTTATAAACTTCTATCAGGTAGCCCCTCAGTCTCTGTCTCTCTAGGGAGTCTCTCTAGGGAGAACAATCCCAGTTTATTCAATTTCTCCTCAAAGCTAATACCCTCCATACCAGGCAACATCCTGGTTAACCTTTTCTGTACTCTCTCCAAAGCCTCCACCTCCTTCTGGTAGTGCGGTGCCCAGAATTGGACACAGTATTCCAAATGTGGCCTAACCAGCGTTCTATATAACTGTAACATACTTTTCGAGCTTTTATACTCGATACCCCGTTCTATGAAGGCAAGTATGCCATATGCTTTCTTTACCACCATTTCCACCTGTGCTGCCACATTTAAGGATCTGTGGACCTGCACGCCCAGATCTCTCTGTGTCTCTATGCTCCTGACCGTTCTGCCATTTATTTTATAGCTCCCACCAAAATACATCACCTCGCATTTGTCCGGGTTAAATTTCATTTGCCATTTCTCTGCCCAATTTTGCAGCCTATCTGTATCCTGTTGTATTCTTTGACAATCTTCATCACTATCCACAACCCCTGCAATCTTAGTATCATCCACAAACTTGCTAATCAGACCCACTACGTTTTCTTCCAAGTCATTTATATATATTACAAAGCGCCGAGGTCCCAGAACTGATCCTTGTGGAACACCACTAGTTACAGGCCTCCATTTGGAAAAAACATCCTTCCACTGCTACCCTCTGTCTTCTGTGGCAAAGCCAGTTCTGGATCCATCCTGCTAATTCACCCCTGACCCGATGTAATCTTTTGCATCAGCCTGCCATGAGGGACCTTATCAAATGCTTTACTAAAGTCCATGTGGCTAACATCCGCGAGGCCTCGTTAAGTGAACCATTTAACATTGAATAGTGTTGTCGGTCTCGCCGGGCCAAGCGGCAGGAAAATCGCGGCAATTCCCGCTCACTACAGCACTTGGAAATTCTTCTGGAGAATCGCGCCCGTTATTTTCTTGCTGTGCTTCTCTAAATTGGGTTTAAGAATAAATCATGTGAAATTCTGTTGTTTCCTGTGTAGCTTTGACAAAATGTTTATCTGAAGGTAGAATTGATAAATATATTATCTAGCTTTATACAATCAACCTCACTCGATGTGGTTTCGCATTCACACTCTATTTATTTGTTTGACCTGGGGAAAGCTTTTGTAAAACCTATTCCTTTCGTCCATAATTGTAAACGTTAATGCTGTTAAAATGTGGATCAAGCATCTGTTATAACAAGAAAATATATATTTTTTAAAATTTAGATTCATCAGTACAGGGTTGCCACAACAGCTAAGGATTGCTCCATCATGATAGCGCTTTCTCCTTGTCCTGTGGAGGAACGGTAAGAAGGTCTATCATTGGCAATGTTGTAAAATGGTATGAATTAAAAAATAATAAATGCTGGAATACATAACAGTCCAAGAGAATCCGTGAAAGTGAAAGACAGGTTAGGATTTTCTTTATCTTCATCAGGGTGAAGTTCCTACACCCAGAATTTCCCCCTTTGCAGGAATTGGGCATTTGTAAGATTATTTAATTGAGACAAGTTATGATATGGTTTCACCTGTTTGAATCTGAGTATTTCTGACTTTCTCAAATTAAAAATTGTCGACAGCTTTGTGACAAACCAGAATTCTGGTCCATTTAAATTTCGAGGCACTAGAATAGGAGTAGGAGTGTGAGATCTATGTTGTGCCGGTCTGTGCCTGCAATATTAAACTGATGTTGAATCCTATTATTTGCCGATTGTCCAGGTTAATCAGGTAGTTCTTGCGTGCAGTTGATTCCATAATACAGTCAAGTTTTATATTGTTGGCTTCCTATATTTTTTCTTGAGTTATTAAATTCACTTGCGTTTAGTGGAATTTTCCTATCACATGGTCACAGGAGACACTTCGCTTTACAAGGTGACCTTGCTAGCTCTTTGAAGATCTGCTTTCAGCAAAACATGTTGTATTAAGGCCTTTGTGCTGAGGCATCTTCATAATTTCTGATTTTCTTCCAATCTGGTTTTGAATGCCAACTCTCATCCCACACTTACCTATATGGAACTAGACTTTCCTTTGCAGGAAAAGATGGGGAAGTTTGGGAATGCATTGTGATTGCTTCAAAGGATCAAAAGGCAATTAAAGAAGAGGAAAGCCTTTCTAGTTCATCCATTCTGAAGTCCCTTCATTGCAACATCCGACTGGTCCATGAATGTTTCTGGGATATCTAAGCTGTTATCTCTTGTACTGGGGTTGTGTACTCTTAATACTTATCTCTATCTATTTATATATATATATATATATATTCTTCATAATTTTTAAATTAGTGTAGCCTCTGCATCAATTGCTAGCTGTGATAAAACTTTCCATTTTCCCAAGACTCTAAATATTTTGTTTGTTCATCCAAATGTTAGTTCTGAATACATGCTCCCTTGTTGGAATTTCACCCAATTATTAGAAATAGTTTTCACTATTTACTCACTAAGAAATTCTAAGAATTCAGAAACCTCTCTATCTTGGTGCACTGAAAATAAATCAAGTTGTTTTTCTGAAACTATGATCTCAGTCATGGTATAATTTTGGTTAATCTTTACCTTGCAGCACGGTAGCATAGTGGTTAGCACAATTGCTTCACAGCTCCAGGGACCCAGGTTCGATTCCCGGCTTGGGTCACTGTCTGTGTGGAGTCTGCACGTTCTCCCCGTGTGTGCGTGGGTTTCCTCCGGGTGCTCCGGTTTCCTCCCACAGTCCAAAGATGTGCAGGTTAGGTGGATTGGCCATGCTAAATTGCCCTTAGTGACCAAAATTGCCCTTGGTGTTGGGTGGGGTTACTGGTTTATGGGGATAGGGTGGAGGTGTGGGCTTGGGTAGGGTGCTCTTTCAAAGAGCCAGTGCAGACTCGATGGGCCGAATGGCCTCCTTCTACACTGTAAATTCTATGAGTTGTCTATAGTTCTAATGTTCTTTCCATAAGGGGGTGCTGTGAACTGCAAATAATACTCCCAAACAATGTCTTGTACAAATGGAGGAATTACACATCAGTCACAGGATATGGTTAGCGACTTTTAAGTTCTCAGTAGGTTGGGAAAACTGAAAATCTTATATTCATTGCCCAACCTTAGTTGTGCTGGTGTTCTGTGATATCACTGCATTTATGAATCTAGGTGATTGAGATTACGAACACCCAGGTAGTGGGTTATGGCATTGTGGCATTGTCACTGGACTAGTAATTCAGTGACCAAGGGCAAGCTCTGGGGACCTGAATTTGAATCCAGGCAGGCCAGATGGTGAAATTTGAAAGTCTAAAACACCGTTGTTGTAAAAGCCCATCTGGTGCACAAAGAGGAAGGAAATCTGCCATTCTTACCTGGACTGGCTTACATGCAACTCCAGACCCATCTCTTAAAAACACCCTCTGAAATAGAGGGCAATAAATGCTGGCCCAGCCAGGGACATCCACATCCCATGAATGAATAAAAGAGGCTCTATCGTAGTAAGGGTAGCCTTGGATAGATGCTAGACTGACAGGAATTAAACAGGGAAAGAAGCGTTGAGTGGTAACAGCATTTAAGGACCATGGAGAGGAAAGGAAAATTATGAAGTGATTGGAGGAGTTGGGATTGAAGCTTTTTTGGGGAAAAATCCATAAGCCATTTTTAGAGAAATAAGAATACTCATGCCAACACTTCCTTTAATACGTTTGACTAGTAATCTACTACTTTTGTTAAATTACCAAGAAAAATCTTGTCCAAGAATTCATGGAGTCTGTTGGGCTGTTTCTACATCGTGGTCAGACCTTGCTGACTGGAGCACACCACAGAAAATGATAAATGTACTCCCTATGTCTCTGTCTATTGATTTCATGGGACAAGTATCATTGGCCATATCTTAGTGCATCATATGGCATCTTCAGTACTTGCATGTGATTATCAAATTCAGTGCCTCAGTTTTATTTTTAGAACTGGAACTTAGAGATGGAAGATTGTTTTATATAGAACATACATTGCAGAAGGAGGCCATCCGGCCCATCGAGTCTGCACCGACCCACTTAAGCCCTCACTTCCACCCTATCCCCATAACCCAGTAACCCCACCTCACCTCTTTGGTCGCTAAGGGCAATTTATCATGGCCAATCCACCTAACCTGCAAGTCTTTGGACTGTGGGAAGAAACCAGAGCACCCAGAGGAAACCCACGCAGACACTGGGAGAACGTGCAGACTCTGCACAGACAGTGACCCAGTGGGGAATCGAACCTGGGACCCTGCCACTGTGAAGCTACAGTGCTATCCACTTGTGCTACCGTGCTGCCCCAAATTTATGTTGTCCATTGGCAAATATTAATGATTGAAAACTGAATTCTTATGTTATCTTAATTTCTACCGGGATATTTGTGGGTTCAGTGGAAGATGTTGGTAGGGGTCAGGAACAGGCAGAGTATCGGGAGGAAGATAATGTTGCCTTCATGAATGCAAAGTAAAAATATTAAAATAAATGTGTTGATGACTTGGTTAAAATGCTATTTTAATGGAGACAGATTTGATTTAGATGTTTATAAATAGTATATAGTGTAATTTCAAATCTGTGTATTTTAGTTCAAATAATACTTGATATATCTTCCAATTACACAAATCTTTTTCTTCACAGGCCCGAGCCAAGTACCATAATTCAGACGTCAAGGGCTTGCTTTGTATATTCTGTCTCTGTTCTAGATTTGGATCCCAAACCATATGAGAACATTGCACACCAATACAAACTTGATGGGAAGATAATAAACTTTTACGTGCAGAGCATGAGGGGCAAAAAGGATGTTACCACTCCAAACTTCTACAAGGAAAATGAAGAATGTACACTGTTTTTTCATTCAGCATGAGATTTTTTAGGGCATTGCTATTCACCTGAAAAGTAAAAGGACTGCACTGACTGAAAGACCACCTGAGAAGTTTCAGAAATATCTGTCCTGAGTAGATTTGAATATTGAAGTTGGCAAGAATAATTTTTAATTGATTGTGAGCGTAATTCACTAAACTTACTAGAGATTGGTTTGACCAATAAGAAAAATAGCACTAAACCGCTTTTATTGAAAAATCCAATAACTGTCATCTTGAAAGTAAAACTACAGATTGCAAATACTAAAGCACCATAATTAAGGGGTTTGGTCGAGTCAGTTGATTTAAGGTTTCAGACTGCTTTGTTATCTTGAGCGTGGGGGATATTCTTTAAAAGCAGCTAAGTCACACAGCACTGAAATATGATCAGTAACAACATTTTAAGGAAAGTCATGCATTTCTTATTGCAGTTTTAAAAAAAGTTTTAAATGTGCGGGTTAAGGCCATAGTCATTAACTTGATTAAAATTGCTCATTTTCTTGACTTTGGCTCATCACAGGAATTGCTGCTGGGAGTGACATTTGCTTTTTCACTACTTTTGTGGCAGTTCAGTGAATATTGCCACAGTTGGTGCACATGTCTGTTCTAACTTCTTATAGTTCTACATCTGATCTAATCACTTTAGAACAGGGCCATTGAAATTGCAAATTTTGTGGTTAAGTAACCTTTGACATCTCAAAATGGCTTGCAAGAGTTAGGGCAAAGAATTACAAGTGGAAGCAATGTTTTTATTAAGATGCCATATGACTATAATTACGTTCCCAAATTTTTAACAGATACTTGATACTAAACTCATTTTCAAGAAAACAAATCGCAAAACATGTAGCTTTATTGTTTAACCGTCTTCTGAACTTCAGGATTAGAATTAAACTTGGGAAGGAATGGCCCTGGAAGTTGTGCTGTTTTTTTAAGAGTCCTTTATTTTATGTGGGGCTATTATTTTGCTGCCAGCAGTGCATTACATATCCCGAAGTAATTCACTTTGGAGCAGTAAAAGTTTTGACAAGTTTATTAAGCAATATATAAAGGGTGGGGTGGATTCTGCAATTCTGGGGCTCTTCTGAATGCATTTCTAGAAAATTAGAGGCACGCAGTGATTGATATTCAATTCACTGAAATACAGAGTGAAATAATCGTCGGTCTCTGCCTGGCTAGTTCGCAAGTTGCATTTCCAGTGAGTGCCAGATTGCAGAGACACCTCCAGTTGATGGAGATTTTTTTGTTTAAATAAATTAATGCTTATCCTAGGAAATTATTTTTATTCCCAACTGTAATAAATTGATTTAGTAATACCTGTTTAAAAGGATCACTCAAAATATGCACTGAACTGTGATGTCCATTTAACCAAAATCAAAATGCTGCTTCAGTGTGTGAATGTTTGTTTACAAGTATGACTAATGTATACAATAGCAGAGTTAAAGTGCTAAATGTGGAAAAAAATGGTGCTATTTAAATGAACTGTTCAAGTCAACATCACTGAACTGCATTTCTGGCAGCAGCGAATAGAGCCAGAGACACTCCAAACAGTGGGGGAGTGTGTGCTGGGGGTAGAATAAACTGAGCACAAGCATTTTGGAAGAGTGACATAATGGGGCACTGAAAGGCTCCTTGAAATAGGAGTAGCACAGATTTCATGAGAATAACATTGGGGTTGCTATTTCACCACTGATTCTTTAAATGCAAATGTAAATTGAGGGAGAATGGAATAAGTTACGTCAAAACATCATTTTTATAACTCCGCAAACGTTTTTGCAGATTTATTTACCAGCTTTACTAGTTAACTTTAACTGCTCTTTGCCAGTTTTGCTTGAGTTTTGCCAAACGGTCTCTTTGTGCAATTAAAGCAGTGTACAGCTCCAAAATTTCTGGGTGAAAGTCAGGAAGGACCGACGTAGAAATTATTTTAAAATCTGGGGATTTTTGTAGAGGATTATAACTGAACAAAAACTTTATTCACCATATCATGCATCACTTACTGGAGACCGTATAAGCAGAGAAATTAATTTGATGTGGTGGGCAACCTGTGCTTTTTAGACAATTTTGGTTGGATTTTGTGACCTTTGATGTCATTGTTGAATTAAACTATCTTTATTCTATACCCTGCTTTCCTTGATGTCTACCAGGCTGCAAACTATTCTACTCGAGTGAAAAAACTGAATACAAATGTTATTTAACTAACCCTTGGCTGAGTGAAGCAAACTAGCAATTTAAAGCAATTTTAAAATTTGCCCATAATCTTTTTTTCTGGATTGGTGGGTGTACAGCTCTCCTACCCATGCAAAGAGCTACCAAGAGCACTTATTTCATGATCAAGGTGGGTATGAAGCTTGCGATTCATTTGGCGTCCAAGGTGCTGTGACGACATGCACTTTTTACATGCATGTTGTGGCCTGGAGCTATGGGTAACATTTTTCCATCACATGACTGACCAGGAATCTGTCCCTCTCTTACCACCTGCCATTGTTGTGTTGGAATATTTTTGCAGGTTGATGATCAACTGGCTGTGTCAAAAGCACCTTCCTTGGGCATCTCAAACAAACGCAAGAAGCATAAGACATGGGGGCAGAATTAGGCCATTCAGCCCATCGACTCTACTCGCCATTCAATCATGGCTGATATGTTTCTCATCGTCATTCTCCTGCCTTTTCCCGATAATACCTGATGCCCTTATTAATCAAGAATCTATCTATCTCTGTCTTAAAGACACTCTGATGTGGCCTCCACAGCCTTCGGCGGCAAAGAGTTCCTCAGATTCACCACTCTGGCTGAAGTAATTCCTCGCATCTCTGTTTTAAAGGATTGTCCCTTCAGTCTGAGGCTGTGGCCTCAGGTTCTAGTTTCTCCTACTAGTGGAAACATTCTCTCTACGTCCACTCTTAGTCCTGTAAGTTTCAATAAGATTCCCCCTCATTTTTCTAAACTCAGAGTCCAACCCAGAGTCCTCAACCGCTCCTCATATGACAAACTCTTCATTCCAGGGATTATTCTTGTGACTACACCCTTCCTTAGATACGGGACTCAAAACTGCTCCCAATACTCCAAATGAGGTCTGACCAGAGTCTCAGAAGTACATCTTGCCCCCTTGACATGAATGCTAACATTGCATTTGCCCTCCTAACTGCAAACTGAACCTGCACGTTAACCATAAGAGAATCATGAACTAGGACCCCCAAGTCCTTTTGTGCTTATTTCCTAAGCCGTTTCCCATTTAGAAAAGTATGCCTCACTTTTCACATTGTATTCCATCTGCTACTTCTTTGCACACTCTCCTAGCCTGTCCAAGTTCTTCTGTAGTCCTCCTGATTCCTCAATACTACCTGTCCCTCTACAGATCTTTGTATCATCTGAAAATTTAGCAACAATGCCTTCAGTTCCTTCTTCCAGATCGTTAATGTATATTGTGAAAAGTTGTTGTCCCAGCACCGGCCCATGAGGCACACCACTAGTCACCGGCTGCCATCCTGAAAAAGACCCCTTTATCCCCACTCTCTGCCTTCTGCCAGTCAGCCAATCCTCTATCCATGCCAGGATCCTACCCTTCACACCATAGGCTCTCAACTTATTTAACAGTCTCTTATACGGCATCTTGTCAAAGGTCTTCTGCAAATCTAAATGGATCACGTCCACTGGCTCTCCTTTGTCTGTCTAACTTCCTTGTTACCTCCTCAAAGTACTCCGACATGACCTCTCCTTGATGAAGGCGTGTTGACTCAGTCCTATTTTTCATGTACTTCCAAGTACTTGGCAATCTCATCTTTAACAATGGACTCTAAAATCTTACCAATGACCAAAGTCAGGCTAACTGGCCTATAATTTACCATCTTCTGCTTCCCTCCCTCCCTTAAACAGGGGTGTTACATTAGCCATTTTCCTGACCTCTGGGACTGTTCCTGCCTCCAGTGATTCCTGAAAGATCACCACCAATGCCTCCACAATCTCCAAAGGGTCTTAGAACCCTAGGGTGTAGTCCATCCGGTCCAGGTGATTTATCCACCTTCAGACCTTTCAGTTTCCCCAGAACCTTCTCCTTAGTGATGGCCACTGCACTCACCTCTGCCCCCTGATTCTCCTGGAGCTCTGGCATCCCACTGGTGTCTTCCACAATGAAGACTGACACTAAGTAACTATTCAGTTCCTCTGCTATTTCTTTGTTTCCTGTTACTACTCCAGCCTCATTTGCCAGTGGTCTAATGTCTATTCTTGCCTCTCTTTTACTTTTATATATTGAAAGAAAACTCTTGCTATCTTTTATATTACTAGCTAGCTTAGGCTCATATTTCATCTTCTCCACCCTTATTGCTTTTTTAGTAGTACTCTGCTCACTTTTAAAGGCATCCCAATCCTCTGGCTTCCCACTAATCCTCGCCACCTTTTCTGCTTTTTCCTTTATACTGACCTTGACTTCCCTCGTCAGCCATGGATGCTTCGTCCTCCTCTTAGCAGGTTTCCTCCTCCTTGAGATGAATTTCTGTTGTGCCTCTCAAATAACCCCCAAAACCTCTTGCAATTATTGTTCCACTGTCTTCCCTGCTAGGCTCCCCTTCCATTTAGTTCTTTGTGGTTACCTTTATTCAATTGTAATATCATTACATTTGATTTTAGCTTCTCCATCTCAAACTGCAGGATGAATTCCATTATATTGTGGTTACTGCCCCCTAAGGAATCTTTTTTAAAAAGAATTTACAGAACAGGAGGAGGCCATCCGGCCCATTGAGTCTGCACCGACTCTTGGAAAGAACACCCTACCTAACCCCACACGTCCACCCCGTAACCCCACCCAACCTTTTTGGACACTGAAGGCAATTTAGCATAGCCAATCCGCCTAACCTGCACATCTTTGGACTGTGGGAGGCAACTGGAGGAAACTCACGCAGACACTGGGAGAACGTGCAGACTCCGCACAGTGACCCAAGCCAGGAATTGAATCTGGGACCCTGGAGCTGTGAAGCAACTCTGCTAACCACTGTGCTACCATGCCGCCCACTTCCTTCACCTTAAGTTCCCATATCAAGTCTGCCTCATTACACATCAGCAAATCCAGAATTGCTTGTTCCCTAGTGGGCTCTACCATAAGCTGCTCCAAAAAAATCATCTCGTTGCGATTCCACAAATTCTTGCGATCTGCTACCTACTTGATTTTCCCAGTCCACCTGTATATTGATGTCACCTGTGATTATTGTAATATTGCCTTTCTTATATGACTTTTCTATCTCCTGATTCATTTTCTGCCCTACATCCTGACTATTGCTAGGGGGCCTGTACATAACTCCAGTTAGGGTCTTTTTTTCCTTTGTGATTCCTCAACTCTACCTATACAGATTCTATACCTGCCGATCCTATATCGCTTCTTGCAATCTATTTAATTTCATTCCTTACTAACAATGCATATGCTATCAGGTCGCAGGACCTGAAACCTCTAGTAGAATAAAGTGGCCAAGTAGAACAGCAATAATCACCTGGGTTAATTTTATTAAGAAATAGTGTAGGCAATCTTGAGGAAAACATTATTATTGCTTTTTAAGACCCTTGTTGGAAGTCTACTAAATAACCATGGGAATAGTAACATATCTTTCACTGCCCTGGGAGGTTAGCATTGTATGTGCAATGGTATGAATGAAGAGACAATGCTAATTACTATTGGGTATAATTATTCTGCATATTAGATTGCATTTCATCTATCTCCGAGAAGCTGTATTGAATATTCTTAACCTGAATTATTGAAATGATTCCTGTACTTACACACCTATATCAGTCATACATCCTGCTCCTCAAGTTAAATTTATTGTTTTCATCCAAAACCACCTTTCTAATTTGATTTGATTTTTTTTGGATGACTTACAGAAAGGAAGGGAGTCTTCTTTAGTAAAGCATGAACTGAGACATAGCCTCTTGTCAGGAATTTGGAGATATTCCTATTTTTATCTATCCAGTTCAGCCTATATTCAGTGGAGTTTAGAAGAATGAGATTTTTTTTAAATCATAAGGGGGCTTGACAGGGTAGATGCTGAGGATGTTTCCCTTCTTGGGAGAATCTAGAACTGGGGGCACATTTTAAAAATAAGGGGTTCCCACTGAAGACTGAGGAGAAATTTCTTCTCTGAGGGAGATTAGTGCTTGAAACTCTTTTCCAGAGAGCAGTGGAGGCATGGTTGTGATTCATGAGAGAATGGAGATTTATAGGAACAGGTAGGAGACTGGAGTTAAGATCACCAATGATTGTACTGAATCGGAGAGTACTGCTCAAAGTCTTATTTCTTACGCCCTTTTTTCGTTACTTCCTCCTGTCAATTTACAGTACTAACAGCTCTCTAGCGTCTCCCTCCCTAAAAAACAAACCACCATTCCCACACACAAGCCCTTTGCATCAACTTAGGAGTGATACTGTCTTTGGACAGTGCATTCAGTAGTGGAAATAGATCAAATCCAGGAACCCCTGCCATATTTCCCCTCAAGACCCGGTCTGTATGGCTTGATTCCATGCCACGAGATGCACTTGCTTACCAAAAAAAAACCTTGTGTTTAATATCTTAAAAGGACAGGTTGCATATTTTATATTTGGTGTCACTTCATTTCTATGAATCCTGTGTATCACAAATTGAGCAGCCTGGCATTAGCACCCTATTGCAAATTGAAGTTCAAACCAAGCAAAAGATGGGCAGTTGATAAATGGAAACAAATTGTAGCAGTACTATGACATTTAAAAAAATGTTACAACTGGGAAACAAGTTATTTAATGAATTTGATAAATGCCCGAGATCTATATTGGTCAAAATGGTACAGTTTTAGTAAAATTTATTGAACATTTTAAAAAAAGTGCCCAATTAATTTCCCCCCCAATTTTAACGGGCAATTTAGTGTGGCTAATTTATCTACCCTGCACATCTTTTGGGTTGGGGGGATGAGACCCATGCAGACAGTGACTCGGGGCCACGGTGGCGAGAGGCAGCAGTGCTAACCACTGTGCCACCATGCCGCCCGGTAAAATTGATTTTTAATTCTGCATAGTAGTATTTATATTCAAGGTAAAGTGATAATTGGATGAGTATTTCTGTGACTGTAAATTCTTTCTATTAAACAATTGATAAAGCAGTTTTACCAGTTAAATAATTTACTCAACTACTCCTGAACACATTAAATGTTCATATTACTAGCTCACTAGCCATGTTTTAAACTTATTTGAGCATGGTTGGAAATCCACAACTCATATGCTTAACATCAACTTATCTTACACCTGCAAGTTAATATTCGGCCAGCTATGTTGAGAGGTTTTGCAGCACACTCCTGTTATGAACATGACCAAGTGTTACTTTTAATAAAAATAGATCATCTAATGTGATTGTCATACTCCTATTGCAATTTCTATCAGTCCCTTAAAACAAGTTTATTTCCTGACTAGAGCAACTGGAGCTGATGCATTGTGAATGATCTGTGATAATTGTTTTGTGTATGATTGAATTATGTCCATCGCCATCAAGTTTGAACACTGAAACTTAGAGTAGCGTGGTGGTTGTGAAGTGAATCAAAATTGTTAACAGCACAACAAACCGTATGCTGAGTGAAAGGATTGGTTTGCCAATTTAAAAGGTTTTTTGCTCTTCTGATACAAAACCGCCAGACCATTCCACTAAATACAGTGATTTACCATAGTGAACCACCCTCCAATTTGTTGACTTGCAAACAAGCCACAGAGAAATATAATTCAGTTTTGTCTTTGGTTCTCTGTTATAGCGTTTCTACAAAAAAGAAAACGAGTGCTGTTTCTGACCATTAGTTACTCTTACCACTATACACTGTATTTAATGGATTTTAAAAAATAGAGCAATTATGAAATAGGCTGTGAATTAATTACCATTGTATGAATAAAAAAATAGGTTTACATTTAAGAAAGCACATTTGAAAGCCAATTTCAACAGACTGCTATGGTACCGATGACTTGTCTTGCGCATATTATTGCAATAGAATTTGCCCTGTATTTGTAAATATTCTTTGGCAATTTGTATTTAAATGCTATATTTATTTTTCATGTGACAGTGCCATAGGAGAAATGAAATGTATTTGTGGCATGTCCTGTTGTACAAAATACTTCAAAAAGATGTAAAGTCAATAAAAATGATCATGTCTGTAGAAAAACAAAAGTACATTTTTATTTAAGAAAAAGGAAAACATTTTTCCATAAGTGAAAATCAGTGTTGACTTTAAGCTTGCTTTCACATCAGTTTAATTAAGCAATCTATTGCAGCCTCAATTCCAAATAGGCGTAGAAGACTTCTAAAGCTGCTGGGTGCATTGTCCACAACCTTTTTGGTTTCGAAGTCCAGTGCTGTAGGGAAAAGTTCAGGATTTCTTTGTTACTCAAACTGTTGCAGTAAAATAGATTAATTTGTGACTGCTATTTTATTAATAAATATCATTTCATAAAGTTCCACCATTGGTGGGTTGATGTCTTAACTGATTTGTATTAGTAGCACATGTTGCTGATGTGGAAGTTGAAAATATATTCCATCAAAAATCAGCTGTAGAATCCCACCAGCTCAAATTGACACTCTGCCACGGTTTGAAAGTGGGAGGGAAAATATGTTTGCCAGACAACACAACGGACATGTCCTGTGCCTGGTTGACTGGGATCTACCCTCAGTTAGAAAGCAGGCTGTTTAACATCGGTGTAGACATAGTAAGGGAATTAAAACATGACACTTGGAATTTTTTTTTTTAACCTGTTTTCTTTAAAGGGCCATAATCAGGAAGATTTTGTGTTCAACAGAATAAATCCCATAAAGTCAACTATGCCACATTTCATTGTTAGTACCAGCAGCCAATAATACTTTAATAAGTATAATACTTGTATATTGCTACATGTTTGTTCTTACTAGACTTATTCTGACAAACCTGAAGTTTTTAGATTACAATCTACATGGGAGTTTAAGAAAAATATTTACACAGCTGCTAGCTGAAGGATTACTCTACCCCAAAAAGGGTCCAAAGAGAAAAATGGTAGAAATCCTAAAATATTCTAAACCTCAGCAAATCTGCAATCTTAAAACTACATAGTCTACTATCAGTGCTAAACCTACACACACACACAAACCTTTACTTTTAGCAGAAGGACATAATCTTTATTAGTGTCACAAGTAGGCTTACGTCAACACTGCAATGAAGTTACTGTGAAAATCCCTTAGTCACCACACTCGGGTGCCTGTTTGGGTACACAGAGGGAAAATTCAGAATGTCCAATTCGCCTGAAAAGCATATCTTTAAGGACTTGTGGGAACGAAGCCATAGCATCCGGAGGAAACCCACGCAGACAGTGACCCAAGCCGGGACTGGCGCTGTGCAGCATCAGTGCTAACCACTGTGAAACCGTGCCACCCAGTTACACCAGGAGAAATATATATACACGAGCATTATTTCATACTTGCCCTCTGCTGGTATTTTTGTCAAGAGATCCAGAACTGGAGTGACAACGCCTTTTTCACTTACAAATATTTTCCAGAAAATCTTCAGCTCAACCCTGTAAGAAAAACATTTCAATTTGCTGGAAATGCACATTTTGCATCGGCATTTGGAAAATACTTATTTTCCATAAGAAAGCCCTTTTGATTTTTAGAGGACAAAATAACAGGCAAAAGATCCAGAATAATCTAGTACGGTTTCATGAGCATACCTTAAAAATGTTTTAAAAAGGCGGTGATGGGGATGTGCTGAGTGGACGCACAAAAGATAACTCCTCCTAAGACCCCAAAATTAGGCTTTACTCAAAATAGCCTGCTAAAACGGGAAAATGTATCCCCTCACCCAACTTAACAACAGCATAAGAGGCCGAGCAATAGTAGCTCCAGGTGCCGCAAAGAAACAAAAAGCGACAGAAGCCAGAAGAAACGAGTGCTCGAGGCGGCAGACGGCATCAGAGAGAGGGACCGGCAAACCGCACACTGAACCCCCCCGCATCCAGGAGAACGGGCTGGGAAAACAGCAACAAAGGCAGCAGTGATCACCTGAAGGGATTGGAATGATCTGAGACACACTTTGTGCAGGACTACTGTTTCGCTCTGAATCTGGGAGCCAAAGCGAAGGAGCGAGGGCAGCGAAGCACAGGGGAGGGTGAGGAGGATGAAAACGGGACATATAGGGAGGGTGAGGAGGATGAAAAGAGGGGACATATATCAAGCGAAGGGTAAGCTTATCACTCTCGGGAGGTAGGGGGATGGGCTCCACACTAACAGGACAGCTAATGCCAGGAGGTTTGAGTGAGGGGGAGCAGCTGCGGCGCATCTCCCGCAGAGAGAGTGCCTGGCGATGGGGGATACACCACCAGTAGGGCGATAGCTAGGGGGTAAATGGGGAAGGGGGATTAAGGAGAGGACAATAATAGAATGAGTGGGGGGGGGGGGGGAAACAGAATCATGAGAAACAAGGGGGTAAGGCTTTAGGCTGGCTACAACAGGGTACACGTGGCGATATAGAACAAAATGGCACCGCAAACAGCCACTTTTTAAGGGTCCCAAACAAACGGACACCCCAGCGACACCACATAACATAAACACAGTTGGCGGCCATGTTGGGTGGCCCCTAACAAAGGGAAACCCGGAGTGCTGGGTCGATCCCGCAGGAAGAGGGGATTAACCCCCCCCCCCCCCCCCCCCATCCGAATAATCACCGGGAACGTAAGGGATTTAATGGCCCAGTGAAAAGATCCAGCGTCTTCGCCCATCTGGAAAGTATGAGAGCTGACATAGTCTTCCCCGAAACGACAACACGCCTGAGGGAGAAGGATCGGCTTTGGGTAAGAAACGACTGGGTTGGACAGACATACCATTTTTGCTACGGGACGAGAGCCAGGGCGGTAGCCATACTGCTAAATAAGAGGACAGCATTTGCCGTAACAAGGATGAACATAGAACATAGAAAATACAGCACAGAACAGGCCCTTCGGCCACAATGTTGTGCCGAACCTTTGTCCTAGATTAATCATAGATTATCATTGAAATTACAGTGCAGGAGGGCATTTGGCCCTTTGAGTCTGCACCGGCTCTTGGAAAGAGCATCCCACCCAAACTCAACACCTCCACCCAACACCAAGGGCAATTTTGGACACTAAGGGCAATCTATTACGGACCAAGGGGGATGGTATTTCATGGTCAGCGGTGTCCTGGAAGGGGTTAACCAGTGGTCCTGGTTACCGTGTATGCTCCCAACTGTGAGAACAGCGAGTTTATTTAAAAAGTCCATGGCGAAAATCCCCAACATAAATACCCACCAAACTAATCATAGGGGCGGGACTTTCATGGTGTACAGGTCCCACGGATGGACAGATCAAACCCCAAATCGGGGAAAGCATAAAATATGGCGAAAGAACTGAACACTTCTATGAGGCAGATGGGGGGGGGGGGGGGGGGGGAGAGAAGAGAGACCCATGGATGTTCACACACCTAGGGGAGAGAGGGAGTTCTTCTTATCCCAAGTACACTGGGTATACTTGCACATCGATGTCTTTGTAGTGGAGAAATCGGTGCTTCCAGGGATAGTAAGAGCGGAATACTCCATGTTCGTAATCTTGGACAACGTTCCACACAATATGGATGTGAGTTTGGAGACGGGCTGTGGCCAACATCCCTCTTGCTGATAAGGCCATAAATGGGTACATCACCAACAACCAGAATGGGGTGGTCTCACCCTCCATGTTCTGGGAGGCGCTGAAGGCCGTGATTAGGGGAGAGATAATCGCCTATAAAACACGCAGAGACAGGCAGGAGACGGGGGCTAGGCAACAACTGGTCGACCAACGGTATTCCGAGGCACCGATTGTGGAGCTTCTGGTGGAGAGGAGGAAGCTACAAATGGACTTTGACCTACTCGACACTGGGAAGTCAGTGCACCTGCTCCGCCAGACACTGGGGACCTTCTACAAACACGGAGCCAAAGCCAGCTGGCACATCAGCTGAGAAAGCAGGCAGCCACAAGGGGAATGGCTCAGATCTGGGACAACAATGGCAGACTAGTTACTGAGCCTAAAATGGTCAATGAGGCCTTCAACCGGGAACTGTACACCTCAGAGCCCTGGATGGGGACTCGAGGATGTGCAGGTCCTCGATGGACTGGACAAGCCAGCATGGGGAGATACAAAGCGGGGACTGGAAGCACCACTAGAACTGGGAGAAGTCATGGAGGGCATCAACTTCATGTAGGCGGGAAGGCTCCGGGACCAGATGGATTCCCGGCGGACTTCTACAAACAATTCGCACCAGCAATATCTCCACACTTGCGGGAGTTCACAGATTTGTTAGCAAGGGGCATCCTGCCTCCAGTGCTAGCACAGGCATCAATCTCGCTGATACCCAAGAAAGACAAAGATCCGACAGAATGTGGGTCCTACAGACCAATTTCTCTGCCCAATGTAGACGTGGAAATACTGGCCAAGATCTTAGCCAAACAATTGGAAAACTGCATGCCAGAGGTGGTCGCAGAGGATCAGATGGGCTTTGTTAACGGGAGACCGCTAACATCGAACATCAGGCCCCTGCTGAGCATGATACTGACCCCCACCCGGGGAGAGAACATCAGAGGTGATCATCTCCCTTTATACACAGTCGAATGGAAGTACCTCAGAGAGGTACTTTAGTGGTTTGGGCTCAGAGCAGGGTTCACATGGATGAAACTCCTGTGAAGCGCTCCCACGGTGAGCGTGTGGACTCAAATACATCCAGGGGGACAAGGCAGGGATGCCCGCTGTCCCCGCTCTTATTCACCCTGGCGCTCGAAGTCTTGGCGATCGCCCTCAGAGCAGCGAAGAATTGGAAGGGGATCCAGAGAGGGGGCAGAGAGGACAGAGTCTCACTCTATGCAGATGACCTGCTCCTCTACAACTTGGACCCCTAAAGCAGCATGGAAGGGGATCATGACGCTCCTAAAAGAGTTTGGAACCTTCTCGGGCTATAAACGCAACGTGAGAAAAAGTGAAATCGCCCCAGTGAACCCGCAAAGGAGCTGGAGAGACTTTAGTTTAAACAAGCTCAAAACAAATTTGGCTACCTGGGGATCTAAATTGCTCACGGCTGGACGTGGATCCACAAATGGAACCTGGCTAGTCTGGCAGAGGAAGTAAAGAAGGACCTGCAGAGGTGGGACGCACACCCACTCTCCCTGGCGGGGTGGATACAGATGATCAAGATGATCGTACAGGACAAACTCCACCTCCACATGCGCAAGGCTAAGCCTAATGCTGCTGAAAGTGGGACACTGAGCACACCTAACTAGAACCCGAATGAGCAGGTTCTTCTCAGAGGTGGAGGACAAATATGAACGGAGAGACCCAGCCAACCACACCCACATGTTCTGGGCATGCCCCAGACTAGCCAGGTTCTGGACAGCCTTCTTCGAGGCAATGTCCAAGGTTGTGGGTGTGAGTGTGGAGCCATGCCCCAAAGTGGCAGTCTTCGGGGTATCAGACCAGCCAGAACTATTCATGGGGAGGGGGGCCTGCGTCCTTGCCTTTGCCTCCCTAATCGCTTGCTGAAGTATCCTGCTCGGCTGCCAATCAGCAGCACCGCCCGAAGCTGCAGACTAGCTGGCCGACCTGTCGGCGTTTCTCCAATTGGAGAAAATCAAATTCGCCATCCAGGAGTTGGACCTGGAAGCCATTCACCAACTTGTTCCAGGACCTGTTTGTAGCCAACAGCCAATAAAGAGGGGGTGGGGGAAGAAATAGACGAGCCATGGTTCGCAAAAGGGGGGGGGAAAGGAAGAGCAAAATCCCACAAGAAGACCGCAAGAAGGGGCACAGAGGCATGGGAATAAACCCAAGGGCAGAAAGTAAACTAGAGGGCAGAATAACAGACAATAAAACACAAGCCAGGGCCAACAACAGGCAATGTAGCAGGGGCGTATTTGGGTGAATTTGTTTGATTTTGTCTTTTTTTCATTATTACATTTCTCCTTGTAGCATGTAACTCTTTAGTTTTTCATAATGTTCAAGCTAGAAATATGTAATATAAAATGAATTGTCAAATATACAATGTGAAAATCCAATAAAGATATTTTTAAAAATAGGCAATTTTTAAGGATGTTTTTCCAAATCTATGATGGGACTAGGAATATTAAGCACATTTTCATAAAACACAATAGATTTTTATCAAGCACAAAGGATGAATTTGATATTTTGCAAGGTTGACATAGAAGGAATCAGGAATTAATGAACTGAGGGAAACAACACTTTTTGGTACTATCACCTGGTGAAGCAAGGGGAAACTAGATAATACTCGAGGGGAAATAAGAAATTCTGAAGTAGGATTAGAAGCAACTCATGGAGATTGAAAGCAATATTTGACAGTTTTTTGGTTTTTGCAATGGTGCTTTCTACATGTAAATATAGGCTGTTAAAAGATAACCGTGCGCTTATGTGGGGACAGAGCCATCATGGGTAAGCTGCAACTGTACATTGGGACCATCAGAAACTGTGTTTAAAATTGGTTCACAGTAACCCCATGCTAAATGCTAACTTATTTGATTTTCATGGAAATGAATACATTTTATCAATATACTAACTATCAATGTAGTACATGAAGTACTTTAATGTGTTAATGCAAACCAAAAGAATTTGGTTTAATGATGAAACCGACTTATGAAGCCTTTCATTTAATAAATGCACTCTTCATTAATTTAATGTTAATCATTGAGGTAGTTTTGCAAAAAAAATGTAAAAGTGGTCTCACCCAGGAAGTTTGGAGCATTCCAATATCAGATATTCAGCATTTGATCCCTCTGGAAGTCTTACTACCTCAGGATATTTCTCCTGCAAAGAAAGGAGAGTTGCACATAAACTACTCAACACTCCTACTGTGGCACAATATTGAATGAGATTATTTGAAAAACAAAATAGGGAGCTGATTTACAAAGTGCATCACGTATAATTGAAAAGCTGGATTACCAACAGACAGTACGGAGACATGTTTCACCACTATTCCTTTAGCTTGTAGCTCATACTCTGATAGCAAGTCCAATATTAAAAATAACAGTTGCTTTTAAGAAGTGGATATGCCAGTTATACCTGCTGAGGTTGACAATCAGGAACTCCTTTGGTCTATGGATATTGGAAATCATGGAAACCCAAATATGATTTTATTCAACAAAATGGTGCGTACAAATGGTGTTAATATTGCTTATGTTGAGGATACTATTTTTACTTTATTCCAAAAAGCAATTACATGTGTCAGCTGGAACACATTTGTGGTTATCTGAAGGGGCTGTGCACAATGAAGCTCAAGGAAAAATAACTTTAATTAAAATCATGCAATCAGTAGATTAATAATAATTAAAAATGCCTTTAATATTCCAATATAAATGCCTGTCATCAATTTTTGTAGTAACCTTTTGCTTTTCGTAGGTGTCAGCATTTTTATGTAATGCTTATTATATCACTTGTCACATTTGTGCACTGGAAGTTCCACAAATAATAGCTGTTTCTTACAAAAATGTACAATTTCAAAAGGCTATCAACAGGATCATATTCACAGTATGTTTTCTGTATTGATTTGTTGTTCGTCTTCTGTAGTTTTGGCTTTTAACACCCAAATTAAGTCTATAAAATTTTATCCAGTTGATCTAAGTGCTCATTACAATCATGAGCTTAAATATAGAGCATGCAAAATCCACAACTTGCATTTTTAATAGCGCTCTTCATATTGAGGCATATATCAGACACTTTCACCAGGAGAGGCAGAGACCAAATAGGAACAGCAGGATGAGGGAGCAAAAGTGTTTTGGAACAAATTCTAGGGAACAGTGGCATAGTAACCAAAGAATCGCTCTTCAAGAAAGCATACGGAATGCTTGCCTTCATTGGACGGGGCATTGAGTATAACAACTGGCAAGTCATGCTACAGTTGTATAGAACCTTGGTAAGGCCACACTTGGAATATTGCGCACAATTCTGGTCGCCACACTACCAGAAGGATGTGGAGGCTTTGGAGAGGGTGCAGAAGAGGTTTACCAGGATGTTGTCTGGTCTGGAGGCTGTTAGCAATGTGGAGAGGCTGAATAGACTTGGACTGTTTTCATTAAATCGACAGAGGTTGAGGGGCAACCTGATAGAGGTCTACGAGATTATAAGGGGCATGGATAGAGTGGATGGGCAGGCACTCTTTCCCAGGGTGGAAGGGTCAGTCAGCAAGGGGCATCAGTTTAAGGTCCATGGAGCAAAGTTAGGGGAGATGTGCGAGGCAGGTTTTTTAGACAGAGGGTGGTGAGTGCCTGGAACGCATCGCCAGGGGAGTTTGTGGAAGCAGATACATTAACGGCATTCAAAAGGCATCTCGACATATACGTGGATAGGATGGGTGTAGAGGGAATCGGCACAAGGAAGTGCTGAGGGTTTTGGCCAAGGTTGGTATCATGACCGGTACAGGCTTGAAGGGCCGAAGGGCCTGTTCCTGTGCTGTATTGTTCTTTGAAAGGAGAGAGCAGCATAGATTTGTAATCCAGAAGTGGGAATGGAGAGTGTGCAATGGGTTGCAAGATTTGAGAAGGCTGCGCCAATCAGGCTGTGGAGGAATGTGAAAACGAAGCAGAGGATTTTGAAAGGCTGATTGCTTGGGTAGCTGTCTGGCAACTTTCATTAATTGGAGCAACCATGGAAATCTTTCTGGCTAGCAGTTTGTTTAAATTGCCTTGGGGTATTATCTGAGCAATTGGACCCTGGTTAGCACATTAATGAAGTATTGGCTTAACATTAAAATTACCATGTGGCGGATTCGGAGCAGGAGAAAGCTGCTCAATTTTAACTCCTGTCTGGTTTCTACTGGGCAGATGGGTAAATTCCCCTTTGGCAATATGAAGCCAGATAAGAATATTCAAGTTGTTTTATTTTACAGCAAATGTAGATGCAGAGTGTAAGTTGTAGCAAACTCATTTCAAAGGACCAAAAATGAACTGGACATGTTGGGAAAAGGACATTCCATTTTAAAAGGACAGATTGCTGTACAAACCATGAATCAGGCAGACAACTGAATCAAGACAAACAGGCCATGAGTCATGAAATGCCCGATCTCATTCAAAGAGGGGCAGGTGAAATGCAAATCACTTACTGCCCTGGCCAGAAGGAACCACAATACCTTAATGGGAGAACAATTAAAGTATTTTCCAGCGACCATTGTCAAGAGACAAGGGGCAGTTGAAATGCAAATCACTTGCAGCCCTGGCCAGACGGAACCACAATACCTTAATGGGATAACAATTAAAGTTGTCTCCAACGACCATTGTCAAGAGACCAGCAGAAACCAGAGACATTGCAAGCTTTTGTAAGGGCACTGATTAAAATCAAATTACATTATGACACCTTTTGGTTGGGGAACTTAATCACTTCCATCCTGTCAACAATCAGAAAGGCTTCCTTTGTCCTGGAACTCACCTGTGGGAGATCAGTATTTGGCCCATTCAGGGTTTTGCCCTTAAAATGACAAGTCTGAGGAAAGAGAAAATGCTGGAAAATCTCAGCAAGTCTGGCAGCATCTATCGGGAGAGAAAGGAGCTAACGTTTCGAGTCCGATGACTCTTTGTCAAAGCCTGAGGAACTGTTTGAAAACTCTACTCTCCTGCCTGACACGCTTCGCCTTGCTGAAAACAGACCACGAGAACCGGAGGAACAACAGCCGCAAGGACTGGCCAGCTTGGAAGAAGATCTAAAGAAATCTGTGCCAACGTTTTGGTTAACTTTCCTGTCCCTGGAGCGGGGAGTATATTCCTCCAGCTCACAGAAAACTCCCAATTAGTATAGTTTGTTGAGGTTTGGGGTGGGTGAGTGAATATATCTGTGTATGTGTGTTTGCGGGCGCTAAAGAATTTTCGATGTGCCGTTTAGTCTCTTGTTTTACACATAGTATTTCATAATCGGTGTTTGTGTGTGTGGGTTAATCTGAGTTGCATAAGACATAATTTCTCTTGAATAAATCAATTATTTTAAAACTACCATTATTGTGGTCTCACCTTCCTTTCACTGTCCGCTCTGGTCGAGTCACAATAATTGCCAGGACATAATCCCGTAGTCAAGGACCAGAAAAGCGAATCTGAGCGCTTCGAACATGCTCACACAAGAGAGGCTACTAGTCAGTAATAAACAGTGGTCCCTCTCTCTCGTGAAGTTGCACTAGTGGGGCACCTCCGGGTGACATTTCATCATCACAAGAGAGAGACTCACACAGGCGTAGGTGGCAGTCAAGGTAACTGGTGTGGCATAAGGACAACCTCACTGGTTAGGTATAAACAGTGAAACTTGTCCCCCCTCTCTTACGAAGCTTAAGGAAGTAACAAGGAAGATGTAGTCTACATGGATTCTAGTGAGGTGTTATGGGGCAGGGTTTAGAAAACTCCAAAGTATATCATGGAGTTCACCTGACCTACAAATGTTTATTGATTTTGGTCACGATGAGCACAAGAGCCTGCCTTTCAGGTGTTATTCAACAGAGGTCTTGGGTGCTTTTAATCAAAAAACAAGCTTTATTCTATGAATGTAGTTAACATTTTTATAAACACACATAGTAAGCATTTTTATCAACTACAAACATAAATACCCCACACAGCTACAGTAATCTATGTATAACCCTTAATAAATTCCCCTTAATTGTTCAAATTTAATAACAAGATCCCATAAACCAGAAAACCCCTTTTCGAAGGTGTGGCCCAGCATACGGCACTCTTACTATCTTTAAGACTTGGTATGGATACTCTTGTATCCTTTCCAAAACAGCAGGTTTGAATTCATTCCAGTAAACAGTTATCTCTTTTAAGTTATCAAGTAATCTGGAAACAGCTTTTAAAATAAAGATAGAGAGACACTTCTTTTTAAACTTGTGCAGAACAAAACCAGTTCAAACTAAAAACAAAAGTAAAAACTAACTTCCAAAGCCACAGCCCAGCTCCACCCATACAATGACATCACTGAAGCCATGTGATAAGACAAAAACATTTCTGAAGGGACACTCCCATGACAGAGGCATTTGACAAAGTTCCACTTGTCAGACTGGTGAGAAAAGTAAAAGCTCAGGGGATAAAGGGAAATGTGGCAAATTGGATCCAAATTTGGCTCAGGGGCAGGAAACAAAGAGTAATGATCGACGGATGTTTAAGCGAATGGAAAGCGATTTCCAAATTTGGACTTAACTGTGGCAGGCATGATTGGGAAAGTTTGCAGATGACACAAAAATAGACTGTGTAGTTGATAGTGAAGAGGATTGCTGTGAACTCCAGAATTATACCAATGGTTTGGTTGAATGGGCAGAAAAGTGGCAAATGGAATTCAATCTGGAGAAGTGTGAGGTAATATATCTCGGGATGGTAAACAAAGCAAGAGAATACTCGATAAACGGGAGGACATTGAGAGGGGTAGAGGAAGTTTGCAGTCCACACGTCCTTGAAGGTGGCACGATAGGAAGATAAGGTGGTAAAGAAGACATATGGAATGCTTCCCTTTACTGCACAAGGCAGAGAATAAAAATACAGGATGTAACGCTGGAACTATACAAAATGTTGGTTAGACAACAGCTGGAGCTTTGCGTGAAGTTCTGGTCACATGCACTGGAAATTCTATGATTACAGGAACGTCATAATTGCTCTGGAGAGACAATAGAAGAGATTTGCAAGAATGTTGTCAGGGCTGGAAAACTGCAGCTATGAGGAAAGATTGGGTAGGATAAGGTTATTTGCCTTAGAACAGAGGAGGCTGCGGGGGGGGGGGGGGGGGGGAACGGACTTGATTGGGGTGTACAAAAATATGTGGAGCCTTGATGGAGTAGACAGGGAAGACTTATTTCCCCTAGCGGAGAGGTCAATTACCTGAGGGCACAGATTTAAGATGATTGCTTGAAGAATTTGAGGGGATATTAGGAACCTTTTCACCCAGAAGGTGGTAGGTGTGTGGAATTCATTGCCTGGCCAGACCAGAGAGTTCCCATTAATGGAAACGAGGTGTTACTAATTTGAGATTGCCACTTAATGATTTGATTACTTAGTCTGTAGGGAAACAACAAAATTTATTAATTCCCAATTTAATAGCCTTTTGAAATTCCCTCTAAACTTTGTTACCCTTTCTACAAGTAAAAGCTACCAGACCAACGTTTCAGGCAGGCCCCATAATCCCTCATTTCCCAGCTCAGTTTCCATTTCTGTAAAACCGTGGGATATTTATGTTAATTAAGTATACAAATGCAAGTGGTTAGATTACATACATAGGGGGCGGGATTCTCCACTCCCACGCCGAACTGGCCGCGGTGTCGTGAACGGCGTCGAGGATCACGACGGCGCGGAACGGCCCCGGTCCCGACCGATTCAGGCCCTGACAATGGTCCAGTATCGGGGCCGCGTCATCTACCCGCGCTAGGCCTTGTCGCCCACGTAAAAGTGGCGCCGCATAGATGACACGGCCGGCGCCGCATAACGGACGTCATCCGCGCATGCGCGGTTGCCGTCCTGTCCAAATCCGCCCCGCAAGAAGATGGGGACGGATCTTGCGGGGTCGCGGAAGGAAGGAGGTCCTCCTTCAGAGAGGACGGCCCGACGATCGGTGGGCACCGATCGCGGGCCACCCCACATTCAAGGTGAAGTCTGGTGCAGGATCCCCCCTAGCCCCCCCACAGGCCGCCCCCCCAGCGTTCACGCACCGCCCACGAGTGCAGCGACCAGGTGTGGACGGCGCCGGGGGAAACCCGCCGTTTTGGCCTGGCCGCTCGGCCCATCCGGGCCTCAGAATCGCGGGGGTGCCAGAGAATCGACATTTTGGGTATCTCCGGTGATTCTCCGGCCTGCAAAACTCAACCGGCCCGTTTCTGCCGCTTGGGAGAATCGCGGGAGGGCGTCGGACCGGCATCCCCGGAAATTTCGGCGGCCCAGGCGATTATCCCAACCGGCGTGGGAGTGGAGAATCGCGCCCAATATTCCCAAAAAAAGAGCTGCCCACGGTTCTTTTCAGTGATATGGACTACTGTGATTACCGCTCAAGCAGTTGGCATGCGATTCTGAGGAACCACAGAATTGGCAATGATAGAATCTTCCCTTTTGGTTTCCCTTTATTTCCATTTCTTTTATTTTATCTTTATTGTTTTTCTTTAGTCCGGGAATCGTTAATTGAGATATACCTTTAAGTCGAGGGGAGGAAGTACAGAATTCAAAGTTTCAAATAGCTTGACACTGGAACACTATGTTCTCAAGTTTTGTATTTGGGGAAGGAAATCCCAGACTTTCTGGTACCGAGCAAATTGGAGTGATTCAATTTGATTGGTTGGCTAGGGACAGTGTTCTGCCTGGCAACAGACAGCGGTTGGTTCCTGCCAGGTGGGGTTTTGCAGAGACGTGAAACTCTCAAAATAAAAAGCTGTATTTTCTCCCTCTCTCGGCTCCTGGCTGCCTGCTGTCTCTGCGAGTCTACAGTGAAGACAATTACAAGCTAAAGGAAAAGATAACATCCAACTGAAAGCCTAAATTGGAGAAAGGAACTAATTGGAAGACATCCATCTGAAGTCAAAGATCCCTATCTTTTATTTTCTTCCCTCTCCACCACCCTTTCCCTCTATGTTGTTTGTGTGTATTATGTAGAGTGGGGCAAGTTAGAAGGGGGGGGGGGTTGGGAATTAGATAGTAGTTAACCAGTTGTATTGTTATCTATTTAATACTAATTAAAGGTTATTTGTGTTAAAATTTACAAACCTGGTGGCTGTACTTATCGGGATCAAACTTAAGACATTGAGCAGGATCTACCGTCTGCGCCATGCCCCAATGGGAGTGCGACGTGGCCGGTAGATCCTGGATGAAGCCTCCCACGGGCTTCCCGACAGCCACGATGCCTTGCAAGATCTACCCAAGTCCCGCGAGGCAATGGGATTAGGAACCCACCCACAATGGATGGGACCGAGCCGCACTCGGGTAAGTGGGCCTTAAACCTATTGAAGGACTACTTGTCCAGGATCGCCTGGCCTCCCGGGATCTACTAGCTTCCCCAGGGAGGTCACTGCTGTGTGCCATTCAGTACTGGTCCACACAAACGTGGACCAGGCAGAACGATACCAAAAGGGTCTCCCAGGCTATCAGAGGCCCCTGGGTGGCCAGGGATAGTGCAGGATGCCCCCCTGTCCCTCCCCCTGGAATGCAGACACCTTGGCACTGCCAGTCTGGCACCTTGGTACTGTCACCCTGGCACTGCCAAGCCGGCAGGAGCACTGCCAGGGTGCTAGTGCAGGTGCCTAGGTGGCACTGCCAAGGGACAGGGTCTGAGTTGAGCCATGCCCATGGAAGGAGGATGGAGGGGGTTTTGAAAGGTGCGGGATGCAGGGCAGGAAAAAAGGGGCCTCTGGGAGGATGGGGATGATGGGTGGGGATCCTGGAAGGGGGGCCAGTAAGGGGGTGTGGGGTAATGCCATGTGTGTGGGGGTAGCATTGCCCATGGGTGGGGGGTGTGGGGGCCCCACAAGCTCATTTAGAGATCGGCGCACCATTTCAAAATGGTGGCCTGATCTTTGAGTTCAGCTCCCCAGTGATGAAAAATATTCTATGGGCGAAACCGGTGAAAAACTCCCCAGGGCCCAAAAACATGACTAAGGGCGCAATTCTCTCAAAACATTTCTAAATTAATTTGTGGCAGGTTTTTCAGGAAGTTTCCCGCCAGCTGTACCGGCAAGTTCCCCCACTGCTATTCAATGACACTTAGTCACTTTTTTGGGCCTGGGGCGTTTCTCACCGGTTTAGCCCAAACTAGCACTGGGGAGCTGAACTCTGAGATTGGGCCGTGATTTTGAAAGGGTGCCACGATCTCTAAGTGAGCTTGTGGGTCCTCCACAGCCCCCACCCATGGGAAATGTCACCCTCCACACACATGGACACTACCCCACATCCCCCAAGTGAGGACACCCCATTATGGGGTCCCTGGGGGCCCACCTCTTCAGGTCCCCCAAGCCCCCTTACATTACCCCCTTCCTTCTAGGACCCCACCCAACCTCCCGGAGGCCCCTACTCACCTGTCCTGCACTCCCCACCCTTCAAACCCCCCCTCCACCTTCATTTCATGGGCATGGCCCCCTTTCCCCTGGCAGTGCCACCTAGCACAGTCACCCTTGCACTGCCATCCTAGCACCCAGGCATGTGCTCCTGCTGGCTTGGCAGTGCCATTGGCACCTTGGCAGTGCCAGGGTGGCAATGCCAAGGTGCCAGTTGGACAGTGCCAAGGTGCCTGCATTTCAGGGGGGGGAGGGCCAGGGAGCCATCCTGCACTTACCCTGACCACCCTGGGTCTACTGTGGTCAAGGAAATCCCCCGGGTGCCTTTCCGCCTGGTCCATGTTTGTGTGGAGCAGCACTGATCAGCTCCCGGCTGCTGCCCCCCTGGGGAGGCCGTAGAATTGAGGGAGGCCACTGGATCCCACGCAGGTAGGTTGTAAGTAGGCTTATGACCTACTTCCGCGAGCATCATTCGGTCCTGCCCATTTATGTTCTATTTGGGGCGGGTTTCCGACTCCGACATCTCGCGGGACTTCGCAGAATCCCAGGAGGATCGCTGCAAGCCTCTCCCGGCATGCTCTGGCTACGCTGCGCTCAAGTGAGAGCCCAACGTGGCTGAAGATTTTAGCCCTTAGATTATTTTTAGCACTAGGGAGCTGAACTCAGTGATCGGGCCGCAAATTTGAAAGGGTGCCTCGATCTCTAAGTGAGCCTATGGGTCCCCCCCACCCATGGGCAATGTCACCCCCCACACACATGGACACTACCCCAAAACCCCAAGTGGGGTTGGAGTTCACCTCGCACAAGCCCAGGGTGTCCTGACAACAAACACTTGCTAAAACTGGAGTACAAACTTTTACAGTTTCTCTTTTCTGAGCCAGTCTCCAGTGTCACCAGTGGTTGGCATGAGTCTCACTGTCTATTTGCCGCAATATAATTTGCTCTCATAATGTATCCAGTAGATTCCAGAACCTATTTACTGATCCGATCTCAGCACGATTTTCGTTTTTTGTTTGTATTTGAAACAACATAAATTTTGTAGTTAAGTTCTTAGCCCTTTGTGGGGAAGATGACTTCATGACCAATGAATCATGGGATTTATAGAGGCAATGACGTTTGAGAGTAGTTGTAGGGCCAAAGGTTTTGCCCAACTCTCGACTACAGTATGAACAGTTCTAATCAGACCTTTCATTCTTAATAGATTAATTCACACAGGAGTATGCCACAGGTTCAGCGTTTCGAAGCATTCCCTACTTTGGAACATCCATGAACAGAAATGTTTTTTTTTCTAGAGATGTTAACTAAGCTGTAACTTCTCATTACTTAGGGCTGACATGTTGAGCTTGGTGTATGGTCCAGTCACAACTTAACATAGTTGACACACAAAGCAGTTTGAAAAATATAGGTCATCTGAGTAAAGACAAAGCTGCACTTAGATTATCTTAAAAGAGAAAAACCAGGATGCAAAATGTAACAACAGCTGGATGCAGCTAATAATGCCTTGTATAGAACACAAAATACCACATCAAAACACAATAGTGCAGAAGCATACAAGGACAGGATTTAGTTAGTTTGTTGAAAATGAGGAGTTATTAAGATTGAAAGAACAGACAAACAAATACAGAATACAACTAAAACAAAGAATCAAGAGATGATAGTAACGTAGGTGATGCCTTATAATAAAGTCTATTTATATTGGTATAATCCTGCAGAAGGATACATTGTGCATACAAATCTTGACATTATCTGGCCAGCTGTTGTGACTGAAACATAAGTCTCACAAAAAAGGAAAAGATGCTTGTGGAGAACTCTTTTCTACAGGAAGCAGAGTTGGAAGCTATGTATGATGGGAAGGTTTGGAAGTCTATAGATACAAACATTTTAAAACCTAAACCCATGACATGACACAGCTATTACATACCTACCAATCTGAGAAGTCGTGGACGTAATGTGTTGAAACATGCTGTGCCCCTTTAGGGGAGATGGCATAGTGGCATCATCACTGGACTATGTGTCCGGGAAGGGGGAATTGCTAGCGGGTGGGGGTTTATTGTATTAATCAAGAATACCATCTTCCATTACTTCTGTCATGCCCAAGAATGTTGTCTTTGAGGGTGATTTATCAGGTTTAAATTAATGCTCCCATTATTTTACATGCAAGTAATGCGCAGACTGTCTTTTTTCCCTAATAACTTTGTCCAAGAAAATGTAATCCTTTGCAGACTTCGGAAAGATTTTGAAAATACGGAATCCTGTTCCAAAGTATAGCATTTTGCCTGAGCTGTGGAAATTAGAACCATATGTTCCAATGTCAGTTTGCCTTATTTAGAAGCAGGCAGCATCAATCACTAACATCTGGGTTTGCAAAATATAACAATGAACAGACAATATATATTAACAGTTCCATTTTGAAGTGTATCACAAATTATAAATAATATACTTGTGTCAAAAATGCAATTAAACTGTATTTAAGAAGTAAGCATATATATGACCAAAATCTTTATGTTGGCTCGAATAAAATTAAACCCAGATGATTTGGGGAGACAATGGGAAACTTAAATGAATTGCTGAGCTGAATATTGAATTCTCAGGCTCATTTCTGGTACTGGATGTGATCTTAAGCCAAATTTCTGCTAAGATCTTTGCAATAAAACCTGCATTTATAAGCAATTTCTCAACTGTAAAATTGCATTCTTTATTTCATGGAAGTTATTCTGTAAACAAATAGACTCAATTGCCTATTTATATAAATTAGTGTTACTTCTCTTTATTGATAGATATATTAATGAAATTTATTTGCAATTGGTTTGTCAATTTTATTCAAATATGATTGTAGCCACCTGGGTTGGCCACTTCGCGACTTAAAATGGAGAACCGCAAAGACTAAAGGGAAATTCAGCCAACACAGGCAAAATTGAGCAAGTGCAGAAATCATGTGTATTGAAACTTGCAAAAAACAGACAGCACTGAAACCAGCAGCCATTTGCATAGTAATGAGCGATTCCAAGGCACAATCGCAACACTTAAGGTGAATAAAGCCAAGCCAGACTCCTCGGCGCCAGCAGAAGCCAAGACAAAGGAAGGCCAACGGACATTTAGGGACCGCCCAGCGATCAGGGAACAACTCCAGTATTGGAGAAATCGATCCAAATGATCGGAACGCAGTCCAATCATTTGGAACCAGGGTACGGGGTCCGCCCCGAAGGGCGGGAAGCCCCTGAGGACTATAAAGTAAAGCCCCCAAGTTCAAATCGTCCTTCTTGGCAGGGTCACTCAACAACGCGAATCAACCCGAGAGTGAACTGCCCAAGCAGCCAAATCAACCAAGTAACTCTCCAGTCAACGCTCGTTACGAGATAGGCGCTGCTAGCTACAAGTCCATACCAGCTTTTGAATCCTGCAGACTCAAGTCCTGAACGAAAGGCCATTTGTTCCCCTGACCTGGTGGGTCAATTCCGAAGCTAAGTATAGGCCTTTTAGTGATAGGAATAGTCTAGAAAGTAGAGTTTATGCATGAGTAGTGATTTACTGTGTATAATAAATGTGTTTTGATTTGAATCTTACTAATTGGTGTGTTGAGTTATTGATCATTACTTGAACTTGAACCTCGTGGCGGTATCTTAAAGATACCTGGCGACTCTGGAGCAAAGGTTAAACAAACAGAGCAAATTACGAATTAAGAGCCAACCAAAAGTTAGCAACATGACGAAGGAAAAGCTTGTAGCACTTTTGCAGTTCTAATATAATGCATTTCCAAATAAAATATTTATTGGTAGAGCAACATCAGATTATCTGTCAATAAACTAGCACTGATTACGTCACATCTGTTGCTCCTATAGTGGGACCAATTTAACTCTTCTTTTAGTTACTACACTGAATCACAGTATCGTACAGAACTGATGGAGGCCAACAAATTCCAACAGATGCTGGCAATCAGAACTAAAAAGAGAAAATGCTGGAAATATTCAGCAGGGCAGGCAGTATCTGTAGAGAGAAACAGGGTTAAAGTTTCAGGCCGTTGACCTTGTATCAGAACTCAAGAGTGCCTGTGATACTGGTTATTGGCAGCCCCAGGAAACTAGAAAGAAAACATTACGCCAAATGATGGATGTCGAAACCTGCAGTACAGAAGAGACCCTTCAAGCCTGCACCAACAAAACAAACTACTCTAATCTATACTAACCTGACTTTCCAGCACTTGGCCCATAACCTTGAATGTTATGACATTTCAAGTGCTCATCCAAGTACTTTTTAAAGATTGTGAGGTTTCCCGCCTCAACTATCCTCCCAGGCAGTGTACCCAGATTCCCACCTTCTGCGTGAAAATTTGTTTCCTCACATCTCCTCTAAACCTCCTGCCCTCACCATGAAATGGTGTTATTGTTATTGACCCTTCAACTAAGGAGAACAGCTTTTTATCCACCCTGGCCATACCCCTCAATCAGGTCCCTATTCAGCCTTCTCTACTCCAAAGAAAACAACCCTAGTTTTCCCAGCCTCTCTTCATAGCTAAAATGCTTCATTCCAGGGAACATAATGTTGAATCCTCTCTGCGCCCTCTCTAGTGCAATCACGTCCATCCTATAGTGCGGTGACCAGAACTGAACACAGTACTCCAAGGGGCTGGTTTAGCACAGGGCTAAAGAGCTGGCTTTTAAAGCAGACCAAGGCAGGCCAGCAGCACGGTTCAATTCCCGTACCAGCCTCCCCGGACAGGCGCCGGAATGTGGCGACTCGGGGCTTTTCACAGTAACTTCATTTGAAGCCTACTTGTGACAATAAGCGATTTTCATTTCATTTCAGTTGTGGCCTAACCAGAGTCCTGTACAGCTCCAACATAGCCTTCCTGCTCTTATAATCTATGCCATGACTGATAAACTGACGACAACAAGTCATCGATGAAGGTGAAGATCTTGCCAAGGTCATCCCCACACCCCCACTACTTGCCTTCAAACAACCGCGCAACCTCAAACGAACCATTGTTTGCAGCAAACTACCCAGCCTTCAGAACAGCGACCACGACACCACACAACCCTGCCATGGCAATCTCTGCAAGACATGCCAGATCATCGACATGGGTACCACCATTACACGTGAGGTACGCGGTACATACTCGTGCGACTCAGCCAACGTGGTGTACCTCATACGCTGCAGGAAAGGATGGCCCGAAGCGTGGTACATTGGCGAGACCATGCAGACGCTGTGACAACGGATGAACGGACATCGCACGACAATCGTCAGGCAGGAATGTTCCCTTCCAGTCGGGGAACACTTCAGCAGTCAAGGGCATTCAGCCTCTGATCTCCGCCGGAGGTAATCGTTTTCCAAGGCGGCCTTCAAGGCACACGACAACGCAGAATTGCCAAACAGAAACTTATTGGCAAGTTCCGCACACATGAGTACGGCCTCAACCGAGACCTTGAATTCATGTTGCACTACATTCACCCCCCACCATCTGGCCTGGGCTTGCGAAATCCTACCATCTGCCCTGGCTTGAGACAATTCACACCTCTTTAACCTGGGATTACCCCCCTATCTGGATCTCTAAAGACTTCATTACCTAGCAAATGCTCGCATTCAAAGCAGCGTATTGCACCTTTGACTTTGTCTATATATATGTTTCTGGAACCTACCTCTTCATTCACCTGAGGAAGGAGCAGTGCTCCGAAAGCTAGTGATTTGAAACAAACCTGTTGGACTTTAACCTGTTCTTGTAAGACTTCTTACATGACTGATAAAGGCAAGTGTTCCGTATGTCTTCTTAACTACCCTATTGACCTGTCCTGCCGTCTTCAGGAATCTGTGAGCAATCACCCCAAGGTCCTCTGAGCTTCCTATTGTCCTGACATTCATTGAGTACTCCCTTGCAATGTTGCTGCTTCCACAGTGCATCACCTCGCACTTCTCAGGGTTAAATTCCATCTTCCACTGGAGTAACTTCAAGGCTATGCATTCAATGTACATATGAAAAGGATAATAAAACACAGTTAAATCCATTGTGCTCAGATGGCACAATCTTGTTGGGCATTCTCCCATTTCTAGATGCTAACATATGCTGGAGACAAAAAAAAAGTAAAGAGGCAAACTTTCACTGGACTGCAATGTCCTTCTTTAGTCAGGAACATATCAAGTCCTTCTTAAAGAACTGTTTTGCATTTGTATTTTCTTCATTTGCTAGTAGTCTTTTGAGAGTTTCTTAAATAGAAAGAGGAACTTGCACTTAAGAGAAACAAACTTCTCTAATCTAACTCTGTCTATGTTCCTTTTAGGCACTTCCTCCAATTCTAATTTGAGCACCACCATCCATTTTGAATATCACTGCTAATACTATTATTGTAGATGAATCTTCTTATTTAAATCCATTGTTGATATCATCAACAGTTAAATGCTGTGACATCATTAGTTGTTGTTGTTGCTTGTGTATAATCGTATTTAACTGCCATAGTTCTAATTTTGTTCTTACTGTTATCCCGATGTTTAATGAGCTGTTCCTGTTTTTGGGGCCATACTGTATTTTACATGTCGTTATTTATAGATATTAAAGAGGATTTACTTTCACCACATCTGTTCAACTACCTTTTTATCAAGATACCACATCTTTTTGGCGACAAGAATAAAAAGAATTTGAGTTTCAGCACGTGCAACACAACGTTTACGGCGGAAGCCAAGTTAGCAGCACCATGGCTAAGTTTGGGTTTATCAGTGAATTTGTGGAAGAGAACAAATGTCAAAAGGTTGGAACACCTTTTCTTGGCAAATGGTATTACAGACAAAGCTAGAAAGCTATCAATTTTCCTGAGTGTGTGAGTGAAGACTTACAAGCTAGTGAGAAATTTAGCTACACCATAGAAATTGGGAGACATTTCATTTGCGGATTTAGTTACACTCATTCAGAATCACCACAATCCCAAGCCCTCGGTTAATGTACAACAATTCAAATTTCATAGTTATTTTCAGAAGACGGGACAGTCTGCAGCAAACTTTGTTGCTGAATTGCGCCAGCTCTCTGAACAATGCGAGTTTGGGGCAATTTTGGAAGACATGCTTTGGGACAGACTAGTTTGTGGCATTAACAAGGACAGCATTCAGAGGTATTTCCTGGGAGAAACTACACTTACTTTTAAGAAAATACTAGACATTTCTCAGGGAATGGAAATGGCTGCCAATATTATAAAAGATATTCAGAAGGCCAATGGTGACACACAGGCAGGCGCACTGCATTAAGTAAAGAAAGAAGCTGCAAGCAAAAAGGTGAAGACAGTGGAGTGCTTTAGGAGTGGAGGGTCACACTATGCAAATCATTGTAAGTTTATGGCCGCTGTTTGCCACCAGTGCAACAAAAAGGGGCATTTAGCAAAGTGCCAGCAGAGCTGAGAGAAAGTTGAAGGCTGAGCAGGGTACTTCAAATGCAAGGAAGCCTCAGTCGATGGTACGTCACTTGGAAAGCTCAGACAAGGCAGAGGAGCACTATTACGACATGTTTAATATGAGTGAGGGGCATGCAGATCCTATTTATGCTGCAATGGAGGTCGATGGACAGAAAATCAAGATGGAGGTGGACGCAGGAGCCTCTGCATCAGTAATCAGTGAGGAGGCCTTCAGGATGATTTGGGGCTCTAAGCCAGCCCATACTCAGGCAGGAATCAACCTTCAGACGTATACCAGTGAGGTTATACCATTGCTTCGGGGCTGGTTTAACTCACTTGGCTAGACAGCTGATTCAAGATGCAGAGTAAGGACAGCAGTGCGGATTCAATTCCTGTAACGGCTGAGTTTATTCACGAAGGTCTGCCTTTTCAAACTTGTTCCTCATCAGAAATGTGGTGATCCTGAGGTTAAATCACCATCCGTCAGAGGGAAAAGCAGCATATGGTCATCTGGGACTATGAAGACTTTATTGTACCTTATCATTGCTTGGAGTGGTAAAGGTAGACATTGCATATAACAGCCAGGAATCATGAGCTGGCTCGAGCACAGCTCCTGGTGGTAAAAGGGCATGGACCTAGTTTATTGGAGCGTGCTTGGCTCAGGAAAATTCAGTTGAATTGGGGTGAGATAAAGCACACAAAAGTGACAAAGGGTGTCACTCAGAAATATCCTGAGGTTTTCAAAGACCAACTGGGTGCATTGCAGGACACTAAAGTTAAATTGTTAGTAGATCCTCAGGCTACGTCTCGTTTTAGTCAGTGCCCTATGCTACGTTATGAAAGGAAAAGTGAAGGAGGCGATGGAGCAGCTGCAAAGGCTAGGAATCATTGAGCCCTTTAAGTTTTCATGTTGGGCAGCTCCAATTGATCCTGTCCTGAAAGGTGATGGTACGCATATATGGGGATTACAAATTTACCATTAATCAGGTTTCCAAGCTGGACGCCTACCTTTTGCTGAGGGCAGAAGATCATAGAATCATAGAATTTACAGTGCAGAAGGAGGCCATTCGGCCCATCGAGTCTGCACCGGCTCTTGGAAAGAGCACCCCACCCAAGGTCCACACCTCCACCCTATCCCCATAACCTAGTAACCCCACCCAACACTAAAGACAATTTTAGACACTATGGGCAATTTAGCATGGCCAATCCACCTAACCCGCACATCTTTGGACTGTGGGAGGAAACCGGAGCACCCGGAGGAAACCCACGCACACATGGGGAAAACGTGCAGATCCACACAGACAGTGACCCAAGCCGGGAATCGAACCTGGGACCCTGGAGCTGTGAAGCAATTGTGCTATCCACAATGCTACCGTGACTGACAGACATTACTTCCATTGTCTTTCTATATTTAAAGGGGATTAAAATTTAAGGGGGGAGAAATGTCATCGAGTGTTATTATTATGCATCTTCTTATTTAAACCCATAACTGATGTCATTCTTATTTAAATCCATAACTGATGTCATCAGTAAGTGTTGTGACGTCATTAGCTGTTGCTACCTGTGTATAATCGTATTTAACTATCATTAGTTCTAATTCGGTTCTGTTTAGCTAACTGCTCCCATTTCTGAGTCCATACTGTATTTTAAAATTTGTTATTTTTATATATTAAAGAAGTTGAACTTATTTTTTTAAATTTAAATTTAGAGTACCCAATTATTTTTTTCCCCAATTAAGGGGCAGTTTAACATGGCCAATTCACCTGCACTTCACATCTTTTTGAGTTGTGGGGGTGACAGCCACGCAGACACGGGGAGAATGTACAAACTCCACACAGACAGTGACCCGGGGCTGGGATCAAACCCGGGTCCTTGACTCTGTGAGGCAGCAGTGTTAACTACTGCGCCACCATGCCGACCAAAGATGAACTTATAACTTGTTTTCGACTACCTTTTTGTGGTCAAGTTACCACAGCGAACATATTCAATCTTTTCAAAATTCAAAAATCTTAAATCATTCTTCCCCAAGTCAATTTTTCTGAAAAATGGGGCAGCACGGTGGCGTAGTGGTTAGCACAGCTGTCTCACGGCGCCAAGGTCCCAGGTTTGATCCTGGCTCTGGGTCACTGTCCGTGTGAAGTTTGCACATTCTCCCAGTGTTTGCGTGGATTTCACCCCACAACCAAAAGATGTGCAGGGTAGGTGGATTGGCCACCTTAGCCCCTTAATTGGCAATTTAGCCCCTTAATTGGAAAAAATGAATTGGGCACTCTAAATTTATATATTAAAAAAAAAAATTCTGGAAAACAAATAACCAAAACTCTCGAATCCTACCCTCAAAATTAAAAGATTTAAATATTACCCTATTTTCTTTTACACTCATTCATGGGACGTGATGAGTTTGCAGGTGGCTGATGCTCCCTTGTGCCTGCTGACCTTATTCTTCTGAATGGTCGTGGGTTTGGAAAGTGCTATTGAAGGAGACTTGGGGAGTAGCTGGAGATACTCTGCATCTTGTAGATAGTACACACCACATCCACTGTGTACCTGGAATGGAGGGAGTGAATGTTGAAGGTGGTGGATGGGGTGTCAATCAAGTGGATTGGGTTATATTCTTTGTTGTAGCAGCAAAGAGGGAGAATCAGTGTGTTATAACCTGCCTGCTTACCATTGGCTGGGGACTAATGACAATCCGACAATCCTGTGGGAGTATGAGCTTCCCCAATGAGGGGGGCGGAGAAACCATTAGTAAACTCCAAGTATAAATAAAGCTGGCCAGTTTAGGAACCAGCAGGAAGGAGTGTGCAGCAAGGGAAGTTGTTGCTGCTGTTATATATGTTATTGTCAATAAATGTTATTACTTTGTATCCTTAAACTCGTGCTGGATTCTTCGTGGCCCTTACAAAACTGGCGACGAGGGTTAAACTGAAGCCACCTCCCTGGATTTTTGTTGGATACAGGTTGGAAGTTGTTTTCTATTATACCATGCCTCTGTACGGATGTTTGGATGTTTTTGATGCTGCGCTGGAAAGCTGGAACCAGTACGCACAACGGATGCGTCACTATTTCCGGGCAAACAATATCACCGAAAATGAGCGCCAGGTGGTCATATTGCTCACCGCCTGCGGCCCGCATACGTTTGGGGTGATTAGGAGCCTTACGTACACAGCTGCGCCGGACACCGAAACGTTTGATGAACTCGTGAATATAGTGGGGCAACATTTTAACCCAACCCCGTCCACGATAGTCCAGCGTTACCGGTTTAATACCGCTGAGAGGACCCCTGGAGAATCCCTTGCCGATTTTCTATCCAGGCTACGCAGGATTGCGGAGTACTGTGACTATGGTGAGACCTTGTCAGAAATGTAACGCGACCGTTTGGTTTGCGGTATTAACAATGCGGCCACCCAGAGAAAGTTGTGAGCTGAGCCAACATTGACTTTTCAACAGGCAATTCAAATAGTATTGTCCCGAGAGAGCGCAGAACGAGGAGTGCAGGCGCTACAGGGAATGGAAGTACACGCCTTGGGGCGCAACCCCTTCCGTCCGAAAACGTCCCTCCGCGCTCCTGCGGTACCTTGGGCAAGGCGACGTCCGGACCGACGCCAGTGGCCGTCGGACATTCCTCCCCGAAGGGAGCCTTCTCCAGAACCAATGGATGAGGTGCCATGTCCGTATCAAACTTGTAGACGCCGACCCCATCGCGGACGCCGGTCCTGGGGGCGGCAGAGACGCCGTCGTTCCGACCGAAACTGGGACCAGCCCAGTGGCCGTAACTGGGACCAGCCCAGTGGCCGTAACTGGGACCAGCCCAGGGGCCGTACCTTCCATGTGGGTGAACCTGCGGCGACTACACCTGAGGACGTGGAGACGGAGGATGACTGCCTGCAGCTGCATCATGTGGCAGCTCCCCGCGTGGCCCCCATTAAGGTGACAGTACGGGTCAATGGTCACCCGCTTGAGATGGAGTTGGACACTGGCGCAGCGGTCTCCGTGATCGCCCAGAGGACATTCGACCGCATCAAGCAGGGTATACAGACCCTTACATTAACCGACTCACAGGCCAGGTTGGCCACCTACACGGGGGAACCACTGGACATTGCAGGAACTACAAGGACCCCTGTTGTTTATGGACGCCAGGAGGGGCGTTTCTCACTTATCGTGGTGCGCGGCGATGGACCCAGCCTGTTGGGTCGGGACTGGTTGCGCCATTTGCGGTTGCAATGGCAGCACATCCGCCAAACAGTTTCCGAAGGGTTGACTGAGGTGCAAGGATGATACCCAGATGTATTCCTGGTTTGGGGAAAATAAAAAGGGCCGTAGCCCGTATCCAAGTCGAACCAGGAGCCACGCCACGCTATTTCCGGGCGCGCCCGGTGCCTTACGCCTTGCTCGAGAAGGTAGAAGGGGAGCTCACTCGTTTGGAGAGTTTGGGTGTTATCAGGCCCGTCCGTTTTGCTGACTGGGCAGCACCAATTGTACCTGTAATGAAGCCAGATGCCACAGTTTGCTTGTGTGGCGACTATAAACTTACAGTGAATACGGCTTCCTGACTCGACCGATATCCAATGCCTCGCATAGAGGATCTCTACGTGAAGCTTGCAGGTGGACTCTCGTTTACAAAATTAGATTTGAGTCACGCCTACCTGCAGTTGGAGCTGGACCCTGCCTCCCGTCCATATGTAACGATTAATACACATTGGGGCCTGTATGAATATACACGGTTGCCCTTTGGAGTATCCTCTGCCTGCGCAATTTTTCAACGTGTTATGGAGGGCATTTTGAGAGGTTTACCACGTGTTGCTGTCTACTTAGATGACGTTTTGATTACAGGGCCGTCGGAGCAGGAACATTTGGAAAATCTGGAGGCTATCCTTAGACGCTTTTTGGAGGCTGGAGTCCGTTTACGTCGCACAAAGTGCGTATTTCAGGCAAAGGAAGGAGTCTACCTGGGTTATCGGGTGGACCGCGAAGGTGTGCACCCCGTCGCAGAGAAGGTGCGTGCGATTCAACAGGCCCCCGCCCCGACTGACACTTCGCATCTTGGTTCTTTTCTCAGTCTCGTAAACTATTACGGGAAGTTCCTCCCCAATCTGGCAACTACGCTGGCCCAGTTGCACCTTCTGCTCAAGAAAAATCACACCTGGAAACTTCCGGGTGCGGCGATGACCAACTAGGTCGCACATTTCGGCAGCTCCCGGTGGAACGGACTTTTGGGCTCTTGATAGGAGCCCCAACGGCAATTTTAACGGCAAAAAACACTGTGCTGTAATCCAGAAGGGAATCCCCCCTGGACACGGATGGAAAAAAGGAGAGGAAGGTGGCCGGATTACGGTGGATCCTCTAGAGCAGCAGTCAGGAAGGCAGGCACAAAGCAAGATGGCGTCGGAAGGAGGCAGTTTAATATGGGGCCCTGACCAACAAGAGTTCCTGCAGCGTTGCGTGGAAGAACTCAAAAAGGAGATGAAGAAGGAGCTTATTACAAGCGATTGAGGGGCTAAAGGAGGAGCAAAAGACCCAGGAACAGGAGCTTCGGGTCGTGAAGGCAAAGGCTGCTGAGAATGAGGACGACATACAGGGCCTGGTGGTGAAAACGGAGATGCACGAGGCACAACACAAAAGGTGTGTGGAAAGGCTGGAGGTGCTGGAGAATAATGCGAGGAGGAAGAATTTAAGGATTCTTGGTCTTCCCGAAGGTGTAGAAGGGGCGGACATCGGGGCATATGTGAGCACGATGCTGCACTCGTTAATGGGATCGGAGGCCCCGACGGGTCCGCTGGAGGTGGAGGGAGCCTATCGAGTTATGGCGCTAAGACCGAGGGCTGGAGAAATTCCTCGAGCCATAGTGGTGAGATTTCTCCGATATAAGGTCAGAGAGATGGTCCTCAGATGGGCAAAGAAAACTTGGAGCAGTAGGTGGGAGAACGCGGTGATCCGCGTATATCAAGATTGGAGTGCGGAGGTGGTGAGAAGGAGGGCAAGCTTTAATCGGGCCAAGGCGGTGCTGCACAAACGGAAGATTAAATTTGGAATGCTGCAACCGGGTAGACTGTGGGTCACACATCAAGGGAAACACCACTACTTCGAAATGGCAGATGAGGCGTGGACATTTATTGTCGAGGAGAAACTGGAGTGAGCGGGCCATAAAAAGAACGTTTGGGACAAAGTGGGGGGGGTGAATATGTGGGATGAAGGGGGGGGGGAAAGAGGGAAGAGATGACTTCCCAAGTTGTTAATCCTGCGACCCTGTAACTTTTCTCTCTTCCTCATGTCGTGGGGGAGGGAGGATGAGGAGCTGAGGGCGCCGGCCATTGGGGGCGGGGCCAAAAGGGAAGCGCGGGCTTTGTTCTCGCGCTATGGTAATGACGGCGGGAACAGGGAAGCAGGAAGGAGGGGGCCTCGCACAGTGGGAGCCGAGGTCACGGGGGGAAGCCGAGGTCGGCCAGAGTTTGCTGACTTCTGGGAGCAACATGGGAGGTGCAATTACGCTAGTTTGGGATCTAGCGGGGGGGAGGGGGGGTTAACTGGGTTGCTGCTGCTGGGGAGAAGGGGGAGCTGGTGTGGGGGGGGGGGGGGGGTGCCGCTTGGGGGAAGATACGGCTACGTGGGAACCGGGTGAGGAGCTGGATTGGAAAAGGAGATGGCTAGTCGTCAAGGGGGGGGGGGAAAAGAGCCCCCCAACCCGGTTGATCACGTGGAACGTGAGAGGGCTGAACGGGCCGATAAAGAGGGCACGGGTACTCGCACACCTAAAGAAACTTAAGGCAGATGTGGTTATGCTTCAGGAGACGCACCTGAAGCTGATAGACCAGGTCAGACTACGCAAAGGATGGGTGGGGCAGGTGTTTCATTCGGGGCTAGACGCAAAAAACAGGGGGGTGGCCATACTAGTGGGGAAGCGGGTAATGTTTGAGGCAAAGACTATAGTGGCGGATAGTGGAGGCAGATACGTGATGGTGAGTGGCAAATTGCCAGGGGAGGCGGTGGTATTAGTGAACGTGTATGCCCCAAACTGGGATGATGCCAACTTTATGAGGCGTATGTTAGGACGAATCCCGGACCTAGAAGTGGGGAAGTTGATAATGGGTGGAGATTTTAATACGGTGCTGGACCCAGGGCTGGACAGATCGAGGTCCAGGACCGGAAGGAGGCCGGCTGCAGCTAGGGTGCTTAAGGACTTTATGGAGCAGATGGGAGGAGTAGACCCCTGGAGATTTAGTAGACCTAGGAATAAGGAGTTTTCGTTTTTCTCCTATGTCCACAAAGTTTATTCACGGATAGACTTTTTTGTTCTGGGAAGGGCACTGATCGCAAAGGTGACGGGGACGGAGTACACGGCTATAGCCATTTCGGATGATGCTCCACATTGCGTGGACCTGGAGATAGAGGAAGAAAAACAACAGCGTCCACCCTGGAGAATGGACATGGGATTATTGGCAGATGAGGGGGTGTGCTTAAGGGTGAGGGGGTGTATTGAAAGGTACTTGGAACTCAATGATAATGGGGAGGTACAGGTGGGAGTGGTCTGTGAGGCGCTGAAGGCAGTGGTTAGAGGGGAGCTGATATCTATTAGGGCACATAAAGGAAAGCAGGAGGGTAGGGAAAGGGAGCGGTTGTTGAAAGAACATCTGAGGGTGGACAGACAATATGCGGAGGCACCGGAGGAGGGACTGTACAGGGAAAGGCAAAGGCTACATGTAGAATTTGACTTGTTGACTACGGGTAATGCAGAGGCACAATGGAGGAAGGCACAGGGTGTACAGTACGAATACGGGGAGAAGGCGAGCATGTTGCTGGCCCACCAACTGAGGGAAAGGGGAGCAGCGAGGGAGATAGGGGGGGTGAGAGATGAGGAGGGAGAGATGGAACAGGGATCGGAGAGAGTGAATGGAGTGTTCAAGGCATTTTATGAAAGATTATATGAAGCTCAGCCCCCGGATGGGAAGGAGAGAATGATGTGCTTTCTGGATCAGCTGGAATTTCCCAAGGTGGAGGAGCAGGAGAGGGTGGGACTGGGAGCACAGATTGAGACGGAGGAAGTGGTGAAAGGGATTGGGGGTATGCAGGCGGGGAAGGCCCCGGGACCAGACGGATTCCCAGTTGAATTCTATAGGAAATATATGGACTTGCTGGCCCCGCTACTGATGAGAACCTTTAATGAGGCGAGGGAAAGGGGGCAGCTGCCCCCGACTATGTCAGAGGCAACGATATTGCTCCTCCTAAAGAAGGAAAAAGACCCGCTGCAATGCAGGTCCTACAGGCCCATTTCCCTCCTGAATGTGGACGCTAAGATTCTGGCCAAGGTAATGGCAATGAGGATAGAGGTTTGTGTCCCGGGGGTGGTTCATGAGGACCAAACTGGGTTTGTGAAGGGGAGACAGCTAAATACAAATATACGGAGGCTGCTAGGGGTAATGATGATGCCCCCACCAGAGGGGGAAGCGGAGATAGTGGTGGCGATGGATGCCGAGAAAGCATTTGATAGAGTGGAGTGGGATTATTTGTGGGAGGTGCTGAGGAGATTTGGTTTTGGGGATGGGTATATCAGGTGGGTACAGTTGCTGTATAGGGCCCCGATGGCGAGCGTGGTCACGAATGGACGGGGGTCTGACTATTTTCGGCTCCATAGTGGGACGAGGCAGGGATGTCCTCTGTCCCCGTTATTGTTTGCACTGGCGATTGAACCCCTGGCCATAGCATTGAGGGGTTCCAGGAAGTGGAGGGGAGTACTCAGGGGGGGAGAAGAACACCGGGTATCTCTGTATGCGGATGATTTGTTGCTATATGTGGCGGACCCGGCGGAGGGGATGCCAGAGATAATGCGAATACTTGGGGAGTTTGGGGATTTTTCAGGGTATAAACTGAACATGGGGAAAAGTGAGTTGTTTGTGGTGCATCCAGGGGAGCAGAGCAGAGAGATAGAGGATTTACCGTTGAGGAAGGTAACAAGGGACTTCCGGTACTTGGGGATCCAGATAGCCAAGAATTGGGGTACATTACACAGGCTTAATTTAACACGGTTGGTGGAACAGATGGAGGAGGACTTTAAGAGATAGGACACGGTGTCCCTGTCATTGGCAGGTAGGGTGCAGGCGGTTAAAATGGTGGTCCTCCCGAGATTCCTTTTTGTGTTTCAGTGCCTCTTGGTGGTGATCACGAAGGCTTTTTTCAAAAGAATCGAGAAGAGTATTATGAGTTGTGTGTGGGCAGGGAAGACCCCGAGAGTGAGGAGGGGATTCTTGCAGCGTAGTAGGGACAGGGGGGCACTACCGAGCCTAAGTGAGTACTACTGGGCCGCCAATGTTTCAATGGTGTGTAAGTGGATGGGAGAAGGAGAGGGAGCGGCGTGAAAGAGATTGGAGAGGGCATCCTGCAGGGGGACTAGCCTACAAGCAATGGTGACGGCACCGTTACCGTACTCACCAAAGAAATACACAAGCCCGGTGGTGGTGGCTACATTGAAAATTTGGGGGCAGTGGAGACGGCATAGGGGAAGGACGGGCGCTTCGGTGCGGTCCCCGATAAGAAACAATCATAGGTTCGTTCCGGGGAGAATGGGTGGGGGATTTGGAGCATGGCAAAGAGCTGGGGTAGTACAACTGACAGATCTGTTTGTAGATGGGACGTTTGCGAGTCTGGGAGCGCTGACGGAAAAATATGGGTTGCCCCAAGGGAATGCATTTCGGTACATGAAATTGAGGGCTTTCGCGAGGCAACAGGTGAGGGAATTCCCGCAGCTCCCGATGCAAGAGGTGCAGGATAGAGTGATCTCAGAGACATGGGTGGGGGATGGTAAGGTGTCGGACATATACAGGGAAATGAGGGACGAGGGGGAGATCATGGTGGATGAGCTGAAAGGGAAGTGGGAAGGGGAGCTGGGGGAGGAGATTGAGGAGGGGCTGTGGGCTGATGCCCTATGTAGGGTAAACTCATCGTCCTCGTGTGCCAGGCTAAGCCTGATACAATTTAAGGTGTTACACAGGGCGCATATGACTGGAGCACGGCTCAGTAAATTTTTTTGGGTAGAGGATAGGTGTGCGAGATGTTCGAGAGGCCCAGCGAATCACACCCACATGTTCTGGTCATGCCCGGCACTACAGGGGTTCTGGGTGGGGGTGGCAAAGGTGCTTTCGAAGGTGGTGGGGGTCCGGGTCGAACCAAGCTGGGGGTTGGCTATATTTGGGGTTGCAGAAGAGCCGGGAGTGCAGGAGGCGAGAGAGGCTGACGTGTTGGCCTTTGCGTCCCTAGTAGCCCGGCGCAGGATATTGTTAATGTGGAAGGAAGCCAAACCCCCGGGTGTGGAGACCTGGAGAAACGACATGGCAGGGTTTATAAAGTTAGAACGGATTAAGTTCGTGTTAAGGGGTTCGGCTCAGGGGTTCACCAGGCGGTGGCAACCATTCGTCGATTACCTCACAGAAAGATAGAGGGAATGGAAAAGAAGTAGACAACAGCAGCAACCCAGGGGGGAGGGGCGGGGGGGAAGGGGGGATGAATCGAACGGACTCTCTCAGATGTTTTGTATATGTATAATATGTATAGGTAATTGTATATTGGATTGTATTTTTGGAGAGTATTTATTTTGGACAAGGCAGTTGCCATTCAGTTTTGTTTTTGTTTATATATTATTTATTTATTGGTTTAAAACTGGCCACTGTTATTTATATTGCTTTATTGTTGTGTAAAAGAAACACTACGTACTGTTATGTTTGGCCAAAAATCTTGAATAAAATATATTAAAAGAAAAAGATCACACCTGGGTTTGGGGTCAGCCGCAAGAAACCGCTTTCCAGCGGGTAAAGCAACAATTGTCGTTGTCTGGGTTACTAACCCACTATGATCCTGGAAAGCCTTTGCTCGTCACATGTGATGCATCCCCGTATGGTATTGGGGCCGTCCTGTCCCACAAGATGGAGAACGGGGCCGAGCGACCGATAGCTTTCGCCTCCCGCACATTGACTGCAGCGGAGAAAAAGTACGCGCAGATCGAGAAGGAGGGCCTGGCAGTGGTTTTTGCAGTGAAACGCTTCCACCAGTACGTGTATGGCCGCCGTTTCACTATCGTGTCTGATCATAAGCCTCTGCTGGGACTTTTCAGAGAGGTTAAGCCAATACTGCCCATTGCTTCCGCTGGGCTTTGTTGCTTGCTGCATACAAGCATTCTCTGGAGCACAAACCAGGAACGCAGATAGCAAATGCCGACGCACTGAGCCGATTGCCTTTATCGACCAGCCCCATGTCGACCCCCACGACCGGTGAGGTGGTTGCAACCCTAAATCTTATGGACACCTTGCCTGTCACGGCATCACAGATCCGTGAGTGGACCCAGACGGAGCCAGTCCTGTCAAAGGTTCGGCACATAGTCCTGTATGGTGGGCAGCATAGACAGTTCCCAGGCGAGTTGCGGGCATTTTCCTCCAAGCTGTCAGAATTCAGCGTGGAAGACGGCATCCTCTTCTGGGGGACACGTGTGATTGTCCCGGAAAAAGGCCAGGAGCTGATACTAAGAGACTTGCACAATGGGCATCTAGGGGTGACCAAAATGAAAATGTTGGCCCGGAGTTATGTCTGGTGGCCAGGCCTCGACACCGACATTGAGAAGGTGGCCCAAAATTGCTCCATTTGCCAGGAACATCAGAAGCTTCCGCCGGCCGTGCCCCTACATCACTGGGAATGGCCAGGGCGGCCTTGGGCACGCTTGCATGCAGATTTCGCAGGCCCTTTTCAAGGATCCATGTTCCTTCTATTAATCGACGCCCAGTCTAAATGGCTAGAGGTGCATAAGATGCAGGGGACAACGTCCTGCGCAACAATTGAAAAGATGCGTTTGTCCTTTAGCACGCATGGCCTCCTCGAGGTGCTGGTCACGGGTAATGGCACTCCATTCAAGAGTGAGGATTTGCGTGGTTCATGAAGATATACGCCCTATCCGCACTGCCCCTTACCACCCGGCTTCAAATGGGTTGGCAGAGCACGCAGTGCAGACATTCAAGAGAGGACTAAAGAAGCAGTCTTCCGGATCAATGGACACGAGACTGGCTCGCTTTTTGTTTACGTATAGGACCACCCCCCCATGCGGTGACTAGGGTAGCTCCCGCAGAACTCCTATATGGCCGGAGACTTCGCACCCGCCTTAGTATGGTTTCCCCGGACATTGGCGCAAACGTACGCAGCACACAAGAACGGCAGGGACAGGGATTTTCTCGGCATTGGCCGATTCGGCAGTTTGCACCCGGTGACCCAGTGTTCGTTCGGAATTTTGCTGGTGGTGCCCAGTGGGTTCCTGGCGTAATCTTTCACCAAACGGGCCCTATGTCTTACCAGGTGCAAGCCCAGGGTCGTCTCCAGCGCAAACATGTAGACCACCTTCGGTCCAGAAGACTATCCCCTCAAAGGATTCCCCGCCCCCGGAGCTCATTTCTACAGCCGCAGAGACCAGAGACAAAGGAAGGTAGTCCTCACAATCTTCCACTGGTGCCTCACTCAAAGCCTGCGCAGGTCGTTACAGAACCGAATGGAGATAGAGACGCTGACATGACGGAGGCAGCAGACTCTGACTCCGAGATGGAGACACAGGACGCATCAGAGGGGTAATCCTCGGGTCCACGGGCTGTGGATGTACAACCGTTACGCCGTTCATCACGGGAGCGCCGGTCTCCGTCTCGTTACACGCCGCCTGATTCAGCGCCGCGTGCAAATGGTGTCCGGCCTGCGGCAAAACGAGTCCGACGCCCTCCTTTGCCAGGGTCTTCGGTGGATTCCTTGGACTTTGGGGGGGGGAGGGATGTTATAACCTGCCTGCTTACTAATGGGGACTAATGACAATCCGACAATCCTGTGGGAGTATGAGCTTCCCCAATGAGGGGGGCGGAGAAACCATTAGTAAACTCCAAGTATAAATAAAGCTGGCCAGTTTAGGAACCAGCAGGAAGGAGTGTGCAGCAAGGGAAGTTGCTGCTGCTGTTATATATATATATATGTTATTGTAAATAAATGTTATTACTTTGTATCCTTAAACTCGTGCTGGATTCTTCGTGGCCCTTACAAAACACACTTTGAGTTAGTATAACATAGTGCAGTGGTTATATTTACAAGATGCTCATCAACAGGGTACAATAGGGAACTCCACAAAAGCCATGAAATGCTCCGATGGCGTCATTGTGTAATGTGACATTACACCAGCCAATAGTGTTACTTTGATACATATCACCCCTTTTACTTAATCAAACATTTTAACATAGGTCCAACACATTATGCTTAATTAACATTGATATGTTACAGAAACATAAGTACATTAGTAAGACAGTCTCTTGTGTGGCCGCCTGTTTTGTTTTGGCAGAACACGTCTTGTAGGAACCTGGCTCTTAGGGGTACTAGGGAGTGTCTTCCTATACACTGATTCGTGCTACATCTGGCAAAACCAACTCCGGAACTGTCTATGGTTGTGTGGATGATTCTGTCATAACAGATTCCGTCATTTCGGCAGTTGTAGTCCTCAAGTTGGGCATGTCACTGTCCATACTCTGTGGTGAAAACATCTGGTACAGATTCTGTACTCTTACTACATGCTGACAATATTTGGTCAGTGTGCCAATGCCAAAGTCGTTCATCGTCAGATTGTACAGTATATGAAATTGGATCCGTTTTGGCTAATACAATTGCTGGAGTCCATTTTCCGCCTGAGGTATAATTTCCACAAGAACAAGCTCCTCACGGTCAGACTCTGCTTTTGGAATGTTGTTCCTTTCTAGCCACTTGTGTCTGATGTTGCCGGACTATCTCGGAGGGTGAAGGGAGAGTCAAAGGTCAAACCGCGTGTGGGTACAGCCGGTGAGCCTTGTGTTGTTTAATGCACAGTGTATCTTACGTCATTAGAAAGCTACTGACATGTTTATGAAGAGAGCCTTTATCCCTGTAAACCTTCACTGCATGCTTGAACGATTGTACAAAACATTCAGCTAAGCTGTTGGTAGCTGGATGGTAGAGGGAGGATTCGATATGACGGATGCCACACCATTTCAGGTAGTCCTCAAATTCAGCTGTTGTGAACTGAGTATTGTTATCGGTCACGAGTTGTTCAGGTCGCCAGAATCTTGCATATACTTCGTCAAGCCTTTCTATGGTAACTGTCGATTTCTTGATGGCAACCTCTGGCCAGTTTGAATGCATGTCAACTATGACCAAAAACATGTGTCCTTCGACTGGTCCCGTATAATCAACATGGATTATTTGCCATTGCCGGATAGGTTATTCCCATGGATACAAAGGTTGTAGTGGAGATACATTTCTCAACCTAGCACAGGATTGGCATAACCCCACCTTCTCCTTTATTTGGGCATCCACCCCCGGCCACCAGAAGTAGCTTCTTGCCAACTCCTTCATTCTAACTCCACCGGGATGGCCCTCACGCAGTTGTTCCAGGATTCTACTTCGTAGACATGGTGGAATGATTACTCTAATACCGCACAACAATACCCCATTTTGTACTGTCAACTCAAGATGCCTGGTAAGAAAGGGTTTAAGGTCTGGATTATTTTCTGTGCTCTTATGTTAAAGTGCCTTTTTGAATCATGTCCAACACCTTCCCCATCACCAGATCGGTTTGAGCAAGTTTTCGCACCTGAGAAGACATTACTGGAATGTACTGGGCAGGACTGGAACCAATGTCCTAGGGGGTTGTTTGCTAGTGCTGTTGAGGAGGGTTTAAACTAATGTGGTAGGGGGATGGGAACCAATGCAGGAAGTCAGTGGGTAGTAAAGAAGGGATAGAAACAAAAGTTAGTAAGGAGAAAAGTAGAAGGCAATGAACCAGATTGAACTGCCTAGTATGGCAGGGGGGTGGGAACCAGAGTAGTAGGACAGTGGGAGAAATAACTGAGGGAGAGCAACAGACTAAGGCCAGTAAGATTAAGAGGAAGAACAGGTAGGGGGTGGTTGTTCAACACAGTGGGGCTGGTGGCTGAAGTGCATTAGTTTCAATGCGAGGAGTATTTCAGGTAAGACAGGTGAACTTAGAGCTTGGAATATTACGTGGAATTATGATGTTGCTATTACAGAAACTTGGTTGAAAGAGGGACAGGATTGTCAACTAAACATTCCAGCATTTAGATGCTTCAGGCAGGATAGAGGGGATGCAAAAGGGGTGGGGGGTTGCATTTTTGGTTAAGGAGAATATCACAGCTGTGCTGAGGAAGGGCACCTTGGAGGGTTCAGGCAGCGAGGCAATATGTGTAGAGCTCAGGAATAGGAAGTGTGCTGTCACAATGTTGGGGGTTTACTATAGACCTCCTAACAGCCAGTGGGAGATAGAGGAGCAGATATGCAGACAGATCTTGGAAAGATGCAATAACTATAGGGTTGACGTGGTGGGTGATTTTAACTTTTCCTATATTGACTGGGGCACGCTTACTGCTAGAGGCATCGATGGAGCAGAATCTGTAAGGAGCGTCCAGGAGGGTTTCTTGAAACAATATGTAAATAGCCCACTCGGGAAGGGGCCATATTAGACCTGGTGCTGGGGAGGAGCCCAGCCAGGTGATTGAAGTTTCAGCAGGAGATCATTTCAGGAACAGTGATCAGAATTCTGTAAGTTTTAAGCTGCTTATGGATAAGGACAAGAGTGGTCCTCAGGTGAAGGTGTTAGGCTGGGGGAAGGCTAATTACAGCAGCATTAGACAGGATCTGGAGAGAGTTGACTGGGCGAGGCTGTTTGAGGGAAAATCAACATCCGGCATGTGGGAGGCTTCCAAATGTCAGTTGATTAGAGTTCAGGACTGGCATGTTCCTGTGAGGACGAATGATAAGGGCGGCAAGTATAGATAACGAGGGATATTATGAACCTCGTCAAAAAGAAAAAGGAAGCATTCGTAAGGTCTAAAAGGCCTAGGTTAGATGAAGCCGTTGAAGAATATAAAGAAAGTAGGAAGGAACTTAAGGTAGGAGTTAGGAAGGCTATAAAGGGTCATAAAGTGTCGTTGGCAAACAGGATTAAGGAAAACCTAAGGCGTTTTATACATATGTAAAGAGCAAGAGAGTAGCCAGAGAAAGGGTTGGTCCATTCAAGGATATTGGAGGGAATCTATGTATGGAACCAGAGGAAATGGGCAAGATACTAAACAAATACTTTGCCTCAATATTCACCAAAGAGAAGGATTTGGTGGATTAGGAGAATAGGGTAGAGTGTGTAGATATTCTGAGTCATGTTGATATTAATAGAGGAGGAGGTGTTGGGCATCTTAAGAAGCATTAAAGTAGAAATGTCCCCAGGGCCTGATGGGATCTACCCCAGAATACTGAGGGAGGAAAGGGAGGAAATTGCTGGAGCCTTGACAGTAATCTTTGTATCCTCATTAGTTGCCGGTGAATTTTGAAGACTGGAGAGTAGCCAATGTTGTTCCAATGTTAAGTAGAACAAGTTCCTGTAATAGCAACAACAGCAGGGATAATCGAGGAAATTAAAGGCCTGTGAGCCTATCATTGGTAGGGAAATTATTGGAAAAGATTCTTAGAGACAGGATGTACTCACATTTAGAAACAAATGGACTATGATGGACAGCATGGTTTTGTGAAGGGGAGGTCATGCCTCACTAATTTGATCGGGTTTTTTGAGGAAGTAACAAAGATGATAGATGAGGCAAAGGCAGAGGGGTTGGTTTAGCACAGTGGGCTAAACAGCTGGCTTGTAATGCAGAACAAGGCCGCAGCGACGGTTCAATTCCCGTACTGGCCTCCCCGAGCAGGCGCTGGAATGTGGCGACTAGGGTCTTTTCACAGTAACTTCATTGATGCCTACTTGTGACAATAAGCAATTATTTATTTATTTAGATGTTGTATACATGGACTTCAGTAAAGCCTTTGACAAGGTACCTCATGGTACACTAGTACAAAAGGTGAAGTCACATGGGATCAGAGGAGAGCTGGCAAGTTGGATACAGAACTGGCTTGGGCACAGAAGACAGAGGGTAGCAGTAAAGGGTACTTTTCTGAATGGAAGGCTGTGACTAGCGGCATTCCACTGGGATCAGTTATGGGACCTTTGTTGTTCATGGTGTATATAAATGATTTCGAAGAAAATGTAGCTGGTCTGATTAGCAAGCTCGCAGATGACACAAAAATTGGTGGAGTTGGGGATAGTGAAGAGGATTGTCAAAGGATACAGCAAGATCTCAACTGGTTGGAGTCGGTCCGGGTCGGGCGGGCAAATGACCGGGAGCACAATTTACGAGGTCCAGATCCAAGGTCTGAGTCCACCATGGAGCACGGCCCATCCGCTGGAGGCTGTAGCCGTGCGCATGTGTGGCCTCTGACCCGGAGGTGCGGGGGCCCATATCTGCAGCTAAAGCTGCGAGCTTCACGACGGGTCCCTGCTAGCCCCCAGCAGGGCTGAGAATATGTGCCCTTTTGACACCAGTTTTTCATGTGTAAAAGGCCACAGTTTTTACAACGGCATGGGGATATAGTCCCTGAAACGGAGAATCCAGTCCGTAATATTTTATGGTCAAATCATTGGATTGGATTTGAGTGCAAGATATTATTGTAACCTACTGGTGCCTAGCTTCCACACCAGAAATGTCTAACATTAAAGCCCAGCAATTCACAGGAGATGGAATATGACCAATGAAAGTTATTTCATTTTGTTCCATTTATATGAAACATGATAAATTGAATACAACAACAGCAGGTAAGGTGACTTATTGATCAAAATATAAATAATTACTTTTTGATCTGGCAGAAACAGCAAATTTATGATTTGATGGTGAATCACTCAAGTATGTCAATTCTTTAAATAGTCACCAGATGGCATACTGTAAATGATTTGTACGAAAAGGAGTATTACAGTTAGATTGGAATCGGGAAGCTTAGTTTCTAAATTCTGATAAGGGAAACAAAAGAGACATGTGCAGGATATTTTAAAACCTGGAACTATGAAGGGTGGATTATTGTCTATATTGTGGTTGATTTCACAAATGGGGATGAGTGAATATTGCAAATTAATTTCAGACAATTTCACAAGTGCATCAACAGCTTTTGCAGTCAGCGGTGAACTGTAAAGTCACATTCTGTCAGGTTTTAATTATTACAAATTTTTAAAAAGATATTGTCAATTACACTTACCCAATGTCTTTGAATGGGCTTTATAGTACAATTTGCGATAATTAGGCAGGGCCAAGTAGCACTACACATTCTATAAGGGATCTGGGACCCATATGAACAGAGTAAGCAATCGCCTTACCCTATCAGTTTGAACAACCCTCATTGTGACAGAATCTGAACACTTGGGTATAAGGTAGAATATTTACTTCAATGTAAAATCATATACAGAAAATGAAATGCAGGGGTGGCGCAGTGGTTAGCACTGCTGCCTCACGACACTGAGGACTCGGGTTCGATCCCAGCCCCGGGTCACTGTCTGTGTGGAGTTTACACATTTTCCCTATGTCTGCGTGGGATTCACCCCCATAACCCAAAGATGTGTAGATTAGGTGGGTTGGCCATGCTAAATTGCCACTTAATTGGAAGATAATAATTGAGTAACCTAAATTTAAAAAAAAGAAAAGTGAACGAGAAATTGGATTAAAGGAGAGATAGAAAAAATAAAAACAATATCTTTTTTAAAATTTGTAATAATTAAAACCTGACAGAATGTGACATTACAGTTTTAAAGTAGATTTTCAGCTTCAGGGAGATTATCTGGCCATAATTAAGGCACCATTAAAATTTCTTATATGTACAAGCCCAATTCTTGTACACCTCTATCAAGTTTAATTAGTCAAGAACAATCTTGCCTTTAATAAAACTGGGCTGGCTCTCCTTGATTAATTCAAACCTTTTCCAAATGCCTGTTAAATTTGCACAGGGATCTGAAGATTATCAACTTTGACGGCCTGCTTTTTAACTACTTTCCCATCTCTTGAAAGTCTGGCTTTTGGGTCTCAAAACCCGCCCTTTCTATATTGTTGGTACATACTTGTACCACAATTTCTGGTTTACCTCCTTCCCCACACACTGTCTGTTATGTCCTTTACCCTTGTACCAGGAAGGCAATGCACCATGTGAGATTCATGATGACGGTTACAGAAAAACCTGTTTGCCTTCCTAACTATGGAACCTCCTAGGATTGCATTTCTACATTTTGTCGTTTCCCCTGAGCAACTATTGGTGCCATAGTTGGCTCTGCACTCCTTCAGTTGTCTTCGCATCTAGCTGCTTCTACTGCTGAGTACGGGTCTGAGAGTGCAATACCCCAGAGACTCCTGCACTTCCTACTCTTCCAACTGGCCACACATCTACTATTCTGAACTGCCTCTGCCGATGGACTGGCCACCCCTTTTGTATGTACCATCTAGGGAACTCTCAGTCTTCATGATGTTTCGCAAAGGCCCACAAGTTTGGAGCACCAGCAGCTGGAGGCATTTTCTACCCACATGGTCTTCCAAGTCAAACAACAAAGCCAATTAAATTTCTCTCTTATGATATCAAATTTAGGGAATAGGAAAGTTTGTTTTCAGTTAGTTCAGGTAGTAGTGGATTTCAAAGCAGCACTTAAGTTAATACTGTTGTTGTCATAAACCATAAGAGGAAATAGTGACCAGTTTGTTCATTTGTCATCCACTCCTTAAAGAAAGACAACTTCAAATCTTCAATCCATATTACAATTCAGGATCCCTATTCCAAACCCCTTTCCTTGTTGTCTACTAGACACAACCTATCTCTCATAACTTGTCAAATGAATCCTACAACTTTCTTTTAACAGTATCAAAATTATACTAATCAAAATCACAAACATTATCCATGGCCACAGTTCTTGTTGCCTCTTCGTCATCTCCACAGCGTTAAACATGATAGGTACTGAGGAGTCGGGTTTATCATTGCCAAGCTCTTCGATCAAGCTTTTTTGTCACCTATCCCAATGTTTAATTTCCTGACTCAGTGTTTTCTCTCCTACCATTTCACTGTGAAGAGCAATGGAGGCCAAGGTTCACACGAAGCTGCACATGTGCATGGCTACTGTAAAAATAATAAACCAACCACATTCTAAATAAACTGGGAAGCACAAAAACTGAAACTTGAGGGTAACATTGGGATGATTTTTGCCTTAAAGATGCTATGTAAATAGAAGTTATTGAGTGGAATCTTTAACCCTAGTATTGTGAAAGGAGTAATTTTCACTCTGCTCAACATAAAGTTTATAAGTTCCCACATATCGGCAGCACGGTAGCATAGTGGTTAGCACAATTGCTTCACAGCTCCTGGGTCCCAGGCTCGATTCCCGGCTTGGGTCACTGTCTGTGCGGAGTGTGCACGTTCTCCCCGTGTGTGCGTGGGTTTCCTCCGGGTGCTCCGGTTTCCTCGCACAATCCAAAGATGTGCAGGTTAGGTGGACTGGCCATGCTAGATTGCCCTTATGTCCAAAATTGCCCTTAGTGTCGGGTGGGGTGACTGGGTTATGGGAATAGGGTGGACATGTGGGCTTGGGTGGGTGCTCTTTCCAAGAGCCGGTGCAGACTCGATGGGCCGAATGGCCTCCTTGTGCACTGTAAATTATATATGAAATATCACAAGAGTTGCATTTCCTTCAAAAGGGACACAATTGGTCAAGGGTGATAATGCAACAAGAGCAACTTCTGGAAGGGAAAACTGAGTTGAAAAAGACTTCTTTCCTACCAATTTTTTTGCACACTGTCCAAAACCAATTTGAACACCAATTTTCTGATTTTTAAATTATTTAAATTAGAATTTAAAATAAACTCCATTATTTGCCCAATGAGAATTTCTTAATAAAGATTCTCCTTTCTTCTGGGAGAATGATATGGCTGTGCCATGTTCTTTGCTATGTCCATCATCAGTGTTGTTCTCCGGTATTTCAGCATGAAATATCTTTCAAGAAGTTATATCAATTACTCTTCTTTATATATCCAAGATGGATCAAGTTCCTTTTTCAATCTAACAGCACAACTCAAAACAGAAATTGTCCAACTGAGACATGTAATTTTCACTGATTCCTATGACTCAAATGTGCCCTTTCAGTTGGGAATCAACCACCCAAATATGCGGGTTAGAAAGATTCTCTTGACTCCAAATAAGGCTGGCTTTTATTTATTTTTTAATTGCCAAGTTGGATCAAAGCAGATCTCAGAAGTGAACTTTGCCAATTTCAGGTAATTGATTATATACTGTACTTGAAGGGAGAAATTGGCAGGGCTATGGAGAAAGGGCAGAGGAATGGAACTGATTAGCTAGCTCTTTCAAAGAGGTGGCACATCCATATGTACCAAATGCCTTCCTTCTGTGCTATATGATTTTACAAAGTATGGTGACAAAACACCTCAGGTTGCCCATAAATCTGTTTATACAACTAAGAAATTCAAACTTGGTTACTATCTCTGGAAGGTTTTAAGCTTATATTCTAGTTATGTTTACACCAAAGTGCCTCAGCTACCAACTCACTGGATGACTTGGTTCTTTGTTTTAACTAAGCTATATAACATCAAATTTACTGGAAATTTTAGTCTTACATATTATTTATGTACTCTTCAATTGGAGAAAAGTATTTCATGCAGCATACCACACTAACATCCCATGTGTTTAGTAGCTCTGCTCTAGACGTTCAATGCCTAATAATTAAGCAATAACTGCATTCTTGCATTTCTCCCTACATTTATCTAGGAATGATCCCTACATTGCTTTTTTCTTAATAGTAATTTTAAAGTTACTTAGGCAAACCAAGCTTTAAAAAAAATGCAGTCCATCTGCTTTTAACATTTGTCACTGCTGAAGCCCTTCAGATGCTTGTTAGTTCCTGTCTATGATAAGACTGAAGTTAACAAAGTCGATAAGAAGTTCTTGGCCTCAGGGACTAAAGAATTGTGGTGATGTATTATGGTTCTTTTGTGTTTAAATGCTTTTTTTTCCGTTAGCCGCCGTTGGTTCAGTATTCCCAAACTACTCAATAGTATCAGATTTCAGGAAATGAATATGTGCAGCAACGTCTCCTTTCTCTTATTTTTACACCAGGGGCTAAACTTTATTACAAGCAGGAAGAAACTTAAAACTAATTCAACAAAGATTTTATGATAAAAGTGTGCCCTTCGATTTTCCAAAAGTTTCTCGTTATTCCATTTCATTATTTTTTTTCTGCTGGAACAGGATTACAAATATTAACTTGAAAAGCGGGACTCTAAAAAAAACAACCTTGTATCCATATATATTTTCTCAAATGTTTTGCCAAGCCGCTATAAAATCATAACAGCTGATAACTAAGAAAGCTTCATATTTGCTCTGCTCTGCAGTACAATGAAATACAATTACTTGTTTTGTCAGTGGAAAAGAATGTAGCTAACATTTACAATAGCCACTGCATTTTCAGAAATTTCCCAGCTGAGCCTTGCTGTCCCAAGGACCAAAACATTCCATCCTCCAAGCTGGCTTTTTGTTTCTCCAGTAATCCGGTCTTTGATTCTTTATTACAACCAACTCTCTTTTACCCCAGGGGCCAGGCTGTTACACACTTCAGTTTACTCTTTAAGGAAGTGTACAAAGTGTCTGCGTGTCTGGTGGGAGGGGAAGCTGGTAAGTTCACTCCTCTTGCTTGTTTTAAATTTCTTTTTGCAGTGGCTGTTTTTAACATCAATGTTGAAGTCAAAAGTGGTAAAATAAAAGCAAGGAAGTCATTCAGTTACTAATGGGAGCACTGGCTGGAATAGGAATCCCGTGGATTTTCTTCCGGAAATTGAAAAATGCCTTTTTCTCCTAGTCAAAAAGGCAATTTCTTGGATTGTCTGTTGGTTGTGATGGAAAATGTTGAGGACCAGCAATGGTAGCATTGAAAAACAGGTCTAGGTTGTATGCGGCTTTACTTTCCTGTATGGCTTGATAATGCTCAAATGTCTGTTACGCAATTGAGGAAGAACCCGAGTAGCTACCCCAACCAACCAACATAAACACAGTAGTGACGAAGCAACAGCACTCTCCACTAAAATACAGATATACAGGGAGCAAAACAATTTTAGGAAATGTTGGTGATTTCCGGTGACGGCATATGTGAAAGCAGATGGCACAAAAGGTGGCTCCTGCCAAGGTCCTGGTATTTTGATGCTTTTTGCCTGTTTATTTAGGGAGTTTTGGGCTCTAACCCAGTCGATTGGTATGGAGTTCGGATATGTTTATTGAGGAATATCAAAAGCCTCGTTGATAAAGGCTGCGGGAAAGAAACCCCTGGCTGGGAGCCTGGCAAAGGAATCTGGGGAGAAAAGATGGCGGAGGCAGCCGCACACATCGTTAGAAACAATGGCTGGGGTGATGGCCCAGGAGTTGGAGACGATTGGCAGGCCAATTCGAGTGACAAGGAAAGGAGATTAAAGAGTCATTTAAAACCACCGTCGAGGAGGTGTTGGGCCTGATACGGGAGCAGCTGGGCAAGACAGCCAAAGCTGTAAAGGTGCAAATGTTGATGGGCATGGAAGAGGCCTTGTCGAGGCATGAGGACCAGCTTGCCTCATTGGAGGCTGAAATACTGCTCATGTCGGATAGGAATAAGGCCCTGAAGGCCAAAGTGGAAGATCTGGAGAACAGGTCGAAGTGCATGAACCTCAGAGTGGTGGGCTTGACGGAAGAAGCGTGTAATTTTCAGAACAGTCGAGTGGTTTATTTTCGGGTTTCTTTGGGCGGTAAGGCCCAAAAGGCCCAGGTTCATCTGGTTGAAACATTCAGGAATGACTCTCAGGCTGTGGGATCCCCTCTGGGGAGTCACTTTAACTTGTATTAACCTGGGCCTTCACACAGAAGAGCCACCTCAGGTCTGGTTAATTCTGACTTGCTCCCACCTCTACCAGATTAACTATCAGTCACACTGAGATAAAACTAGAGTTCTCCACATGAGAATTTAAAAAAGGATTTTCAAACAACCCTCCCTCACTACCTCCAGCTGGAGGGATTTTGAGGGGCAGGGAACCACGAGGACGGGAGGTGGTAAGGATCGCTAGGGAGGGATGAAGGGAGGGGACGATCATTAGGGAGAGAGGGAATCACTAGGGAGGGGGGATTGCGAGGGAAGGTGGTGGGAATCGGCAGGGAGAGAGGGAGGAAGCGTGTGGGAGAGGGAGATGATTGGGGTTGCTAAGGATGGAGGTGGGGTAGAATCACAGGAGGGGGAGGATCACTAGGGAGGGAGGATCGCTAGTGATATGGGATCGCTAGGGAGTGGGATTCAGAGGGAGGGTGATTGTTAGGGATGGGGTTCGCTAAGAAGGGTAGGGGGCTTGCAAGGGAAGGATCGCTAGGGAGGGAAGGAGAGGGGTGGGAAATTGTTCGGCAGGTGTGATTGCAAGGGAAGGGACTGGTCGCTAGGAAGGGCTTGCTTGGAAATTGCTGGGAAGAGGGGGAAATCACTGGGAGGGGAATTTGCTGAGGAGGGGTAATTCGCTGAGATGGGGGGTAACATTGCTGGGGAGAAGGAAATTGCCATGCTTTGGGTAATTACGGTGGGGGAAATCATTCAAGGAGGAATCACTCAGTGGGGGGGGGGGGGATTTACTCAGGGGGTGGTAATTCGCTTGGGGGAGGGAAATCACTTGGGGGTGAACACTGAGGGTTTGAGATCGCTGGGGGTGGGGAATCATGGTTTTGCCCCAAATTTCTCTTTTTTCGTCTTGACGTCAATTTAGAAATACAATGTAGCATCACAGTGAAGTGATTTCTACTTTGCTACATAAATGTTGGTATCGAAAGAAGACATAGCCAATCAATCTCATTACAATTACAGTGCAGCAGTTCAAGTGAAGCCCTCTGGGGTCAATTGTTCACACCCAAAATGCAGATCCCAGTGTAAATGGCATATCACTCAGTTTGGGTCAAAAGTGCAGAGTGATGTCTTATTCACCATTGTACCTGCAAAGGTTTTATTCATCTACCAAGGAACCAATTCACAATTTTGAATAATGTTAAATCTTAGATTGCTTTAATAGTTTTTTTGTTGTACTTCAGTAAAAGTAAGCTCAATAACAGAAAGTAAACTTTGGTTCGGAAGAACACGGAGTAAATTGGCTCTCCGAACTTGAAGTGAATTCAGAAACAACTTGCTCTTTATTCACCTTCCCAGTTCCTGGAGTACCCCAATGATGCCCTGTGGAATCCCTCTAGGAAGTTCCCACATAAGGGCTTACGTGGCAATTTTCCAGAAGAGCTAACTTCCTACGGACAATAGGGTGGGAACCATCTGATAAAGCGATTTCAATTGCTAACTTTGGATGGGTCTGCCAATTTTGCCCAGATAGTTATTCTGAAAGAGTTAGAAGGGAAAAAAGAACTTGGGCGAGATTCTCCGACCCCCCGCCGGGTCAGAGAATCGCCGGGGGCTGGCGTGAATCCCACCCACGCCGATTGCCAAATTCTCCGGCACCGGATATTCGGCGGGGGCGGGAAGCGCGCCGCGCCAGTTGGCGGGCCCCCCCCGGCGATTCCCCGGCCCGTGATGGGCCGAAGTCCCGCTGCTGGAATGGCTGTCCCACCGGCGTGGATTAAACCACCTCTCTTACCGGCGGGACAAGGCGGGGCGATCTGGCCCTGGGGGGTGCCCCCCCATGGTGGCCTGGCCCGTGATCGGGGCCCACCGATCCGCGGGCGGGCCTGTGCCATGGGGGTACTCATTTCCTTCCGCCTTCGCCACGGTCTCCACCATGGCGGAGGCGGAAGACTCCCCCTCCACTGCGCATGCGCGGGGATGCCGTGAGCGGCTGCTGACACTCCTGTGCATGCGCTGCCCGGCAAAGTCATTTCCGCGCCAGCTGGCGGGGCACCAAAGGCCTTTCCCGCCAACTGGTGGGGCGGAAATCAGTCCGGTGCGGGCCTAGCCCCTCAAGGTTAGGGCTCGGCCGCTCAAGATGCGGAGAATTCCGCACCTTTGGGACAGCGCGATGCCGTACTGATTCAGCCGTTTTTGGCGCCGGTCGGCGGACATTGCGCCGATTGCGGAGAATTCCGCCCCTTCTAACTCAATAAAAAAGACAAACTGGCCCCGCGCGGGACACCTTGCACACACATGAACCCTGAGGGGTGTCCCCACATCACCCCCAGCCCCTCACACCGCACCCACCAGCCCCTCACACCATCCCCACCCCAGCCCTCCATTGGAACTCCACACCATGCCAACCAAGCACACACTCTGGCCTGACCCAAAACCGAAAATCGTCCTGGGCGCAACAGGGGCGTTGAAATTTCAATGAGGGTAAGTCCATCCAGAGTGGCACTCCGCCGGAAATTGCCACTCCAGATGTTATGGGCAATTTCTGGTCAGTCAGTGGCTGAGATTCTCCGGTGCTTCCAACCTCTGACAGGGCGGTGAGCAATACAAATGGCCATCAACTTGGGCAGGACCAGAAGATTCCTTCGGTGGCCAATAGCGAGCCACCTCCGCCACCATAAAACATGCTGCGGGGTGGGCCAGAAATTCTCGGCCAGTGACTCTTGCTTTTTTACAAATATATTATTCGCAAACATTAAACAGTTAATTATTCTAACTTAAAAATATACTTGCACGAGGTTACAACATCTTAGATTTGCTTTAAACCACAAGCTTTGACAGCTTTGATGTAAATAAAACACGTTCATGATCAAATATTGGTGATCAAGGTGTTTTTCAATAATTCTTTGGAGCACAACCTGATCTGCACAAGGAAAATAGATTTTTGTTTTGACATGGTTTCTCATTAAGTATTGCTTTGATATTCTGATTGATGGTTACGATGAACATTCAGCCAGGGATGAAAAGTAATGTTTTTCCAGATCAATTATTGTACAAAAATCAATTCACCTCTTTTCAGCATCTCATAACTGTCCCCTTCTTCCAGTCTTTATAGTTAAGATAACATACTGGAAACAGACAGACATTCTGCACAGAATTCTTATATTATGGGCACGATCTAACTGAAACAGGGTCGGTGTCGAGCGCGTTTAGCCAGGGGCTTCCCAGCACTTGCAGCGCTGAGAAGGACCATGCTATCTAACAGGATTCGGCCGCACTTAGTATAATTTCCTGCACTGAGAAGCTCTACTCGCCAGTGCAGGAAGAGATCGGACCGATCTCGAGACCCCCCAACGTGACCCACGGGCCCCCCCAACTCACCCATAAGGGGGGTCATTGAGCCCCCACACACCCGGGCACTTCGGTACTGATAACCAGCCAGTGCCCCTGTCAGGCGGGCAGTACCAGGGTAGCATCCAGGTGGCACCACCTAGTACCCAGCTGGCACTGCCAGGGATGTCACAGCCCTCCATCCCATGGGCAAGACCTGCTGATCCTGCCAACACCCTGTGTTGATGCTGGTAAGATCCTCGGAAGGAGGAGCTGTGGCAGTGGAAAGGAGTGGAAGGTTGGAGGAAGGTGAACTGAAGGAATAAGGGAGAGGGAAATGGTGGAAGGGCTAAGGGAGAGCGAAGAGTTGAGAGGCTCAGGGGAAGGTGAATTGTGTGTGGAGGCGAGGTTTAAAGTATGGGGGGGTGGGGGGGGGGGCGGAGAGAAGGAAATGGGCGAGGGCGGTGGAGCTGCCGCTAGCATGGCCTCCTAGTTGGTACATTGAGAGGTGATGACGTTGTTCCATGTGTGGCGGCCCTGGATCACGCGCTGGGCTGCTTGACATGCTAGCTCTGGCTCCATGCCCGGGCCTTTCTGGAAACCATCCTCATATTCAGATGAGGCCTATCGTTCTTCCTCCTCCAGCATGTCACCCCGCTGCTGTGTGATGTTATGAAGGATGCAGCAGGCCACCATGATGCTCAAGATCCTCTGGGGACTGTACTGGAACCAGTACTCCGAGGGCGCCATGCGTGCCATCGATAGGGCATCGTTAGGGCAGCACGGTAGCCTTGTGGATAGCACAATTGCTTCACAGCTCCAGAGTCCCAGGTTCGATTCCAGCTTGGGTCACTGTCTGTGCGGAGTCTGCACATCCTCCCCGTGTGTGCGTGGGTTTCCTCCGGGTGCTCCGGTTTCCTCCCACAGTCCAAAGATGTGCAGGTTAGGTGGATTGGCCATGATAACTTGCCCTTAGTGTCCAAAATTGCCCTTAGGGTGGGGTTACTGGGTTATGGGGATAGGGTGGCGGTGTTGACCTTGGGTAGGGTGCTCTTTCCAAGAGCCGGTGCAGACTCGATGGGCCGAATGGCCTCCTTCTGCACTGTAAATTCTATGATGATGATGATAACCCCCTGCACCATGGACATGTCAGCGATGGCAGCAAATCCTGCTGCCTGGGCATCTTGTTGGGGCTTGGTACAAGTTGAAGGTGATGTAGTCTGGTGCCTGGGCGCATATAGCATCAATCACTGCGCGGACGCTTGCGAGATCCCACACAGGTCCCCATTCGAGCCCTGGTATGAGCCAGAAGCATAAATGTTCAGGGCAACCGTCACCTTGATGGTCACCAGGGGCGGGTGTCCTCTCCATACCCTCAGTGCCAGGTGTGCCACCATCTGGCACAGATGGTGCATGGTCTCCCTGGTGAGCTGGAAATATCTTCGGCACATGCGGTCTGGCAGCTCCTTGAAAGACAAGCACCAATGGTATACATATGGCCTGATAGGGTGTCTCCTTCCCATCTCCTCCTCTGCCTGTTGGACGGCCTGCACTTGAGCTTCACAGGTGGCACCTGCTCCTCTGGGGTAGGCTTCTCTTGTGCAGGGTCCTCTCTGGGCTGGCCCTCGCACTCTTGCCACCGTGCATCCGCAATGGCTGCAGCGGCAAGGTAGATAGCTAGCATTGCTGACTGTAGTCTGAAGTCCATGTCTCTGCGGGTGGGGGAGCGAGAGACAGAGAATGTCACCAAGATGAGGATTCCCTTGACCATCCAAGGTACATGGTCACCCTGGGTTGTACTGCTGAGCCACCCTCAACAAGCCACATTCCCTCCCCCGGCCCCGTCGAGGTGATGTATTCCGCACTGCACCCATCCCCATCAGTGACTGGCACCCGGCCAGTGATGTGGGGAGCCTCTATCCTCACCACACGTCCCTGTCAACTGGAGTAACGGTGGCTGCTGCAACCGGTGTTAGCGATGGGCTCTGTGGCCCCTGACCTATTTTTCCCAGTGTAGTCTACTGTGGGTCTACTCACTGAGTGAGCCTTGTGCTATGCCGCCAGGAGGATAGCAATTGGTTGTGTGGTGGAGACGTTCATACTCTGCAGCCATTCGTCTCCATACTAAGATCCTGGTGTGTGGGCAGATCCTACAGATGGGGGTGAACAAGGGATGTTTGCGTTTGCTGGGGCCTTAGCTGCAGTGTTATGTGGAGGCAGGGTTCCGCACACAGATTGTGGCAGGGGTCCTGGCTTGGGGCGAGATGGATGGGATTAGGGGTGCGATAGACAGGCAGAGGGCTTGGAGACATCTTGCGATCCTCAGGGGTGGGCTACCTGGTGAGGATTATACTCTGAGAGGAGCTGTGTGCCAGGGAAGGTTCCTGCGACAACGTTACCTGTGTCCTTTGTTTCGGATCAGCTCTGCTAATTCTCTGCTTCCTCTGCTGTGGCGATGCACTTCGAAGGAGTGCACTGAGGAATGCAAACATCTGGTGCACCGGTGACTGAGCATGGGTGCACCCATCTCCTTGATAATACTGCTGGGATATGAGGATTTCCAGGTGGGCTGGCTGGGTGGGTTTCCACATGACCAGAACCCTCAAAGTATTTACAGGATACTGACAGCAGTGTCAACAGCCAGGAGACTGTAATTTTCAGCAAGGGGGTGGGTTTAAATAATTTCACCCAGCAATGGGGGTCTCAGCCAGGGCACCCCAATCCCGAGGGGGACACCCTAAATCCACAATCTTGCCACAAGTGATTCCCCACTGCTCCACGAGATCCAGGCATATACCCCCAGCAAGTCCGCAAAGTTTCAAAAGTTTGCTTACCTCCTTGCTCCCCCTCGACAGCCATGGCGCTTAGGCCCCGCTAGCAAATACTTGCACCAAATCACACCCGCGTGACCTCTGGTTGAGAGGGCTGGCACAGGTATGTAGCTTGCTGCCACTGCCGGCGGGGAATTGGAGCATCGCAACGTGTTAGGCGCAGTGCTGATCCAGTTTTTCTGCTGATACTTCATTCTTGGCCCGATCGAGAAACCGGATACCGACATTGAGCAACGGAGAATCCATCCCCATTTTCTTTGTGCCCCAAAGCTATAAAAGAATTTTAGGTGAAGGCACTCATTTATAAAATGGAAAGTAAAGTTCATTTAAAGCTCCACATTACCACATAACTAAATTACTTCTTGGCCAGGTGGCACACTGGCGTAGTGGTCAGCACTGCTGCCTCATGGCGCCGAGGACCCCGGTTCAATCCCGCCCCTGGATTACTGTCCATGTGGAGTTTGCACATTCTCCCCGTGTCTGCATAGGTCTCATCCCTACAACCCAAAAATGTGCAGGGTAGGTGGATTGGCCACACTAAATTGCTCCTTTTTGTCTTCTGGAAACATTTTCAGTTTTAGGGTGGAATTCTCCCATTCTGAGAATAAGAGGAATTCTCCCAAGCTCCTGCCGGCGTTCTCAATGGCAAATGTGAGGGGAGAATATGGCAGAAGGCCCAGAAATAGTTTTCACACTGGTGTGAATTTATAGCGGAATCTTTGGTGCCTGCCATGGCATGCTGGAAAACCTGCCAGGGGTTGGCGTGAACCTCATTTGCATCCATTAATGGGATACAGGTGAAGGCCTGACCCCACTCACATCAGGGGCGGGTTTCTCCGACCTACCGCCGGGCTTTTCGGGCGGGGGCGGGATTCACGCCATGACGGTCGGGGGCCATTGACAGCGGCCACCCCCGCAATTCTCCGGGCCTCGATGGGCTGAGTGGCCGTCTGTTTTTGGCCAGTCCCGCTGGCGTGGGTTACGTATGGTCCCACATGGCAGGACCTGCCAGTTAAGTCAGCGGGGGCGGTCCTCGAGGGGGCACTGGGGGATCCGACCCCGGGGGGGGGGGCCGCCACAGTGGCCTGGCCCGTTTTCAGGGCCCACCAATCTGCAGGTGGGCCTGTTCCGTGGGGGCACCTCTTCCTTCTGTGCCGGCCATGGTGGAGCCCTACAGGGGCCGGCGCGGAGAAGAGACCCTTCCGCGGATGTGCAAAAATACACCGACCGGTCTGGCATGCACGAGACCACGCTGGCCCTTTGGTGCATGCGCAAACTCGCGCCATCCTTTCGGCGCTGGTTGGAGCGACGCCAACCCCTCAGGCGTCCACCAAGCCCCCAAGACAGGTGAGAATTCCTCACCTTGGGGACCCATTGACACCGGAGTCGTTGGCGCCTGTTTTCCCGCCGGCGTGGGGACTTAGTCCCCGGAAGGGAGAATCCCGGCCCAGATTCTCCATGATGCGAGCAGGAAAAATGGGGCGGGATTCTCTGATCCTGAGGCTAACTGTTGACGCCGTTGTAAACGCCGTCGCGTTTCACGACGGTGTCAACATGCTCCCAGGACCAGCGATTCTGACCCCTACAGGGGGCCAGCACCGCACTGGAGCGACCCACGCCACCCCAGCTACTGCGTCAAAGGGGCGCCGCGGGTCTGCGTAGCGCAGTGTGACCAGTGCCAATGCGTGCATGCGCAGTATGACCTGCGTGATTGCGCGAATGCGCAATGGCTCCCTTCTCCGCGCTGGCCCCGACGCAACATGGCGTAAGGCTACAGGGGCCGGCGCGGAGAAAAAGAGGCCCCCAGCCAGAGAGGCTGACACGCCGATCGGTATCCCCCGATCGCAAGCCAGGCCACAGCAAAGCCCCCCCCCCCGCCCCCCCCCCCGAGGTCAGACCCCCCTCCCCCCACACCAGGCCGCCCCCGGATGGATGTGAGGTCCCGCCGGTTAAGACCACACGTGGACGGCGCCGGCGGGACTCGGATGTTTTTCTGACGGCTGCTCTGCCCATCCCGGGCGGAGAATCGCCGGGGGGGGGGGGGGGGGCAGGCCACGTAGTTCGGCCCCGACCGGCGCCAATGGCGCCGATTCTCCGCTCTCCGGAGAATCGGTGGACCGGCGTCGGGGCAGCATCGCGCGATTTGCGCCCAGCCCAGCGATTCTCCGGCTCGGCCTGGGCTGAGAGAATCTCGCTCCATGCCAGCGTAAAACACATTTGGGACAATGTGATGAGCAGACGTTGGGCCTCACCTGAACATTGCCTGGGGCTGCACCCGGAGTTTACGATGGAATTCACTGGCAATCCTGGACCCCGGAACACAACAGCAGTGGGTGGGAAGAGCACCTGCAGGTGAACCTTCCAGATTTGATGTCTGGAGGACAGCCATCTTCCAACCTCAAGATTTTATGAGAGATTCATCTTCGTTCTCAGGAGGTCCATCTTCCAGTCTCCCAGTGCTCCTGGAGATCCAGCTTAATTTTCAGGAGGTCTATCTTCCAGTCTCCGAGTGCTCCTGGAGATCCAGCTTCATTCTCAGGAGTCATATCTTCCAGTCTCCGAGTGCTCCCGGAGATCCACCTTCGTTCTCAGGAGGTCTATCTTCCAGTCTCCGAGTGCTCCTGGAGATCCAGCTTCATTCTCAGGAGTCATATCTTCCAATCTCCGAGTGCTCCCGGAGGTCCACCTTCGTTCTCAGGAGGTCTATCTTCCAGTCTCCCAGTGCTCCTGGAGATCCAGCTTCCTTTTCAGGATGTCTATCTTCCAGTCTCCGAGTGCTCCTGGAGATCCAGCTTCGTTCTCAGGCGGTCCATCTTCCAGTCTCCGAGTGCTCCTGGAGATCCAGCTTCATTCTCAGGCGGTCCATCTTCCAGTCTCCGAGTGCTCCTGGAGATCCAGCTTCGTTCTCAGGAGGTCCATCTTCCAGTCTCCGAATGCTCCTGGAGATCCAGATTCATTCTCAGCAGGTCTCTCGTCCAGTCTCTGAGCGCTCCTAGAGATCCATCTTCATTTTCAGGAGGTCTATCTTCCAGTCTCCGAGTGCTGCTGGAGGTCCAGCTTCATTTTCAGGAGGTCGATGTTTCAGTCTCCGAGTACTCCTGGAGATCCAGCTTCGTTCTCAGGAGGTCTATCTTCCAGTCTCCGAGTGCTCCTGGAGATCCAGCTTCATTTCCAAGAGGTTCACCTTTCTTCAATAGTCAGTGATGTTGGATCTTTTTTCAATATGGCACCTGGACACGACAGCGGACTACACGCCATCCAGGCCTGCTCCGTCACCGCAAATAGTGTGCATATTAAGGTCAGGATCAGAAGATTTGGCATGTTTCCCCACCAGCCTCCGCAGTGGGAAACACTCCACGTTCTCATCCCTGCCACGGAACTTAGTCGCAAAATGGGAAAATTCTGCACTTGGTCCTGTAGAGCGGGTGGGAACATGATATGTTTCCCAGCATTACATTTGTCCAGTAAATGCTGCAAATTTGATTCTATATTTCTAGGCATTTGCAACTTTTGATTTGCCTATCAGCAATTTTTTCTGAAACCACAAAACATTTTCTGATCTCTAATTTGAATTACTGCTTTATTGCTGATCTGCTACTTAACAATATGAAATGGCAGGGCAGCACGGTGGCACAGTGGGTTAGCACTGCTGCCTCACGGCGCCGTGGACCCAGGTTCGATCCCGGCTCTGGGTCACTGCCGTGTGGAGTTTGCACATTCTCCCAGTGTTTGCGTGGGTTTCGGCCCCACAACCCAAAAAAGATGTGCAGGTCAGGTGGATTGGCCACGCTAAATTGCCCCTCAATTGGAAAAAAATAATTAATTGGGTACTAAATTTCTTTTAAAAATATGAAATGCATAGCTTTCTGAATCCAAGCTGGCTTCCTTCGCAGAGGGAGGATTTTTGCAAGCAGTCATTACTGTTAAGATTATTTTCTCAGAGAGATATAAATGAAGGGTGTGATTTAATGGAAAGGCTTCGAAGTGTGGTAGTGAGCGGGAAGTGCCGTGAGCTTCCCAAATCTCGGACCTGCGAGGCCGTCACTGCTATAAAGCATTAATTGGTCCAGTAAACGAGGGCCCATGGGTTTCACACCCCAAATGCTGGTCCCACCGGCTGATTCATTGGGACTGCGCTCGCCAGCCCCCTGCTAATAATAATAATAATCTTTATTGTCGCAAGTAGGCAGACATTAACACTATAATGAAGTTACTGTGAAAAAACCCTAGTCGCCAGATTCCGGCACCTGTTCGAGTACACAGAGGGAGAGTATCCAAATTACCTAACAGCACGTCTTTCGGGACTTGTGGGAGGAAATCGGAGCACCCGGAGGAAACCCACGCAGACACAGGGAGAACGTGCAGACTCCATACAGACAGTGACCCAAGCCGGGAATCGAACTTGGGATCTTGGAGCTGTGAAGCAACACCACTGTGCTACAGTGCTGACCAAACAAGGGAGAACAGCATTTAAACCGCTCCTCCACAGCCAACTCCACTCAGCTCGCAGCCATGCCTCCAAGTAGGCCAGCCCACGATCAGTGATGTCGACCTATTGGTCGAGGCCAGGCGGGATGACCCGTTCCCCCGAGCCACAGGACAGCCAGTGCCGCCTGGGAGGAAGTGGCAGCAGCCGCCAGCTCAGGGAGCGTGGCCAGGAGGACCAGCACCAAGTGCCATAAGAATATCAACAACCTCCTCTGGGCCACACAGGTGGGTTGGCACCGGATTCCCGAACCCGCCTCCATGAGAATGCGGCTGGCTCCACCCCCACTCAGCACCATTCTGTGCCTGGTCAACCCATGTCCAGCAGCACCCCCCCCCATTCCCCCTACTCCCCATCTCCCACCCATACTCCCCATTGCCCCCTGCATACTCCCCAACCCCGTGATGAATGAAGCGTGCGTCTAATTATGTCCCCTCTGTGTCCCAGCAAGAGCAGTTGGCCCACAACAAATGGGAGAGGGCCCAGATGGGGGGGAAGAGGTGCCGGACATCAGAGTCCTCACCGTTATGAGGAACGGTCCGTGGTGATCGTGAGGGTGGCCAAGGACAGATCCGTCACCAACGTTGAGTTTGTTGTACGGCTCAGAAGTGAGGGTCCACCAGCCCCCACCCAGATGAACTGTTACGGACGAGTTGTTAAAGCCATGCAGAATGACCCACCCTCCCACTGACCATATGTCCATTGTCCCACAGGATCCTCAGCATTCGGTGTGGTCTCCCCACCCCCCCATGAAAACGCTTCGCAGGAAAGCTCCGGGATGCCACCGTCAATGCGTCATAGCCGTCATCTTCTCCCTCCACCAGCGCAGAGACACACGCCTCGGTGAGCAATGGTTGTGGACAGGCTACTGGGGCACATTCTGATGAGCACCAGTGGCATGGCCAGATGACCCAGCTGCCCCTCCATCCCAAGGTGAACCCCAGGGCGATTAGGAGCGGTCCTGGGTGCCAACCCGAAGCCACCCTACAAAGTGGTGATGACGGCCACTTGCTCCACCGAGACCCACCTCACTGTCAACGGCGCGTCTCAAAGTCATCACCCGGAACAGGGTGGCACAACGGGGCATGAGCCGCCGGCAAATGCACCGGGGCCCTCCTGCCCCAGAGCCTCGAGAGGACGCCCGGCAGGCATTGAAGTTGCAGTAGGCAGCAGGCTGCCTCCACCGCTGATGTGCATCCTGGGGACACACCGAGGCGCAGCGATAGAGCACGGAAGGATAAGCAGGTCAAGGATCACTGAGAAGGCACAGGCCATGGGAGGGTCGCGTTGTAGGGGTGGGGGAGGGAAGGTGGGAAGAGGGTCTGGGTTCGGGAGAGTGGGGTGGCACCTTTGGGGGATTGGAGCACTTGGGGAAACATGTATAAATTATTACAAATCGTTGACCTCGACCAATATGACTCCTCTGGCACTTTCTTCCGCAATATGGACCAAGCACCAATATCATGCCCATTTCCCTGGACATGGAGGCCCTGGATGACTCTTTCCCCCGCACCGTCCCCATTGCTCCCCATCTTATTTCTCCCGCCTCCCCCATTCCCTCTGCCTCCCCAATCCCCCCATTGTTGCCCCCCCACATCCCCAGCTATTCAACACGTCCTGCTCACAGCAGAGACCTCTACCTATCGGATCCCAAACCTTATACCCCAGACACCTTCATGTAACGTTACCTGGACCAGGTGCTGGTCCCCTCCCTAGTGCACACGCCAACCCTCTGGTCGCTGAAATTTCCCCGATGGTGGGGTCCAGTCGCTGGGTGCTCAGATGTTGGCTGCCACATCCATGGTGTTGCCTCCCCAGTGTCAGGCACGGTATCCAGCCATCACTGGCTGATTGGGATGCTCGGCAATAACCCCCATATGCTACATGGCACGCCCAGCCACGGGGATCCACTTGCGATGTATGAAGTATTCACTTAACCACAATTCCCAATTAGCAATAGCCTCCAACTGCGCAGCTAGAGGCCTCTGCGGTCAGAGGGAGCTATGTGGTGGTCAGTGGGGCTGGCAGGCTGGCGTTGCCCCAGGAATGGGAGCACACGATTCAGGGGGTGGCATGGCTGAGACACCCAACCAATCCCCAAGCCGAGGCCATGGGCGACCACTCCCCCTCCTCCGCAACACCCACCCCCTGATGGCGGCCCACCCCGACCGAGGCTGGCCCTAACAAAGGCTCCTCCCATCCCATTCTGAGCACCAAGGCAGCAACCCCAGTTCTCCTGGGCTCATTGCCCAGGGTCAAAGATGGCTACTCACCTCCACACAGCAGCCCTTCTGCCAGCTTCACGTTTTTAAAAAGTACTAACCGGCACCCGCGTGACTACTAGCTGGGGAGGCCATTAGATCATGGGAGGCCGTTAGATAGAGGGATCGCTCCTGTTAATTGTCATGAGATTGGGCTTAAGTTGTGATTATTGGTTTCTCACCACACTATGGCGGGATCCTGATTTCTGCAACTGGGACGGGCCAGTTAGATCACAAACAGATCGGCGCCCTGTCCAGTTCTCAATTTTGACCTCTCCTGCAATCTAACTATCTCGTTGCGCTCTCGCTTAAGCAGCCATTAAATCGCTGCCAAAGATTGGAAAAGTATGGAAATAAGTGATTGTAATATAATTATGCTCCCCCCACCATTCTTTAAACTCTTATTCCAGGTTGTTCCATGGGAATAAAACTTCAAAAGAGAAACAGAATCTGGAGAACTTTAGTAAACACTGCAAGTTCTGAAGTAGTTGATTACCATAAGAGGGAAATGTTAACTCCATTTGATATCTTATCAAGCATTTTTCTTATAACATACAGTAATTTTTTTCCTGCTTTGTTTACTGGAATTAATTAGAACATAACATTGTACGATCACATTCTTCACCTGCTAGGTCACAAATAATGAAAAAATCTCTAGTATATTCCCTCCTAGCCTTCTGTAATTCAATGACATTATTTTCAGTAACTCCTCATTATAGTTTTCCATCCATGTCATCAACCTGGTGAATCAGTGATTGCTGCTGAATGCTCTCTGTGGCTTTAATGTCGAAATGGATGTTTTCTCTTGTTATGTATTTTATTAGTGAAATTCAATAACCAGCCATTTTATGTTATGGCAGCGCCTTCCAGAAATACCCCACCCACAGCTTAATTCAAATCAGGCACTAAAAGAGTATTTTCTTCTTGTAATTTCTCACTTATTGCAATTGCATGAAAAATACTGTAAGGCTCTATCATCTCTTCATAAAGATTAACCATGACAAGTTAATTGTCATAATCAGATTGACTACAAGTACAAGACCTAGTTATTATCTTTTCCTTTCTGGCACTTCTCGTAGTTGTCTGCCTGCTACCATTCTTCCATTTAAAGCTTTCTTTCCAAAGCACCACCTTTTAGTTTGCAGCTGACTGTAAAATATGATTAATAATTAGTTGGTTTTGACTGTACTAGACAACATGAAGTGATTGGCCATCTAACTATCAGATAATTAAAAAAAATATTTCATAAAATGCGATTAATTTGAGCATAATTCAACCAGATTTTCCACTTTGATATTGTGAATAAACTATTGGTTACAGTGTATATTATTCTGTTAAATTCAAACAGGCTGTTTCTTGACAAACACTCCACAGTTCAGTCCTTTAATAATATATATAAGTTGCCACTTATACGAACATACAATTGAAATTAACATTATGAAGCTTAATTTAGCTGGAACTTGACTGGAAGTAAAAGTTTATGAAACTCATGTTGTTTTTTTCCCCTTCCTTACAGGTGGTCCTTAAAGAAAAACAATGAATGTAAACACTTTTGTTTTTCTCTTCCTACTGCTCAACCTGTGTGGGATTCTTGGCAAGAGGGAAAATAAGGCAACAAATAGTGGTCAGAGGAGCAGGCTCCGCCTTCAAAGCCGCCAACATGTTGGCTTTGTGAATCGCAATTTGGCCAGACAAACCAAACAAAGGCATTCACACTCTCCTGCAACATTTCTGAACGTTAACACAGATGGAAGTATGACAACCTTTCTTGACTCATATCTAGGCGTTGATGAAACGGAGTCCATCTACAATGTATTACCAGGTGAGTGAAAACCAGATAACAGAAGTACCATCTCACCCACTATCATACCCATTAAGGCAAAAATCATCATGGTTCAAGGAAAATGTATTGCCTTCATTAAACATTTAAGTTTTTTTGTTTTGGAAATATAGTAAACCTAGAATTTCCCATCACATTGCATTATTCCAATGCTTGTGTTTCCCCATTTAAATTAAAAAGATAAATGCTAGTTCTAGATTAACACCAATCAGAAAATCTGAATATATTATAAATGTAATGCCCTGTAGCTTTGCAATTGCATGACAAATGCTGTAAGGCTCTATCATCTCTTCATAGAGATTAACCACGACAAGTCAATTGTCATAATCAGACTGACTACAAGTACAAGACCTAGATATTGGGCAGCACGGTAGCATAGTGGTTAGTACAATTGCATCACAGCTCCAGGGTCCCAGGTTCGATTCCCGGCTTGGGTCACTGTCTGTGCGGAGTCTGCACGTTCTCCCAGTGTGTGCGTGGGTTTCCTCCGGGTGCTCTGGTTTCCTCCCACAGTCCAAAGATATGCAGGTTAGGTGGACTGGCCATGCTAAATTGTCCTTAGTGACCAAAATTGCCCTTAGTGTTGGGTAGGGTTACTGTGTTATGGGGATAGGGTAGTGGTGTGGGCTTTGGTAGGGTGCTCTTTCAAAGAGCCGGTATAGACTCAATGGGCCGAATGGCCTCCTTCTGCACTGTAAATTTTATGATTCTATGATCTGATAAAACTACATCCAACCTATTCAAAAATATATTGTGAGCTATTGGAAAGGATAGATTATGAAACATTCTCCCTACACTGCAATATTGGTCAACTGCAACAGATTAACATCTACCACATGTTTTTATATAACATACACAGAAATATGACATTTTATATTTCTGCTGATGTCAGATTGCCACTGCTATACTAAAAACACATTTTATTATTTTAAAGCCTTCTGTGACTACTTGGGTTTAAATTGAAACCTTGCAGAAACAGATGGGTTGTCTCTCGAGCAACCATTTCCTTACCAGTCTCTATCAGGAGAGCAATCACACCTTCTGGTAAACTTCAAGAGAACTGTAAATGGATTTGATTCCCTTGTCATGATCAGAAGATGATCTATTCGCCACACAAACCACGTCCATAACATATGCTCAGTCTATGTCCGTTCTGCACACTTGAAAAAATGTCTTCGGACATCGTTCTTGGGGCCAGAAAGCGAAATGAAAATATGTAAAAGGTCATCAGCAATGAGTTAAGATTTGTATGGCTTTGTATAGATCTTTGTGTAACTGTAATAATCAAAATTAGAAATGTTACAAAAATGTGCATGTTATACAATAGAAAAATGTGTAGAAACTCAATGCTAAAATGGAATCTATAACACCAAAGGGTTGATGAATGATCTTACATTGGTCAAGTAATAAACCAGCATTTGCCCTTTAAAGTGTTCTTTGGAATCTATACAATTAAGTAGGAATAAAATAAGAATAAAAATAATAAAGACCAATGCCTTTTTTTTTTTTTAAACCTAAAAGAAAAAATGATGCTCAAATTATTTGAAATGAACCTTGATTGAAACACACATACACAAAATATAAATTGTTACCATTTCCACCGAGACCGATAACTTTTTAAAAGATCTTTATTTCCAGTGACTGACTGAAAGGATCACAAAACAAAACTTAAAGTTTTCAGACTTTTACAATAACAAACTAAAAGCAATACTGACAAAATTCTATTTTGTACGCAATGTATAATCTAAACTTCAGAAAAGAAATTCCCTATTTAACTTTTGCATGATTGTAGATCTCACACTTTGGTTACACTGTTCCCTAAGAAAATGCTTAATTCTCCCAGAATCAGTCTGCCTCTGTTGGCCTGCTTCTTTTTTCCTTTTACAAATCAACTTCACTGTAAGGGTTACAATGGAGATTCCTTCTCTCTAGCCTAAGCTAGGTGAATCGTCCAGTTTCCTTTAAATCCTCGCTAACTTGCTCTCTTCAATCTGAGCACGAGTTCCCACCCATGTTCTGCGTGATATATAATATGGTCAGCATTTTCTCTATTTCAGGTGTAGGACTAAATTCCAGTATTGCACGTTTTTTGCCTCTCAGATGGCTACAGATTGACTTATGTCTGTGAGGTACAGTGATATCTTAGGAAGCTTGTTAACCCTATACTACAAACTCGTGCTGGATTCTTCGTAGCCCCTCACAAAACCCTGTTTGCTACTTTGAAGTTCTATCCATAGCCATATATATTTTTTCCACTGATTCCACTCTGGTTCAGGTGCAGCTTATCCCAGTAATACAGCTCCTTCCTTTCGAAACACTGACGCCAGTGTCTCTTGAAATAGAACCCTTTCTTCCCATATCAACAAAGTCTTTCAGCAAAGCACTCACCTTCCTGATCTGCCTGGCCCTATTCCATTTACCGTATGGCTTGGATGGTAATCCTGTGAATAACATCCTGTTTTTAAAAATATAGTTCCCAACGTCTTATGTTCCCTTAGCAGGACCTCCTCCTTTATTGTCTCAATGTTATTGATTTCAGCACTGGCCATGGCCATTGGTCACCCTTCCGCTTTCTAAGCTCCTCTCTAGGTGCACTAAGCTGTCCTTTACCCTTGCACCAGCTAAGCAGACCATTCTGATCGCTGCAGAAAACAAAATGATGCTTATTTATCTCCCCATTTCTCAAGCCCTCTGCACTCTCTGTCCTACCTTGTGTGGACTGCCTCATGCTCCACAGGGCCATCCACCTTGCAATTTTATCCTCAGAGATCACAAGTATAAACAGGTATCCAGATGTAAACATTAAACAATTTTTATTTTTTGGAGGCACTATGGTGCATCAATATTATTGTCGTAAAATCTCTGAATCATATTCTGTTGAATGGTCACACTCAAACATGAACCTTATTTTTTTCTTTATTAGGTGTTGATCACTTTACATATTCTCCAACACAAGGCAATAAAAGGTTGTTGCAGAGACAAGTAATTATTTAATTTTACATCATGCTGCTGGTGCCAACCTGGCACCATGGTAGTGCCTTTGCCAGCTGGCAGTGCCACCAGGCAGGCCAGGACACCACCCTGCCCAAAAAGCATGCAGCTGGGGGCCTCTGATCCCCTTGGAGACCACCACATGTGCCAGTCCGTCTGGTCCCCATTTGTCGGAAGCAATACCAAACGGCGCTCGCCCGAGGTCTCTGAGGTGAAGGGATTGAATCCCAAAGCCTCAGGTGCCTTGCAAATCTGCACATTAGAGTGAGACTTACTGCCTCACTCCAATATGCAGATTTGCTAAAAAGTGTGGGCGGAATTCTGCTGGCAACGTCTCACGAGATTGCGTTGAATTGCGCAAGGCGTTTTACGAGCCGGGTGGATCCCGGGAGCGGGGTCTCCCGGCTTTCACCGGCTACGCTGTGCCGCAGCGAGCTGCTTTTCCGGTGCTGCATGGCTGGAAGATCGCGCTCTAGTATTTCAACAGACCTACAATAATGATCCACTTTTGTTGAATTTTTATCATTAGGTAGACAAGGACGTTGCAAGGCAAATGGGATGATCATGTATGACAAGGCAGTCTGGTCTCCAAAGCCGTGTCTAACCTGTCTGTGTTCAAGTGGAAAAGTGGTTTGTGATGAAATAAACTGCCCCATCTTAAAGTGTGCAAGGACCATAATACCAACAGGAGAATGCTGCCCAATTTGTGCTTCATTTGGTATTTCCTCATTCTTTATTCAGCTTTTGTTTGTGATTTAAAAGTCAAAATAGAAAATTGCTTTGCAAAATGTTTATGAACTTAGGATTGTTTTCTGCATCTGTTCATATTTGTAAAAAACTATAATTGAAACCTGGTATAAATGATAAGATGGCTATTTCAACAATGTTAACAAGTGTTGGAAAATAATTGAGGATAACATATATTTGCTTGGAAACATTTCCTTTACATTGATAAAGAGCACATGAAAAAAATCACTTAACTGCACACTGCTTAATATAAAGAACTATATTTGTACCTCAAAGATTCAATTAAGCCCAACCTACAGTAGCTACATTCAATGCTTGCCAAATATAATTGCATTATTATTCAAAAAGCAACGCAACACGAAAAGCTATACATGCTCTTAATTGTTTTGTAGCTACTGCATGTTAAAGCGGCGAAATTATTTTTGTGTTAAATCCACAGCGCATTATGTGATTACATTCTTCTGGAGCAAGGGCATTATAACAGCTGTTCGCAGACAATGGCCAGTGTGACTTGCACTATTTTTTGCTGGCATTACTGAACATCTGATGGAAAAATATATGGAGTAGTAATGCTACCACTTAATCTTGATATTTATATAATATCCATAGCCTTTTTCTGAATGGAATTGCACAAATCCTTAATTACAACGTTATTATTTGCTCCATCTATAACTCTATATTGAACATAGAACATTGAACAGTACAGCTCAGAACAGGCCCTTCGGCCCTCGATGTTGTGCCAAGCCTTGTCCGAAACCAAGATCAAGCTATCCCACTCCCTGTCATTCTGGTGTGCTCCATGTGCCTATCCAATAACCGCTTGAAGGTTCCTAAAGTGTTCCACTATCACAGCAGGCAGTCCATTCCACACCCTAACCACTCTGAGTAAAGAACCTACCTCGGACATCCCTCCTATATCTCCCACCCTGAACCTTATAGTTATGCCCCCTTGTAACAGCTACATCCACCCGAGGAAATAGTCTCTTAATGTCCACTCTATCTATCCCCCTCATCATCTTATAAACCTCTATTAAGTCGCCTCTCATCCTCCTCCGCGCCAAAGAGAAAAGCCCTAGCTCCCTCAACCTTTCCTCATAACCCTGGTTAAACTCCTTTGCATCCTTTCCGATGCTCCCATATCCTTCCTATAGTGAGGTGACCAGAACTGCACACAATACTCCAAATGTGGTCTCACCAGGGTCATGTATAGTTGCAGCATAACCCCACGGCTCTTAAACTCAAGCCCCCTGTTAATAAACGCTAACACACTATAAGCCTTCTTCACGGCTCTATCCACTTGAGTGGCAACCTTCAGAGATTTGTGGACATGAACCCCAAGATCTCTCTTTTCCTCCACATTCCTCAGACCCTGCCGATGACCCTGTAATCCGCATTCAAATATTTTCTACCCAAATGAATCACCTCGCACTTATCAGGGTTAAACTTCATCTGCCATTTTTCAGCCCAGCTCTGCATCCTATCAATGTCTCTTTGCAGCCTCCAACAGCCCTCCACCTCATCCACTACTCCATCAATCTTGGTGTCATCAGCAAATTTACTGACCCACCCTTCAGCCCCCTCCTCCAAGTCATTGATAAAAATCACAAATAGCAGAGACCGCTGGTAACTGGTCTCCAGTCTGAAAATTTTCCATCCACCACCACCCTCTGTCTTCTATGTGATAGCCAGTTACTTATCCAATTGGCCAAATTTCCCTCTATCCCACACCTCCTTACTTTCTTCATGAGCCGACCATGGGGAACCTTACCAAACGCCTTACTAAAATCCATGTATACAACATCAACTGCTTTACCGTCATCTACACACTTAGTTACCTCCTCAAAGAATTCAATCAAATTTGTGAGGCAAGACTTGCCCTTCACGAATCCGTGTTGACTATCCCAGATTAAGCTGCATCTTTCCAAATAGTCGTAAATCCTATCCTTCAGGACCTTTTCCATTAACTTACCGACCACCGAATTAAGACTAACCGGCCTATAATTACCAGGGTCATTCCTATTCCCTTTCTTGAACAGAGGAACAACATTCACCACTCTCCAGTCCTCTGGCACTATCCCCGTGGACAATGAGGACCTTAAGATCAGAGCCAAAGGCTCTGCAATCTCATCCCTTGCCTCCCAAAGATTCCTAGGATATATCCCATCTGGCTCAGGGAACTTGTCGACCCTAAGGTTTTTCAAAATTGCTAATACATCCTCCCTCAGAACATCTACCTCCTCCAGCCTACCCATCTGTATCACACTCTCATCCTCAAAAACACAGCCCCTCTCCTTGGTGAACACTGAAGAAAAGTATTTATTCAACGCCTCTCCTATCTCTTCTGACTCCATGCACAAGTTCCTACTACTGCCCTTGACCGGCCCTAACCTCACCCTGGTCATTCTTTTATTTCTCACATAAGAGTAAAAAGCCTTGGGGTTTTCCTTGATCCGACCCGTCAAGGACTTCTCATGCCCCCTCCTAGCTCTCCTCAGCCCTTTTTTTAGCTCATTCTTGGCTACCTTGTAACTCTCAAGAGACCCAACTGAACCTGGTTTTCTCATCCTTACATATGCTTCCTTTTTCCTCTTGACAAGACATTCAACCTCTTTTGTGAACCATGGTTACCTCACACGGCCATTTCCTCCCTGCCTGACAGGGACATACCTATCAAGGACACGCAGTATTTGTTCCTTGAACAAGCTCCACTTTTCATTTGTGCCTTTCCCTGACAGTTTCTGTTCCCATCTTATGCTCCCTAATTCTTGCTTAATCGCTTCATAATTACCCCTCCCCCAACTATAAACCTTGCCCTGCTGTATGGCCCTGTCCCTCTCCATTGCAATAGTGAAAGGTCACTATCTCCAAAGTGCTCTCCCACAAACAAACCTAACACTTGGCCCGGTTCATTACCCAGTAATCCAATGTGGCCCCACCTCTTGTCGGCCTATCCACATATTGTGTCAGGAAACCCTCCTGCACACACTGTACAAAAACTGCCCCATCCGAACTGTTTGACCTATAGAGGTTCCAATCAATATTTGGAAAGTTATAGTCACCCATGACAACTACCCTGAGACCTCCACACCTATCCATAATCTGTTTTGCAATTTCTTCCTCCATATCTCTATTACTATTTGGGGGCATATAGAAAACTCCTAACAACGTGACCGCTCCTTTCCTATTTCGAACTTCAGCCCATATTACCTCAGTAGGCAGATCCCCCTCGTACTGCCTTTCTGCAGCCGTTAAACTATCCTTGATTACCAATGCAACTCCTCCACCTCTTTTACCACCTTCCCTACTTTTACTGAAACATCCATACCCCGGAACTTCCAACAATCATTCCTGTCCCTATTCTAACCATATCTCCGTAATGGCCACAACATCGTAGTCCCAAGTACCAATCCACGCTCCAAGTTCACCTACCTCATTCCGGATGCTCCTTGCATTGAAGTAGACACACTTCAACCCACCTTCCTTTCTGCCGGTACACTCCTGCAACCTTGATAACCTCCTCAGTACCTCACTACTCTCGGCTTCTGGACTACAGCTCATTTTCACATCCCCCTGACAAATTAGTTTAAACCGCCCCGAAGAGCCGTAGCAAATTTGCCTCCCAGGATATTGGTGCCCCTCTGGTTGAGGTGCAAACCGTCCTGTCTGTACAGGTCCCACCTTCCCCAGAATGTGCTCCAATTATCCACGTAACTGAAACCCTCCCTGCTACACCATCCCTGCAGCCACGTGTTTATCTGCACTCTCTCTCTGTTCCTCAACTCGCTAGCACGTGGCACCGGCAACAAACCAGAGATGACAACATGGTTTGTCCTGGCTTTCAGCTTCCACCCTAGCTCCCTAAATTCCTGTTTTAAATCCCCGTCCCTTCTCTTACCTATGTCGTTGGTACCGATGTGTACCACGACTTGTGACTGTTCCCCCTCCCCCTTAAGGATTCAAAAAACACGGTCCAAGACGTCACGGACCCTGGCATCCGGGAGGCAACATACCATCCGTGAGTCTCTTTCGTTGCCACAGTAACGTCTATCTGTCCCTCTAACTATCGAGTCCCCAATAACTATTGCTCTCCTGCTCTCCCCCCTTCCCTTCTGAGCCACAGGGACAGCCTCAGTTCTGGAGATCCGGTCACCATGGCTTACCCCTGGTATGTCTCCCCCCCCCACAACAGTATCCAAAGCGGTATACTTGTTACTGAGGGGAACGACCACAGAGGCTCCCTGCACTGACTGCTTCCTCCCAGCCCCTCTCACCGTCACCCATCTATCTTCATTCTTTGGAGTAACTACATCCCTGAAGCTACTATCTATGACCACCTCTGCCTCCCGAATGATCCGAAGTTCATCCAGCTCCAGTTCCCTAACGCGGTTTCTGAGGAGCTGGAGCTGGGTGCACTTCCCACAGGTGAAATCAGCAGGGACACTGACGGCGACCCTCATCTCAAATATTCTGCAGGAGGAACATTGCACTGCCTTCCCTGCCATCCCCTCTAGATAACTCTATATTGTTGCATTGGTTATTCTTGTCTTATAGCTGATTTCCATTTCTAATAGAAGTAACACAGTTAAAAGAGTATAGCAAAAGTGACACTCATTAATTATTAATTTTATCATCTAACCAAAGAAAATATATTCCAAGTATGAATTTGTTGAAATAAATCCACAAAAAGTTTCCCTTTGTTATTCACATTTTATTCATTGCAAGAACGTCATGATGTACAACCAGACTATCATGTCTCCTTTACATTTTGTTTAGTGATTTTCATTATTGATTATTAAATGTTCGATTAACAGTCTTAAACTTTATGGTGATTCCACAGAGCCAAATGATCCAAGTGAAACATATCATCCAGTGATCCGCAGTAATCAATATGGGTACACAGACCAAGAAGAACGACTAAGGAGAGAAAAAGAAGAATCAGAAGTGCAAAACAGAAAAGGCGAGGAGCAGAAAAGGAATGAAGTAAAAAAGCAGCATGATGAAAAGAAGCAAATAGAACCTGAAGAATCCCAACACAAGGAAGAAACGCTAATACAAATGGAAGAGGAAAAACCTCAAAAGTTGTCAGAGGAACAGAAAAATTTACATGAAGAAATTCAGGGGAGTATCGTAAAAGAAAAAGTGCAACAACTTGAAAAAGAAATGGGAAATCATTCAAGAACAGTAGAAGAGGAAGAAGAACAGGATAATGAATATGATGAATATGTTGAATATAATGATCACAACGAGGATGATGAGGAGCAGCAAGTGGAGGGACAAGAGGAAGAGAAGGGGCAGAAGGAGGGGGACAAGGAAGGTGAGGAGGAAGAACAGGAGCAACAAGTGAAGGAACAAGAGGAGAAGGAAGAGGATAAAGAGATGGAGGAAAAGGAGGAGAAGGAGGAAGTGGAGGAGGAGGAAGTGGAGGAGGAGGAAATGGAGGAGGAGGAGCAGGAAGAGGAAGCTCAGGAGGAGGAGCAAGAGGAGGAGTTTGAGGAAGAAGATGATAATGTAGAATATTCTGGGTTTTCATTATTTCCTTCCATATTAGGATCAATTCTATATCATCCAGATGAAGAACCCCCCAGATTTTCTCCCCCAGCTGGCTGCGATATCACAGATGTCACTGTAAACTGCTATAATGCTAAGTTGACTCAAATACCTCCAATTAGAGATCTGGAGCTGACAAATCTATACCTTGCAGGTATCAACACATTTTTTAATATGTATTACAGTTTAACAATAATTATCTTACTTGTGAAATTTAAGTTGCTTAAATGGTCTCTAAAAGATACCACAAAAGGAAAGTTAGTATTCATTAGAATGTTTTATATCAAATCAAGTTTATATCTACTCAGGGTACCAGGTCTGGCATTGATACTACTTCATTTGGAATACCTGTAAGACATTCTGCGAAGATAGAGTCTTTAGACGTATTTTGTATAGTGTGTTGCATCGAATGCAGTAACATTGCAAGCACATAGGGTTATTTTCCTTGGGCAGCTATTCTTTTTAAATGGTAGGAAACAAACAGAAGAGTTTATTTTCTAACAGTAAAAGGTTTTCATACTGAATTTCAAAAATCTCCAAAAGAGCTAAAGGATGTCTGGATAATTTTAAACTTGCCTAGATAAGATGAAGTTATAATACATGTGGTGCTAAAACCCAAGTCTAGTGGTGTCTCATCCTCTGCCTTCTCTATGCTCAGGCGTCAGAAGGTCTCTTGACTCAAGTTATAGGGCGCGATCTAATGGCTGTGTTGCGCCGGGCTGTGTCACGTGGCTGTGAATCCGAGCGCGCTGGTTAGATCATGGGAAGGTTGGGGTGCCAGGTGCTGATCAGTTACCGATCTAACCGGCCCATTCCTTTGTGATTTCCGCAGCCCGCCACTGTGGCAAGAAACCACTAATCACCAATTAAGGCCAATCTCCATCTCATTAATGGGAAGGACCCCCTATCTCATGGCCTCCCCTAATCTAACCGGCTCCCCAATGAGCGGTCACACGGGCGCCCATTAGTACTGGTCCACACAAATGTGGACAAGGCATCATGGCACCTGTGGAGGTCTCCTGGGTCATCGGAGGCCTCCGAGTGGTCAGATAGGAAGAGTGGCTCCTGCCCTCCCTCTGGAAAATAGGCACCTTTGCACTGCCAGGCTGGTACCTAGGCACTGCCACAAAGCCTGTGGGAGCACTCCCAGGGTGGTAATCACAATGGGAAGGCACTGGAACACTAAGAGAAACCTCGGGAGGACCATCATTTTAACCGACTGTACCCTGCCCGCTAGCGAGAGTGGCAGCACATCCCATCTTTTGAAATCCTCCTCCATCTGCTCCACCAACCGCGTCAAATTGAGCTTGTGCAGGGCCCCACAGCTCCCAGCCAACTGGATCCCCAAGTACCGAAAGTTCCTTTCCGCCCTCTTCAATGGTAGGTCGTCTATCCCCCTTCCCTGGTCCCCTGGATGCACCACAAAGAGCTCACTTTTTCCTACGTTGAGCTTATAGCCCGAGAAGTTCCTAAACTCCCTTAGGATCCACATGACCTGCACATCCCCTCCACTGGATCTGCCACATACAGCAACAGGTCGTCCGCATACAGCGACACCCGATGTTCCTCTCCCCCTCGGACCAACCCCCTCCATTTCCTGGACTCCCTTAGTGCCATGGCCAAAGGCTCGATTGCCAATGCAAACAACAAGGGGGACAGGGGGCACCCCTGCCTCGTCCCTCGGTACAGCCGAAAGGACTCCGACCTCCGCCGATTCGTAGCCACACTCGCCACCGGGGCTCTGTATAGGAGCCTGACCCAACTGATAAACCCCTCCCCGAACCCAAACCTCCGCAACACTTCCCAAAGATACTCCCATTCCACCCGGCCGAAGGCCTTCTTCACGTCCATAGCTGCCACTATCTCCGCCTCTCCCTCCACCGATGGCATCATAATCACGTTGAGGAGCCTCCGCACATTAGTGTTTAGCTGCCTGCCCTTTATAAATCCCGTCTGGTCCTCATGAATCACCCCAGGGACACAGTCCTCAATTCTCGTAGCCAGAACTTTTGCCAGCAACTTAGCATCCACATTGAGGAGCGAGATCAGCGCCCCAGACATTGTCGGGGGCAGGGTCCCCCCCTCCCTTGCCTCATTGAAAGCCCTCACTAACAACGGGCCTAGCAGGTCCACATATTTCTATAAAACTCAACCTCCACTGTGCCTCTGCTTTCCCTGTGGTCAACAGGTCAAACTCGGCCTGGAGGCTTCGCCGCTCCCCAAGTAGCCCCTCCTCGGGGGCCTCTGCATATCTCCTGTCCACCCTTAAGATCTCCCCCACCGACCTCTCCCTGCCCTCTCTTCTCCCTGTGGGCCCTAATGGAGATTAACTCTCCCCTGACCACCGCCTTCAACGCCTCCCAGACTACCCCCACCTGCACCTCTCCATTTTCATTGGCCTCCAAGTATCTCTCAATGCACCCCCGCACCCCTCCTCATCCGCCAGTAATCCCACATCAAGACGCCACAGCGGGCGCTGGTCCCTCTCCTCTCCTAACCCCAGCTCCACCCAGTGCGGGGCGTGGTCTGAGATGGCTATGGCCAAATACTCCGTTCCTTCCACTTTCGGGATTAGCGCCCGACTCAACAAAGAAATCTATCCGGGAGTAGGCTCTATGTACATGGGAAAAGAATGAGAATTCCCTGGCCAAGGGCCTAGCAAACCTCCATGGATCCACTCCCCCCATCTGGTCCATAAGCCCTCTAAGCACATTGGCCGCAGCCGGCCTCTTCCCAGTCTTGGATCTGGAGCGATCTAATGCTGGATGCAGTGTTGAAATCCCCACCCATTATCAAGCTTCCTGCCTCCAGGTCCGGAATCCGACCCAGCATGCGCTTCATAAATCCGGCATCATCCCAGTTTGGGGCATACACGTTTACCAGTACCACCCACACCCCCCTGCAACCTACCGCTCACCATCACATATCGACCTCCATTATCCACTACAATATTCTTGGCCTCAAACGACACCCGCTTCCCCACCAGTATTGCAACCCCTCTGTTCTTCGCATCCAGCCCCGAATGGAATCCCTGTCCTACCCATCCCTTTCTCAACCTGACCTGGTCTGCCACCTTCAAATGTGTCTCCTGAAGCATGACCAAGACTGCCTTCAGTCCCTTTAAGTGCGCGAACACTTGGGCCCTCTTAACCGGCCAATTCAGGCCCCTCACATTCCAAGTTATCAGCCGGATTGGGGGGCTTCTCCCCCCCCCCCCCCCACCCCCTTAGTCAGTGTGCGCTTCTCCGTCCCCCACCGCCGTCCTTCCCTAGCGCGGGAAAAAGCCCGCGCTTTCCTGAGCCGGCCCCGCCCCCTCTGGCGCAGCTCATTTTGCGGCCTTATCTCAATTCCCCCATCCCCGGGCCTCCCCTCCCTCCAACACCGGCGCCCACACTCTCCCACAGCCTCCTCATCAAACCCCTTCACCCATCCCCATCCAGCACCCAACCAAGGGAACATTCCCTACACGTAGCTAAAACCATATATCCCCTGTCCATTCTAAGCACGGGAAACAATCCTCGCTTCCCCGCCCCGGCCCCCCCCCCAGTCTTCGGCGCGGGAAAAAAGCCCGCGCTCTCCACCTACCAGGCCCCGCCACCAACCAAAACAGTGCCCAACCCGCCCCATCCACCCTCCCCAATCCGAAAGAAAAAAAACAGAGAAAAAGAAACCCAAAACAATGCAAAGGACCCCCCCCGCCGAACCAAAAATAGGCATAACATATCCATCGCAGTCCCCAATCGCCCATCCCGACCCTCAGTCTGTGTCCAGCTTCTCGGCCTGAACAAAGGCCCACGCCTCCTCCGGAGACTCAAAATAATGGTGCCGGTCCTTGTAGGTAACCCACAGTCGCGCCCTGGCTGCAACATGCCAAACTTCACCCCCTTCCTGTGCAGCACCGCCTTCGCTCGATTGTACCCGGCCCTCCTCTTCGCCACCTCCGCACTCCAGTCCTGATATATCCAAACCTCCGCGTTCTCCCACCTGCTGCTCCTCTCCTTCTTGGCCCACCCGAGCACACACTCCTGATCGACGAACCGATGGAACCGCACCAGCACCGCCCGCGGAGGCCCGTTAGCCTTGGGCCTCCTCGCCAACACTCTATGGGCCCCTTCCGGCTCCAAGGGCCCCTGGAAGGACCCCGCTCCCATCAGCGAGTTCAACATGGTGACCAGATAGGCCCCCACGTCCGGCCCCTCCGGGACGCCCAGAATCCGCAGATTCCTCCGCCTCGACCGATTCTCCATCTCCATGAACCGCTCCTGCCATTTATTGTGGAGCGCCTCGTGCGCCTCCACCTTTACCGCCAGGCCTAAGATCTCGTCCTCATTGTCAGAGATTTTTTGTCGAGCCTCTCGGATTGCCACCCCCTGGGCCGTCTGTGTGTCCAGCAGCTTATCAACAGAAGCCTTCGTCGGCTCTAGCAGGTCCGTTTTAATCGCTCTGAGGCAGCGCTGGATACCCTCCTGTTGTTCCTCCGCCCACTGCCCCCACGCTGCCTGGTCTCCGCCCACCGCCATTTTGTCCTTCTTCCCTCCCTTCTTCTGGTCCACCACCACCTTTTTTGTCGCCCCGCTCCTAGTTAAAGCCATATACTGACGGTGAGCTATTATTAACTCCTTCCCACACCGGGAAACGTCGAAAAAGTTCCCTTGGGGGCCCTGAAAAGAGCCCAAAAGTCCGTTTTTGCGGGAGCCGCCGAATATGCGACTTAGCTCCGCATAGCCGCAACCGGAAGTCTAGTTTCATTTCCTTAGCATATTTTGGTTTTCTCTTATTTTTATTTTCAGAGTAGCATACTTGCTCTATGCCTATCATTTCTTTTCTTTCCCAATCACCATTCCGTGTAAAACTAATTTTTCTGTTATTTAATCTCTCACTTTCACCCTATCACAAACCTTCCTTTTGTCCCACCAACCCTTGTTCAAAACCTATTACGTTTCTAATTTTTCTCAGTTGTGAAGAAATGTCATCGACCTGAAATGTGGGGCGCGATTCTCCGATCGCGGGACAGAGTGTCCGTGCCGTCATGAACGCCGCCGCCTTTCACGACGGTGCGAAACGGGCGCGGGCAGTAGTGATTCTGTCCCCCACAGGGGGCCAGCACGGCGCTGGAGCGGTTCATGTCACTCCAGCCTTACTTCCTGGCGCGCACTGGGGGTGGCGCCAACCCGCGCATGCACAGTGGCGACGCACTAACCCGCGCATGCGCGTTGGCCTTACTGAACGCTCCGACCTCGACGCAACATGGCGCGGGGGTTCTGGGGCCAGACGTGCAACAAGGTAGGCCCGGGGGAGCGGGGGGAAGGCCGACCCGCCGATCGGTGGGCCGCGATTGCGGGCCACACCCCATCGGAGGCCCCCCCCCCCGGGGACGGAGCCCCACTCCACCACCCCCCCTCCCCACAGGCCGCCCCCGACCCTTCGCGCAGAGTTCCCGCTGGTAGCGACCAGGTGTGGACGGCGCCGGCGGGACTCTGCTTTTTCCACGCGGCTGCTCGGCCCATTTGGGCCGGAGAATCAGCGGCCCCGCCGCGTCGAGCGGCCCGCGATCGCCGTCGCGCCAAGCGCGCCGATTATCCACACCTCGGAGAATCGCGCGCTGGCGTTGGGCAGAGTGGCGCAGTTGCAGGCATTCTCCAGCCCGGCCTGGGAGAATCGCGCCCATTAACTCTGTTTCTCTCTCTATAGATGCTGCCTGATCTGCTGATTATTCCAGCATTTTCTGTGTTTATTTCAGATTTCCAGCATCTGCAGTATTCTGCTTTTCCATTTGTATAAAAATTACTTCGGGGCAGTGAAATAAAACTGCTGAACTGTTAATAACGCTTACAAATACTGAGAAATATCCTTTGGCAACTGATGCTGCACATTTCTTATCCTTTCTGGACAAGCTACTGGAAACCTTGGCAGCTCGATTCTCGGCTGGTTTTGAGCAACCTTTAAGCGCAAATTTTATTTTAATTCAATGGGATGCTATGATAAAATATTATGGTTTATAATACTCCCACATGGTCAATCAGTCTACAATGAATGTACAAACATCAACATTTTCCACCCTTACAGGAAATTCAATCACTGCTATTCCAGCAGGAGCATTCAATGGGGTTCCTAATCTCAAACTGATTGACCTGAGCAGAAATAAGATTCATTCCTCAAACATAGATCCAGCAGCATTCAAAGTAAGTTTTACAAGTTATCTTAAAACAATTGTTACTAAATATTTCAAATCAACTATGTGAAAGTATTTATGGCAACTTTATTTTGACTATGTTTTCTTAACAAGGTTCATTATATATAAACCCAAGAAACATGAAATCCTGCAATTTATTTTTTTGCTTTTACAAACATCTAGGTGACCATTGAACTAATTATGTAATGAAGTGATGCAAAATATGATTCTCAAAACTATATTCTTGTCTCAATAAGGATATCAAAAGGAGACAAAGTATATGATGCCCTATAAAGTGGCATCATCTCTGTCGATTAGGAGCTCTGCCCCACCAAAGTTATCCAGACAAGGAACTAATTTCTCAAGCTCAAGACCTGAAGTGGGGGTATGGGTATTTGTGAGAAAGAGGGAAGATATTACGCCTTTGTTCAAAAACATTTGCAAGGATAAGCCCAGCAATTACAGACCAGTCAGCTTAACTTCAGTGGTAGGGAAGCTTTGAGGAACAATTATTCAAGATAGAATATGTAGTCACATGGAAGAGCCAGCATGGATTTCTAAAGGGGAAATCATGCTTAACTAACGTACCGGAGTTTTTTGAGGAAGTAACAGAACGGGTCGGTGAGGGTAAGGCTATCGATGTAATGAAGAAGGAATTTCAAAAGGCATTCGATACAGTGCCACACAACAGTAGCAATATGGATACTAGATTAGCTGAGTAATGGGAAACAGTGAGGTAATGGTCAATGCATATTTTCGGGATGGAGGGAAGTTTGTAGTGGAGTTCCTCATGGGTTGGTACTGGGACCCTTGCTTTTCCTGATATATATTAATGATCTAGATCTTGGTGCACAGGAGACAATTTCAAAGTTTGCGGATGACAATATTTGGAAGCCTTGTAAACTGTGTTTGCTGTGAGGACAGTGTAGAACTTTAAAAGCACATAGTTAGTAGAGTGGGTAGATAGGTAGCAGATGAAGTTCACTGCAGAGGTGAGGTGACGAGTTTTGCGACGAAGAACATGGGCAGATAACATAAACTAAGGGGTAAATTCTTAATGGGGTGCAGGAGGAGAGGGACCTTTGTGGATATGTGCTCAGGTCATTGAAGGTAGCAGGACAGATGGAGAGAGCAATTAATAAAGCATACATTATCCTGGGCTTTCTTAATAGGGGAATATTATCCTGGGCTTTCTTAATAGGGGAATAGAGTACAAAAGCAAGGAGATTATGCTGAACTTATTCAGGATACTAGTTATACCTCAGATGGAGTATTGTGTACAGTTCTGAGTGCCACATTTTAGGAAGGATGTGAATGCATTAGAGAGAATGCAGAAGAGGTTTACAAGAATAGTTCCAGGGATGAGAAACGTCAGTTATGAGGATAGATTGAGAGGTTGGGACTGTTCTCCTTGGATGCACCCCTCACTGCTGTGAAACCCGGAGTGGGGGTTCGCCATTGGCGGGACCGGAAGATTCCACCCCCCCCCCCCCGGTGTGAACGGCTGGAAACGTATGGGCGAAGGGCGGATTCCCCCAAGTGAAGAAGAGTTAAACTTCAGTGCTGATCAGACTGCTTTTTAAAGATGGCTCCCTCATTTCTGTCGAACTGGAGCCCTGCCCCACCAAAGTGACAGTGTAAACCACGCACACTCAATTTCTTTCTCAGAGAGACTCAAGACCTGGGTGAAAACTGGTTTGAGGAACTGGAGAGCTATACCCCAGTTTTCAGTCTGAGCCTGACTTTGAAATAATATGGTAAGATTCTGCCCAATGACTCTAAGACAATGAGAAACACACCAAGGAAAATTCACCTATATTTATCACTACTTTTCCACTATATTTCATAAATATTATACGGTAGAATAACTTTTGAACCTGAATAAAGATTAAACTTTTATTTTATTTTACAGGAAATAATCCTGTGCTGACATGAGATAATGGGCAAGATCTAACGGAAAGGTTTCTGGGTGGAATCTACCGGTCGCGTTGCGACAGAAAAGCAGCACAACGCGACTGGTAGATGCTGGGAGATCCCACTTTGGGGATCTACCCGGTTCGCTCACCTCACGAGATCTAATGCCATCTTGAGAGACATTGCAATGTGAATCTCACCAAAATGGATGGGATTACTTTCTGGCAAATCTGCATATTAGAGTGAGACAGCTAGTCTCACTCTACTATGCGTTTCTGAGATCTAGCCAAGACGCAAGATCTAATTCCCTGGTCTTGAAGCGAGCGCTGTTGGTGCTGGTCTCTGAGGAGCAGACAGAACGGCATTCATGGGGCTTTCCCAGGGGCTTGGAAGCCCCCAGGCTAACGGCCGCGTGGTGCACTCGCTCAAGAGCGACGTGGACGTAAAATCACGCCCATTGTCTTTGAGCCACTGACCACAAACTGTACTCTTGCCACCTGCATCTCTCACTTGGGTATTATTTATGACTGAATTACAGTGTTGCAATCTTGAATTTTTATTAGATACCAAATTCAGCTTCCAATCCAATCTTCACTGTGGGGGGGATCCAAATTTGCATATTTAAGTGAACAGTTAGGCTAGTTTAATAGTCCCGTTTGAGAGCGGTGTCTTTCTTTGCCCTATAGGAACCGAGAAACCCCGCGCTAAATATGCCTAAAACAGGAGTGTTTTTTCCCTCCATTAAATGGCACTCGTACTCTCATATTTCAATGCATCAATGGTTGATTGCATAAAATAAATATTGGTTGAACATTGACAAATAGATTTATGCCTTTAGCTGAATCATATGAATAATAGTGTGTGTATTGGCATACAGGCATGTTTTAATTAAAATTATATGCTTTTTTTCCCCAGAGACTAAAAAAACTGGAACGCTTATACATGGATCAGAATTTGTTGATCCGGATCCCTCTTCAACTCCCTCGAACACTTGTTGAATTAAAGTTAAATGACAACCTTCTTCAACGATTGGATGAAGAAGATTTCCAGGGTATTTCTCGTTTAAATATTATGGGGTAGGGTTTCAGCTTTGGTGCAGTTTAACTAAGATAGCTGAAAATTGGGCTATCTAGTCAAACCCTGTGAATAATTTAATTTTAAATAAGTGAGGATTACTTTTACATCCACACAGAGCCTTTTATTAGTTATACGTGTGTAATATAGTCAGTTTGCTAGTATATTAGAAATAAAATTATATTCAAAAGCTTTTTAAACATGTCTATTGGTGTCTCTACACCTTTCTCAAAGACCTGCAAACGTATGCACTTAGCAGAAACTCCCAATTGAGATTAATTTGATCTTGAGAAATGGTCAATTTTTAAACTAGTCCAAAACATTGCAGAAACTCAATTTGCATTGAACATTAATTTATGCTTGTAAGTCTATGTTTTTTTAAGCTGGTTTGGCTGATTTCAGGTAAATTTTGATGAACAAAATGTGTGACTCACTAAAACCTTGAGGCCCTAATATTGATGCAGCAAACACCATACAAATGTCTTAAAAGTAATGATGTTCTTTAAGCATTGCAACAGAAATAAAGATAAAGAATTCTGCAACATAATTCTCCATTTTGTAATTAAATATGAGATACAGAAGATAGAAAGCTGTTTATTTTGTCGATATTTTTGGATGAAATTACTCTGCAGGTTCCATTGGAGTGAAGAACAATTTTCATTGAGTAAAAGCAATCTTTAAGAAAATATTAAATAAATTCCAGTTAAGTACAATAAAATTACTATGCTGTACATTTTAGCTTAATAGATTTTGAATCTATTTCTAAGTTAAGTATGCAGATTAGTATTTGTAAATTTCAAGCAAATGTCACCTTGTGCATCACACATTAAGTGTTTTAAAGCTAAAAGTTCAATTGCAATATAGATTGTTACATATGTTATTTTGGGATGGGATGGCAAATTTATGAATGACAAACAGAACAAAATCAAGCAGGATACTGTAAATGTGTGTGACCAATTGCATAATCTTCTATTAAAATTCAACAGGTCTAAGTAAAATAGTCAACCTGGACCTGGAAGGTAATAAGCTGAGTGAAGGTAATGTTCAACCATTGGTCTTCAGACCACTTAAGCGCCTGGCTTACTTACGACTGGGAAAAAATAAATTTAGAATCATACCACAAGGTCTTCCTCCTTCCATCGAGGTAAAGAAAGGCTCTTAAGTTTCCTCTCATTCAAATTATTATTGAAGTGCTTTGAGATTCTATATTGAGAAATATGTCTGTGTATAATTATGTCCCTGCGCACATGATTCACAGCAAAGCTAAATTGTCAGAAGTAGCCACTGTAAATTTTATGATGCCAATCATACTTTTAAAGACTCAGATTATATGATCAATTTGAGTTTGAAACAAAACTTTAGTACATTTCAATGTGCATACCTAACAGTGCAGGATTTAATTGTCAAAAATTAATCAATTACAAAACCCAGATGATGCCATATTTGAAGTGTCCAAGAACCTTTTCAATTATTCATACTGCATTCAATTCATAAATCATTAAAAACTAATAATCGACCCATGTAAACCCAAGTGCAATAATTCTAAATGTATAATCCAATAGTTTTATGTGCCAGTTCAGTGAAAGGACTCTCACATTGGCCTCAGTAGAATCATGGAATGGTTACTGCATAGAAGGAGCACATTTGTCCCATTGCATGGCCCTGATAGCTCTCTACAAGAACTGGGGTTCAGGGCCCACACCAGGATTCAAGCACATAATCCAGACAGATGCTTCTGACTTTTGCAAAGAGCTGTGATTTGGATGAGGGGTTAAGCTGAGGTCCTATCTGCCCTCTCAGCTAAACGTAACAAAAAAAAATCTCATGGCTGTAGAGCAGGGAGATTTTCTTGGAAGACAATTTTTAAAAGGCAAAGTATCACAGCTGCTGTAAATCTGAAATATCGCAGCAAGTCGACAGTATCAGGGAAGAAAATCAAAGTTAACATTTCAGGTCAGTGACGTTTATCAGAACTGGAAAGTTATAGATGTAAAACATTTTTAGTAAGTATAGAGGCAGAGAATGGTAGAAAAAAAAGTAGCTTTGTGATAGAGTGGAAGGCAAAAGTGATTAAATGACAAAAGGAATGGTGGTACAAGGCAAAGTGTGGAATAAATGGAACAAAGCAAAGAGAAAAAGATGGGACTAGTAGAGTTCTAAATGGCAATAGTAGAATTGTTGTCAGCAGCTGTTTTCCAAAGAAAACAGGAGCGGTGGTTATGATATGAAATTGTTGAACTTGGAAGTTGAATAGTAGGCTGTAAAGTGCACAATCAAAAGATAAAATGCTGTTCTCTGAACATCTGTTAACCTTCATTGGAGCGGTGCAGGAGGCTAAGGGCAGGGAAGTGAGAGCAGGGTGGAGAATTATAATTAAACCACTATGGTTGACAGAGCCCTCAATGTGTCTGTCCCATTTCCTACACTTCTGCCTTCACTCCTTCCCGTTCCACCCACAACTATTAGAGTGTTCCAAATCTCCCCAGTTTCCTCCCCACGAACCTCCATGTTCAATGGATCACTTTTTCCACTACACCCAGCACTATGTCCATATACACCGTCCCCTCTCAGCCATTTCAACATTCTGAAAGGACAGCTCCCTAAGTGACACCCTGGTCTGCCCTTCCATCAACCATAATATCAGCTTGCATTCTATTGGCATGCTCTTGTGCAATCACAATCTTTTGCTCATTTTCAAGTACAACAATTTCATATCATAACCACTGGTCCCATTTTTTCAGACAACAGACACACTAATGATTCCACTGTTGCCATTTGCCACTCTTCTAGATCCATCTTTTGAGTGGAATTTTATAACTGAGTGTCAACTCAGATGGGAAAAGCGGTGTGCTGCCCACCGGCTCCACAGCTGACGTTTCCCGCCATACTTTTTGACATTAAGTTAAAAATTATTCAGGAGACATGCCCTAAAATGTCACTCTGTCAGGGCAGAGCCCCAATCTAAAAACAAAGATCCCCCCCAACGGATTTGTGTCACTTGCGATTTTGATTAAGGTTGTTTCTGTGCTGTGATTTGTAGTCAATGAGGAGGCGGGTACTTGCCCAGGACTTTGTATAATCCTCCAGTGCACATCCTGAAAATCCCATTGCCAATCCAAACAGAGCCTCTGTTGCCAAACATGACTCAGCAAACATGGGCCGGGGCCCCACACTATTACCAAGGGTTGCTTGACGGACTGTCTGTAGGCAACTGGGGTCATTGTTGTTCCCGCGATGGCTAGGGGTTCCCTCGTGTAGGTTGCCAACCTCACTACAAGGTGTCCCGCAAGTTCAACTGCTGGATTCCTGTCTTGATCTTTCTGAACGTCTGTCGTCCTTCCACTAAGACTGTGGTCCCTGTGTCCAGCTCCATTTCTAGCGGGTAACCATTCACCTTGACAGTGACTTTAAAGGGCACCCTGCAGCGCGGCGATGCATTTCAATTGCATGAAGTTGTCTTCGTCAGGCTTCTCTATGTGGAGGATCCTGGGTCTAGGTACTCGCCTCCCTCGACCAGGGCGACTCGCTTGGTGGCTGACCCGGCGTTGTATGTCTCTATGGTTCCTCCGGCCACAGGTGCCGTATCTCTGTGGATCTTCCTCCATTGATTCTGGGGAGGTGTCTTGCCTGGTTGCAGCAGCCCTCAGCCAACGGGCCTGGTCCTGACGGTATTCGGGCAAGGGTGATGTCCCACTACGAGGGGATACTGCTCGTCTGAATGGGGATGTCCTACGCTATTCATCGCCATCTATGACATCCCCCGGAGCTCCTCTCCTCTTTTCTCCGCGCTTTCCTGTGAGATCTTTATGGCCTTTTTTAGGACCAGCAAACGGTTCGGTCAGCACTTTCTGTTGCTTTGCCATGTTGTTTACACCGCATAAAAGCGGTCTTGTAGCATCTCAGGTAGGGATGACCCGTAGTCGCAGTGTTCCACCAGTGTGCCTAACCGTGCTGGAAAACAAAACCCTTAACAGGCTCCCCTGGGGCTCTCTTGGCCATGTTAAATCGGTATCATTGGACACCAACGGCTTGGGGTCGTAGTGATTTGTCACGAGAGCCACTAATTCCTCGATCGTCTTGGAGTCTGGGGCCGCAGGGTAGTTAAGCTCTTTATGATGCTGAAACTGGAGGCCTCACAGACAGTCAAAAGAATCATCTTCTGGTGATTTTCCCCAGTAATTGCATTTGCCCTGAAGAAATAGAGCATATGCTCCGAGTACTGAGCCCAATCTTTCACGCTCGCATCAAACATGTTGCGTTTGGGGTCTCTGTGGGGCATTTGTAAAACAATACAAACCTTACTCCTTTGCATTGAGAAGCAGCCGTAGTCCGAGTGGCCAGCAGTGCCGACTGTAGTTCCGTTTTATCCTCATCACCAATATTGCAGTCAATGAGGAGTCCCGAACAGGAGAGTCAAAAAGTGTTTTTCTTAGTCATACTAGGCAATACAATAACAAAAAAACAGTCCAAGTCCCAGCCGGAACCATCATGAGATGCCAGCTTCTCCCAGGGCCGGCTTGTATCTGGAGGACTTAACAAGCCTATTGTTGGGCCTCCGTCGCTCATTGGGGGAGCTCGTACTTCACGAACCCCACGGGGAGATCAATCAGCTCGTCCCCATGGGTCTAGTCGGGATTATAACATAGACAAAAACTGATTGGTGAGTTTAATCATGGAAATGCGGGAAAGATAGGGGGTGATTCTCCGAGCCCTGTGCCCGGCCGGAGAATCGCGCAACCGCGCCACGACGCCCTGATGCCGGCACACGATTCTCCGAGGTGCGGAGAATCGGCGCCATTTGCGGCGGCGTGTTTGGCGCGGCGCTGCCCGCGGGCCGCTGGAATCGGCGGGGCCGCCGATTCTCTGGCCCAGATGGGCCGAGCGGCTGTGCCGATACGACAGAGTCCCGCCGGAGCCGTTCACCCCTGGTCGCTGCCGGCAGGAACTCTGCACGAACGGTTGGGGGCGGCCTGTGGAGGGGGGAAAAAGGGCGCTCCTTCACCGGGGGGGGCCTCTGATGGGGTCGCGATCTGGGCGCACTGATCGGTGGGCCGGCCTCTTCCCCCCCCCGGACCTACATTTCTGGCGCAGCCGGCCCCTGAACACCGACGCCATGTTGGTCGGGGCCGGCGGCTAAAGAAGTCCCCCGCTCATGCGCAGGTTGGCGTGGCGGCCATTTGGCGCCGCAAAAGGAGGCTGGAGCGGCGTGAACCGCTCCAGCGCCGTGTTGGCCCCCTGTGGGGGCCAGAATCAGCCGTACCCAGGTCTGGTTCGCGCTGTCGTGAAACGCGACGGCGTTCACGACGGCGCGAACACTTGGGCTCCATATTGGAGAATCGCCCCTATAGACTATAATATGAGAGGTAACAATAAGTTCAAGGACTTTAAAGGGTAACTGAAAGTTTGAGATGGGGTGGCCGTTTGCAAGGACAGGATTGAAAGTGAGCTTTAAGAGGAGTTGATGATGGGTGGCACGGCGGCTCAGTGGCTACCACTGCTACCTCACAACGCCGAGGACTATGGTTCGTTCCTGGCCCCGGGTCACTGTCCGTGTGGAGTCTGCACATTCTCCCCGTGTCTGCGTGGGTCTCAACCCCACAACCCAAATATGTGCAGGGTAGGTGGATTGGCCACGCTAAATTGCCCCTTAATTGGAAAGCTTTTTAAAAAAAGGAGCTGATGATGGCTTTCGCTCATCTTTTGTCTGTCAAGTTACTGATCATAAATCAGGAAGTAATTTTCCAAAATTTACTTTGATTTTATTTGACACAGATGCTGAAATGTAAGTAATTAGGCTAAAATGAAATGAATCTTACTTTCATCTATTATTTGACGCCAGACTAAGTCTAAGAATATTTTTTCCATAACAGATGCTATGAAATACAGTTTTATTACATTAAAAAGTATGTATTTTCTGACAGTCAAATAGTTCTAAACCCATATGCTATGTTAGAAAAATACTGATCTTTTGTATGGACAATGTGGTATCTGAATTAAATTATAACTCTAAATCTGTTTGCCAAAATCTAATTGTTGAGTGGAAACTCAAACATTTTGGGCTGGTTTCTCTGCCACCCGCAGCGGAGTTCCCGATGCAGCGGAGAATCTAGAGTCGGGAAAAATACAAGATTGGTGCCGATCGGTGCAGGGATCTCTCTTTTGGGGGCTTACAGGGAAGGGGTCTCCATTAGGGGGAAGTGGGTCTCTGCAATGGTGGGGTCTCTGGTGGTGGATTTCTCTTATGGGAGCAGGTCTCTGGTGGGGTCTCCCTTATGGGGGCCTCTCTATTACTGGGGGTCTCTCCGATGGGGGGGGGGGGTCTCTGGTGGGGGTCCCTGCTGGGGGTGTCGGGTCACCTTCATATAGTGGGGGAGGGGTGGAGAAAATGCCGTGGCGATGGTGGGTGGAAAATTGCGTTACGGAGGGGAAGGGAAGCCCAGCCACCAGACCTTGCTGTTGGGCCGCCCACTCAAAATGAGGGAATCCCTCGTAATCCCTGCCATGCATAAATTTTCATGGCAAGGGTTAGGGAATTGTTTCTGGAATTGCGCTTCCAGCGTGAACGCAAATCAGTGCTGATTCATCTTGGGCGGAGAGGTAAGTGCATTCCAAGGACTCAGTGCATTCCAATCATTCAAGCGTGTGACTGGAATGCACTTGCCTCTCTTTGATGTGGCCAATGTTTGTAAACATTGGGGTTTCACCACTTAGTCACTGATCCATGAAGGAAGATAAATTAAGCAAGGCTACAGCTGGAATGTGGAAGCTGTCAATCACAGCCCACTACTAGAAAGTTATGAATGGCTTGTGGCTAATGGATCTATGAAATTGAAACACAGGTCAGAGCTGTTCCCCTTCGCGGAATGGACACATGGAGCCTCCAGGTAAGTGTTACAGCTGTAATCTTTTCACCGCCCCTATCTGGACTGATCTCCAGCTTCCAGCAGGGGTCTATTTTCTGTGTGGGGGAACGTTCCTCTAGTCAATGGGTCCCTGTGCTTATACCTTTAGCCAGGGGGTCCCTGTGTGGACTCCCTTTAGTTTGGGGTCTCTGTGGGGTGCCTCTGGTTAGTGGGTCCCTGTGGAGGGGTCTCTCTAGTTGGGGGAGCCCTGTGGGAGTCCCTCTAGTTGGGGGGGGGGGGCCTGTGAGGCAGGTTCCTTAAGTTAGGAGGTCCCAGAGGGAGGATCTCCCTATTCATGGGGTCCTAGGGTAGGGGTCTCCCTATTAAGGGGGTTCCAGGGGGGGGCATCTGATAGAGGAGGGGTGGTGCATTGTGGGGTGGGGGGACAGGAGGGAAAGAAGGTGGCCCTCGGATGGACCTTGGGGGCAACTCGCCAAGGGGTTAGCCCCTTGGCCCACTGAAAGTTCTACCATGTCAGGGCCATGCTGGTAAATACCAGACGTTATCTGTGCCCACATGATTCCCGGCCCAAGGGACCAGAGAGGGGTCGGAGACACTGGTGCTGGGCCTGCTACATGGATGCAAATGGGTTATTAAGACTCATTTGCATTAATTTACATCCTCCCACTGGTGGATGGTCATGGACCTTGATTCTGGCGGCGGGGGTGGGTTGAAGCATCGTGTTGGGTGCCAATCCTGATTTCCCCTGATGCCCAAACATCCGTTCTAATGGGAAACCCACTTCAGGCTTCGCGTGACAGAGAATCCAGCCCTTAGTCTCCCAAACGGAGAAGTCAGGCCCTTATTTTATATGTATTATTCCCATGTCCCGAAAGCCAAGTTTAGAAAATATTTATTCATTTACTACATTCTGCCATTTCAAATTATTTGTATCCACCCACATCTGTTAACAATTTTTCAATAATTAGATTCTATTACTAGGATATACAAAACAGCAGGGTAATTGATGTGCAGTATGGTTCGCAAATGTCTCGGGGTTTATATCATTTCCAAAACATATGTTTCATCGTAATGATCACAGCATCTTCCTCCTCAAGGTACCATGCCGAAGAGGACATTGGTGATCATGGACTTCCACGGATTGGAATCCATGCATTCATTTCCTTAACCATTGATCCAGAATTATGCTTGGCAAATTATTGTAGTAGTTTGCCATTTCCTTATGTAGAATGGCTGACCAGGAAAGTTTTTACTCTTACTGCCTGCCATCAGGCATATTGGAAAGATTTACAGGCTAATTATCAATTAATGGCTACGTTATGAATACACCTTCTATAACTAACAAGTCTAGAGCTTCCGGTCCAGAGGTAGGGACGCTACCACAGCGCCACAAGACTTCTTAATAGTTTGACAAAACCTATCGAATTGTTACTTTTGCAAGCACCCTGCATGATATATAACTTTCCTGTAAAGCTACAAAACCTCCTCTTTTGATATGAAATGTGTCTTGTTTTTCTAAAATGCAGGAGCTTTACCTTGATCACAATGACATCGAAGAAATAACTGATGTTAGTTTGAATAAAACAATCAATTTGAATGTAATGGTTCTAAGCAATAATAAGCTCGACGAAATCAGGATATCACCGTTTGCTTGGATAAGGCTTGAGTGAGTTTTTTGATTCTTATTAAACATTTACAACTATTGATTGTTGCTGTTATTTACATAGCATTATAAAGATGGTTCAGTCGGAAGTTTTTTTGAGTAATGCAATATGCAAAAATGCATTCCAGTGATTATCAAACGTGAATGTAATTCTTAGATTCACCAATTTAAAAAAAAAAAGAAATTTAGAATAACCAATTCATTTTTTCCAATTCAGGGGCAATTTAGATTGACCAATCCACCTATACTGCACATCTTTGGGTTTTGGGGGGCGAAACCCACGCAAACACGGGGCGAATGTGCAAATTCCACACGGACAGTGACCCAGAGCCGGATCGAACCTGTGACCTCGGCACCATGAGGCAGCAGTGCTAACCCGCTGCGCCACAGTGCTGTCCGAGATTAACCTAATATAGTCAATACTCAATAATCAATTCTTGTGTTTCTCTTTAACACCAAATATTAATATATTGTACAGCAAGTGACACATTAATTAGAAATAAGGCAGTCAGGAAATAACATTAATTCTATATAAATGCCAATATTTTAGATATTTTAATGCTATAGCTTAATTACGGAAGTAGTGAAAGGGTCTCTGATTATTAGCTGTTAGTTTAACCGTTGACTTCAAAAGGATATAATTTTTTGCATATTGTAGAAGAGTATAAAGTTAAGCAAATTGTATTTCAAGTAAATAAAAAATCCTGTTCATCATTTAGGAACCTGGAATATCTGGACCTCTCATACAACAAGATAATTCATGTTCCATCACACCTACCCAAAGGTCTGCTGTATCTTATACTTGTTCATAACCAGATTCAGCGAATTCCAGGCTTCGTGTTTGCTCACATGGAACCAGGATTAGAAATCTTGTATCTCTCTTTCAACAAACTAACCAGCAATGAAATTGACCTAGTTTCTTTCTTTGGCACTTACAATACTATGAGAGAGCTGTTTTTGGATCACAATATGTTGAAAAGAATTCCTGCTGGAATTGCTGAAATGAAGGCGCTTCACTTTCTAAGGCTGAATGACAACTTAATCAGGTAACAGAAAAACATTTAAGGTACTATCTATTGCCAACAGGTCTATTTTCCTTGGGTTAACTAAATCATTGATGATGAAAAGCATGATATCTAAGTCAGAAGGTTGTGCTTTAAAGTCCTGCCCAGGAAATGAGCATGTTTTTCTTTTGTTAATTTACATGATGTGGGTGTCGCTGGTCAGGCCAGCATTTATTGCCCATCCCTCGTTGTAATCTAGCAAACACTGAGTAGTGTTGCACAGGTGGCGTTTCAAACATGTCACTGAACAGTTGGTCTGTTTGGGTACATATTAAAGATCCCATTTGATGAGCAGGTTATTGTTCTGTCATACCTATCTCAATTCATATCAACAAAAATAAACATACTTGTTTGTCATTCAGCAAATTGCTGTATGCAGGATCTTTTTCTGAACAAAATGGTTGTCATGTTTGCTTGTATAAGGCAGTTCAAAGTAATTTGGAGCAATTTAGAGAAATGTGATATTAAAAGTTTTTTCCCCCTGTAAACTGATACCAAAAGATAGTAAGCTGATTTTAAGAATCCATATACATTTATCTTTCCAATATCTTACAACATGTAAAAACAAACCAATATCAGAAAATGTATATATAGACATTTTGGCTAGTATTTCCCATATATTAGTTCAGTTGTGCTATTCTAAGACTCAAGTTTTCTCATTATATGTTATTAGTAATCCATCCCCAAAGAGGATCGATTGGACCTCTGGAAATTTCTATCTGGATCTTAGAATAGCTAAGTTTGTAATCTTTGTGTTTTTCTTTCGAGATAGTGCAAAGTCCCAAGAACCCCACCTCCAATCTAAAGATAATTTGAATCCAAATGAGGAGTTGGACATCAAAATGCTGACTGAACTAAAGGAAATCATACACTAATACAAAATTATTATTTTACTAGGAACGTTCCACTGGAATCCATCTGCAGTGCAGATAATCAAGATGATTCAAATATTCGAACACTTCATCTTGAAAACAATTACATAAACATGCGGAGAATCCCACCAACTGCCTTTTCCTGCATAGAATTATATTCAAGTGTTGTCGTGACACCACAGAAAATCAAAAAATAACTATCCCAAATGTGGAAATCATTTTTATCCTTATATACTTTGAGGCAAAATTTTTGTTTGAAATATGACTTCAGTTGTAGTTGGTTGTAGGCAAGTTGCAGTGAATGTGTGAGAATGGCTCAAGACAGTTGAGTGTGGAATGCCAGGATATCAGACCTTCTGGCAGGAGTAGCTACAAGCAGCAGCGGATGACTTAAATATTCTCATTTATCTGTGCTCCTGTCAAAACAGTGTAACTGTTTCCCACATACAAAGAAGAAATTTACACTAAACCGATATCTAGCTTACAGTTTCATGTTAATCATTACCTCTGCATCCATTACAGGCAACAAAGGACATGTGGATAAGTATTAAAACCCATTTGCAGAACCCTCATAATCATAGAACAAATGTTCCTTGAGAGTTGAGAGATGTTTTTGACTCTGCTATGTGTTATCCCTTGAAACTGTTCATTCTGTCATGGACATAATTTGTGTGTTCCTTTGTACTGCCCATGATCAATATGTCTTTATGTATTGCGGGTGGCACGGTAGCTCAGTGGTTAGCACTGTTGCTTCACAGCACCAGGGTCCCAGGTTCGATTCCCGGCTTGGGTCACTGTCTGTGTGGAGTCTGCACGTTCTCCCTGTGTCTGCGTGGGTTTACTCCGGGTGCTCCGGTTTCCTCCCACAAGTCCCAAAAGAAGTGCTGTTATGTAATTTGGACATTCTGAATTCTCCCTTCCGTGTACCTGAACAGTGCTGGAATGTGGCGACTGGGGCTTTTCACAGTAATTTTGAGAGATTTTATAAAAGTTTATTTATTATCACACTTGCCCCGGATGTTTAAAATGCAAAATCTCGCTCACTCGATACACATACACACACAAGAAATTAGATACAGACGAAGGTAGATGATCCGCCATAATCTCACTGAATGATGGAACAGGCTTGAAGGACTGAATAGCATACTCCTGTTCTGTTCTTATGAAGGTAAAATAATACAATTTATGATTATCTTTTTCATGCCAGGCCTGCAGTTTCTTAGATGCTTTAGTTGAAATAAAGGTCTTGTAAAGCAGATAATTCTCAGAAAGCTGCAAGGTTTCTTCTAGTTGTCATGTGAGAGTACCTTTTAAGAAATGGGTGTTTATCAGTGATGTCAGAGTGTGGATGGAGCTGGGCTGTCTGTCAGCTTTTTACTTTTGTTTTGGGCTGTTTGCTGCAGGGTGTTTTATAGTTTAGTTTTCAGAGCTGGATAGCTGCAGTCACAGCCAGAAGGTGTATGAGTCTCTCTCTCTCTCTCTGTAATCTAAAGACAGTAAATCGATCTTTTGGTGATTTAAAACTAATAACTGCTCTCAGTAGTGACTTTAACCTGATGTACTTATGTTAAAAGTTTTTTTAAAAGTCTTATGGATGTTAAAAGGACAGCTTAAGCATTACTTAGTGTTGTATTCTTTGGGGGTTGTATTTGAATTGATGGTTGCTAAGATGTTCACTATGTTTTAAAAAGGTTTACTTGAGTTCATAGAATAAACATTGTTTTGCTTTAAAAAATACTTTTCCATTTCTGCTGTACCACATCTGTAGAGTGGGCCATGTGCTCCCCATACCACAATCTATTAAAAGTTGTGGGTCAGGTGAACTCCATGATACACTTTGGGGTTCTTTAAACCCTGGCCCATAACATAGTTAAAGATGTTTCCCAGGACGTTGGTCTTCAGATGAACTTGAAGTTGCAAGAGGTTGTGGAGAGTCCTTCTCTTACAGGTATTGCTGTTTATTACTTTGGCTGCACAGATAGTTCAATGGCTTTCAGACAAAACCCTGTTTTAGAACAGCTTCTTGCTGAATTTTTAAAAAACAAAGTGTGGCTGCCTCATGTGACTTGTAGAAGTTCAAAGTTTTATTCCAAATCAGGTGGATGGTTACATACACAGTGTAGTGCATTTCACATCTTGAGAGTTTGAAATATTTTGGTAGGGATTCTCAGTCCCACCACACTAGATTTCTGGTGAGGCGCGCCCCCGGGATTCTCCGTCTCGGGGGTTTCCAATGGGGTTCCCCATTGTGGGCAGTCCCAAGCTGTCAGGAAATTCCCGGTATGCCGGCGAAACGGAGAATCCCGACAGCGGAGAATCCAGCCATCTGTGTTTGTTTTTGTTTGAAAGACCCTTGCAATTGACAATATTCTTCTGAATGAGTTTAAAGAAAAAGGTCCTTTGTATCCTTTTGAGGTAGGTCATGGTTTCAATCCACAATAGAAGTCAGGTGATACATGGGCAGCCATCTTTTACAGACTTTTGTGGGCAGTTGACTGCAAGTCTGTAATATACTAGTACATGTCATGCCCATACCACATGGCAAAAAATGGAATAGAACATAGAACATAGAACAGTACAGCACAGTACAGGCCCTTCAGCCCACGATGTTCTGCCGACCATTTATCCTAATCGAAGATCAACCTAACCTACACGCCTTCAATTTACTGCTGTCCATGTGCTTGTCTGAGAGTCGCTTAAATGTCCCTAATGACTCTGACTCCACCCCTCTGCTGGCAGTGCATTCCACACACCCACCACTCTCTGTGTAAAGAACCGACCTCTGACATCTCCCCTATACCTTCCTCCAATCACCTTAAATTATGTCCCCTCGTGACAGCCATTTCCACCCTGGGGAAAAGTCTCTGGCTATCCACGCCTCTCATCACCTTGTACACCTCTATCAAGTCACCTCTCTGCCTTCTTCGCTCTAGTGAAAAAAGCCCTAGCTCCCTCAACCTTTCTTCATAAGACATGCCCTCCAGTCCAGGCAGCTTCCTGGTAAATCTCCTCTGTACCCTCCCCAAAGCATCCACATCCTTCCTATAATAAGGCGACCAGAACTGGACACAATATTCCAAGTGTGGTCTAACTAGGGTTTTATAAAGCTGCAGCAAAACCTCGCGGCTCTTAAACTCAATCCCCCTGTTAATGAAAGCCAACACACCATACGCCTTCTTAACAACCCTATCAACCTGAGTGGCAACTTTAAGGGATCTATGTACGTGGACCCCAAGCTCCCTCTGTTCCTCCACACTTACAAGAATCCTGCCTTTAACCCTGTATTCAGCATTCAAATTCAACCTTCCAAAATGAATCACTTCACATTTATCAAGGTTGTACTCCATCTGCCACTTCTCAGCCCAGCTCTGCATCCCGTCAATATCCTGTTGTAACCTGCAACAACCCTCAATACTATCTACAACTCCCCCAACCTTTGTATCATCGGTAAACTTACTAACCCACCCTTCCACTTCCTCATCCAAGTCATTTATACAAAACCACAAAGAGCAGAGGTCAGAACAGATCCTTGCGGGACAGCACTGGTCACCGACCTCCAGGCGGAATACTTTTCATCCACTACCACTCGCTGTCTTCTTTCAGCCAGCCATTTCTGTATCCAGACAGCCAAATTTCCCTCTATCCCATGCCCCCTAACTTTCTGAATGAGCCTACCATGAGGAACCTTATCAAATGCCTTACTGAAATCCATATGCACCACATCCACTGCCCGACCTTCATCAATGTGTCTCGTCACATCCTCAAAGAATTCAATGAGGCTTGTGAGGCATGACCTGCCCCTCACAAAGCCCTACTGACTATCTTTAATAAATCTGTGATGACTTTTCTTTAAAACATAGTTTCTTGCAAAACAAAAAAATTATGTACATATTCACTTCCTTCATACAAAGGTGTATTCAACACACAAATCTGGTACTGCTAGTTTGATTTGATTTATTTATTGTCACATGTACTGACGTACAGTGAAAAGTATTGTTCTGCTTTCAATCCAGGCAGATCACTCCATACATGAAAACATAGACATACTATAAATACGTTATAAAAGATATAGGAATAGGAGGCTGGATTCTCCGTTTTCGGGACTATGTCCCCACGCTGTCGTGAAAACTATGCTCTTTTACGCTAGGAAAACTGGTGGCAAAAGGCCACAGATTCAGAGCCTTGCAGGGGGCTAGCAGGCAGCTGTCGTGGAACTCGCAGCTCCAGCTGCTGAAACGGCCCCCTGCATTTCCGGTGGCCTCCAACGGCCCCCTGCATTTCCGGTGGCCTCCAACGGCCCCCTGCATTTCCGGTGGCCTCCAACGGCCGTGCCGTGCTCCATGGCGGACTCAGACCGTGGACCTGGACCACGGAAATAGTGCCCCCAATCGGCCGCTTGCCTGACCTCGATCGCCCGCACAAAAAAGCCCAATCCCAAATGAGGCTCCCCCTGCCCTCCGATCGGTCCTCCCCCGACCGTGGCGGTCCCGGACTGTGTCCGCAGCCGTCTTGCGAATGTCCCTAACGGTGGGTCCATGAGTGGTCCACGCCGTCGGGAATTCGGCCGGTCAGAGGCGGATAATAGCGGGGCGGGCCTCAGGAAATCGCCTCAGGTGGTGGATACTCGGCCGAGTACGCCGCTTTTCGGGGGTCAGAGAATCGCTGACTGGCGCCGGTCCCGTATGCGCGAAACTGGATTTTCCGCCCCGTTGCTGGAAGCGATTGCGGCGTCGGGGTGAGGAGAATCCAGCCCAGGATCTGTAGGAGAGAGCTCACAGAGAGTTGCCTCGCTCCGGCGAAACCTTGGAGAAAAAAAATGTAATCCAGCTGCAGCCTGTTTTCCCCCCCTTTTTTGATCTTAGTTGCGCATCACCACCTTTGGCTTCTCCTTTCACGTTTCTCCTCCTCTTCACCTCCAGCCACTGCTGTTGGACATCTCAGGGGGGTTCTCCCTGTTACTGGCTCCTCTGCTCCGGCTCCCTTTCTGTTTCTTTGTGGAATTCCCATTTCCAAATATTCCCAGTTATGTGTTATCTGGGTGAATGTTTATCAATATTAATAAGGTTTCAAGAATGGTAACTATCAGATATATGATTCTCAATGCAATTTACAGTTGGTGGAAATTCAAACTCCATGATGGCTATTAGGGAGATGGTTTCACAAGGCTGGATTCTGTTTCGAAGCTTGTAATATGTAAATTACTCTGATTCTTTTGTTGAGTTGCATGTAAAGCTCATAGCCCTCTGATGGCTGTTTCCACAATCCAGGAATCTGATAATTTAGGTTATTACTCATTACTGATTTTTATTTCTAAGATGATGCTGTGTGGTGTAGTGTTTTTAAACCCCTGTGAGGTGCTTAGGTTCTCCCTCGCACCTTATCAGTTGCCTTGGAAACTAAACTGCTAGGTGCAGGTGGATTTGTGTTTTGAATCTGATCCTGGAATGGTTTTGTGGATAATTCAGTGTTAGCTGTGCTTGTAATTCACTTGTGCTTTTACTATTGGGGCTTGCGTTTTCTGTTATTTGGGATGGGTTGTCCCCAATCTGTTCCATGTCCTTTGGGATACTACTGCCCACCGGTGCTGGCTAGCTTCTGCTGCACTGCCTTGTGGCTCTCTGACTGGATGAAGTGTCTCCCTCACTGTCTACATTTGCTGGTTTTGAAACTTCCTGCCCCTATTTAAATCTGGAAAGAAGATACAGGCAGTTCACGGACTTGCTACACAACTGGTTCCTGAAAAGCACGTTGTAAATCAAAATAGTAAGTAGGAAGTGATCTTCTCATAGGAACAATGGTATAAATAGGCAATTGGTTCCCGACCAGGGCCGTAAATCAGTTTTGGGGGACCCGACATTGTAAAATGCTCTCAACTCTTGCGCTGTCAAGATGCTAAGGCGACTGTTGATGTCTGCACGCCTTAGCACAAGTTCCTCGGTTAGTCTGGGGGAGAAAAATGAAGCTATTCGATCACTGTCAGTTGCCTGTTTAACCTTGATGTTCCGCGAGTCTGAGTTCATATTAAATACAACATAAAAGTGTATAAATGCATTAAAATCACAACGATTGTGCCCTCCAAAAATTAACAGAATAAAACACTAATTTCAAACCTTAATAAAGAAGGTTCGACCTGTCCAGTCATCCATATGGGCGGCATAGAACGCTGATGCGCATGCATGAATTTGCTGGTATGGTGTCGTAAAGTCAAAACTGATGTTGTAAAGTCAAAATGGGGTGTCAATTTACAAACGCTGCAGGTGCTGTTTATCATAACTAGAATGTTGCAAAGTTGAGAACTGCTTGCATCTGTTAACCAGACCTCTGGATCAGCCTCTCCATTTCCTTTAATGTCTATGGGCCCTAACCTGGTGTCTTTAAACATCACTGGCCTGCTTTTGGCTTCTTTAGTTTTTATGAGTTCTATCACAAGACCCTTTACCTTGGTTCGCCCTCTTTTGGCCTCTAGAAACTCCTCCAGTTGTACTTCTATTTCCCTAAACCTTATTGGCTCCATCTCCCCCTGTAAGGTGTTAGAGACTTTTTAAATTCTCTACAGCTGAACAGAACACTTCTGGTTTCCTTCTGTTTCCCCAGGCTCTGATGACTGTAATTGACTCTCTGGTACCGGTTCCTCATCAAGTCTTTCCCAAATATTATGTCCACTTCTCCACAGGCAAGCTATTTAACCCGACCATTACTGCACTGGTGACCTTCTTTCTCTGCAGGTAAAGTTTAATTCAGGAACCTTTAAGCATGTGCCAGTACTTTTTTTCTAGCACTTAGTGTCTGTCTGGAATTTGGCCAGCAACTCAGCAGCCTTCGCTACAAGCAGTATTTGTAAACATGCATATTTAATTATTTTCTTGTAGTTGTGATGCAAAAGGAGTAATTTTTCATTTTTGAAAGAAGATTTGGTAGGTATTTTATTCTTGTGCCCATTTGAGTCTCGGCTCGGTACTTTCAAGACTACGGATACAATTCTGACCACAGCTCCTCGTTAGTTTCTAGGTGAACCAACAGTTCTCTTTTGAGTGCCCAGGCTTTTTTTCCCCCATAGAATCCCATTCGGCCCGACCCTCCGAAAGAGCACCCCATCTAGGCCGATGCCACCACCCTATCCCCAAGACACCATGGAGCAATTAAGCATGGCCAATCCACCTATCTTGCACATCTTTGGAATGTGGGAGGAAAGCAGAGCACCCGAAGGAAACCCAAGTAGACATGGGGAGAAAGTACAAACTCCCCAATCACCGAAGGCCGGAATTGAACCCGGGTGTGAGTGCCATTGGGAGTTACAGAGTTAAAGCTAGAAACAAATCATCCCTGGGCTGCTTGGAAGAAACTAGGCAATCTTCAAGTGTTTTTAATAAATTTAGAGCACCATTTTTCCAAGGGGCAATTTAGTATGGCCAATCCATCTAGCCTGCACATCTCAGCGTTGTCGGGGTGAAACCCACGCAAACACAGGGAGAATGTGCAAACTCCACAGGGACAGTGACTCAGGGCCAGGATCGAACCTGTGACCTCGCGCCGTGAGGCAGCAGTGCTAATCACTGCGCCACCGTACTGCTCTGGTACCTGTCATCTCCAGTAAGGAAAGTAGCCTTTACTCACTCGCAGCATCTGCTCCACCTGTCAAGACCACCTAGAAAGGAAAACTCTGACTCTTCAACTTCACAAGTGAACACAGCAGCTAAACTAAAGCTCAAGTTTCAAACCTTCAATTCAGAAAGAAGGAATGCAAGTAACGTGGCCACCATGATATCTCAGAGACCGATTTTAAATATAATCCTTAAGTACCTTTTTTTCTTTATCTGCATTTTAATCTTTGTATCTGTATTTTAGTTAACAACTTTGTCACTTTTACATAATCAACTTTCACCAGTAGTTTTGTCATAAACTAACCTTTATTGTGTTTATGGATAAAGCATGACTGCTGGGTTATTTTAGGTTTTTTTCTTTCAATTTAGATTACCCAATTATTTTTTCCCAAGTAAGGGGCAATTTAGCGAGGTCAATTCACCTCCCCTGCACATCTTTGGGTTGTGGGAGTGAGACACACGCAGACAAGGGGAGAATGCGCAAACTTCACACGGACAGTGACCTGTGGAGCTGCAGGAGGAGCCAAGGAACCCCCTATAGGGAGTTCGGGATGCCATTTTGTCTTGGCGAGCGGTGCTCCTCAGTGCAGAATTGGGATTAAGTGCGGCCTCCGATCAACTCGAATGGCTGTTCGATAGCGTGATGTTTCTCTGCGCTCCGAGCTTTACGGGACTCCGTTCCCATTCGGATAGGTCATGCGCATAATCTTTAAATCATTATAGAATCATAGAATTTACAGTGCAGAAGGAGGCCATTATGCCCATCGAGTCTGCACCGGCCCTTGTGAAAGAGCACCCTACTTGAGCCCAGGCTGCCACCTTATTCCTGTAACCCCAGTAACCCGATCGAACTAAGGGATAATTTAGCGTGCATATCTTTGGACTGTGGGAGGAAACCGGAGCACCCGGAGGAAACCCATGCAGATATGGGGAGAAAGTGCAAACTCCACACAGTCACCCGAGGCCGGAATTGAACTTGGGACCCTGGACCTGTGAGGCAGCAGTTCTAACCACTGTGCCACCCATAAATATTATGCACAATTTTACAGTAACCGACCTTGGAAAATGGAGGTGATGAAGACAGCTCTCCTTTGATATGGTCAGGCATGTGTAATGAGATCTATTGAATAATTTCCTTGGTTCTTGGCAGTTGTGGAGAAAATTCCTCTAGTTGAAGAAGATTGTTTTAATGGCCCTCATGAACTTCATTCCCTCCTCTAGAAGCTCAGCAAAAGCAACTAATGTAATGGGGTCAAATGCAGCAAGAGGAAAATAAAACCCTTACCTGGAACAGAAACTGCCAATTGATTTTAAGAGAATGGACAAAGGATTTCCTTGTACCCAATTCCTCACAGTGAGACTGCTATGGACAGAGTAATTATGTTATTACTGCATGTAGTGGACATGGTGAATAAACAACCTCAATTCTTTCCTTAAAAGGGCCTGAAGTGAAAAGAGGTTCTCCACAAATTGCTTATGCAAGTCAAATGTCTGAGTTTCCATTCTGCAGCTGCTGCCTGTGAGGCCCTAAGTTACCAGAAGAACGCTGCATAAATTGGGTCTAATAAGTTAAGTACAATTTATTTGGCTGCTGTTGAGCATTGCTTCTTCTCGCCAGTTGTTAGGTATCTTTAAACTCCTCAGCTGGATTCGTAAGAAATTCGGCAAAACAAAAAAGTTAAGTTTAAAAGTACACAAGGGCTGATTTCAAAGTTAAAGATTTTAAGTCCTACTATGTCTTGCAGCCTTCTAGCAAACCCATTCTCTTAAGTTTGCAGAAAGACGTATTTGAAATTTTGAAGGTATTTATTTTTTGATGTTATCAATGGCATGGAATTACTATTGGCAAACACATCTGTAAAAATCAACAGTTGGAGAAAGCAACACACAATTTGCTCGGTCGTACATGGAAATAGGGACAATATTGATTGCAGGCTGATGTAATTGTATAATGCACCAGACGAGATTAAATCCTTTGGTCTGATTCCTTTGTTGACTTTATCTCAGTTTAATAACACAGGGCAGCAGGTGCTTAAGAACACTACTAGCACCAAGCCTCAAACCAACCTGACTTGGAAACATATTACCTTCCTATATCGTTATTGGATCAAAATTCTGGAACTCGAAGAATAGTGTGGGATAATCTTCACTGCACAAATGGCAGAGGTCAAGAGGGTGGCTCACTGCCTCATTCTTAAGGGCAGTAACTCGTGGCCTTCTCCACATTCCATGAATTAATAAATCAAAACAAAGACAAAACAAAAATACCTCAGAAGCTGGAAATCTGAAATAAAAATGGAAAATGCTGAAAAGTGTCAACAGGTCAGGCAGCATCTTCATCAGAAGGGTCATTGTTGACCTGAAATATTAGCTCACTTTTTCTCCACAAATGCCATCTGCTATGCCGAGTATTTCCAGCATTTTGTTTTGCTTATACGAAAATCTAAGCTGCATAAAGTATAAAGCAATGAAATAAATCAGGTTCATAATCTACATACGAATAAGCAGTTACAATAGATTTTTTATATTCTTGAAAATATAAAGAAGCTTTGTGCATAATTTCCGACAAGTATACTCCTTCCAAATAAAATAATGGGCAAGACAGTGATGTAGTGGTAATATCACCCGGTTAGTAATTCAGAGACCCAATCTAATGCTCTGAGGTCACGGGTTGAAAGCAAGAAACGGCTGAAGACGCAGGCTACTACAAGTGCTGTGGTTCCTGACAACATTCAAGTAATAGTACTTATGCTCCAGAACTGGCTGTGCCCTTAGTCAAGTTGTTCCAATACAGCTACAACACTGGTATTTACCCTGCAATGTGGAATTGTGAGAAACACTGCTCACATTGTTGACATCTTAATTGTGAACCAGAGTATATACATGTAAAAGCAACACAAAAACAACACAGAATGTTCATTTCTCACAAAACATTGTCCAGGTATGTTGTGTCCACAAAAAATGGACAAGTCCAACCTAGGTAATTAGCACACCTTCAGCCTACTCTTGGTCAAAGCAAGGTGTTGTCAACAATACTATCAAGTGACATTTACTGCTCACTGATGCTCAGTTTGTCTTCTGCCATTACCTCTCAGCTCCTGACCTCATTAAAGTCTTAATCGAACATGGATAAAGAGCTGAACTCCACAGGTGAGGATAGAGTGACTGCATTTGATACCAAGGCAACAGTTGGCCAAGTATGGCATCAAGAAGCCCTTGCAAAACTGGAGTCAAAGGGAATCGGGATAAAGTTATCCACTGGTTGGAGTAACACCTAGCACAAAGGAAGTTTCTGGAGCATACCTCTTCATTCACCTGAGGAAGGAGCAGCGCTCCGAAAGCTAGTGACATCGAAACAAACCTGTTGGACTTTAACCTGGTGTTGTAAGACTTCTTACAAAGGAAGTTGGTTGTGGTTCTTGTAATTTAATCATTTCAGTCCCAGGGCATCACTGCAGGAGTTCCTCAGTGTGGTTTCCTGGGCATAACCACCTTCAGCTGCTTCATCAATGACATCCCCTCAATCATAAGTGAAGAAGCAGAAATGTTCACTGATGACTGCACAAGCTTCAGCACCATTGACTCATCAGATACTGAAGCAGCCAATATTCAATTGCAGCATCACCTGAGCAACATTCAGGCTTGGGTTGTTAAGGGGCAATTAACATTCTCACCATTCAAGTGCCAGACAATTACCATCCAAGAGGAGAATCAGACCTTGACAGTCAATGACATTATCATTGCTGAATCCCCCACTTCCAACATCCTGGGGAGGTTACCATTAACCAGAAGGTGAACTCGACTAGCTGTATAAATACTGCGCTGCAAGAGCTGGTCAGAGGCTGGCAATTCTGCAGAGTAACTCACTTCCTGACTCCCCAAAGCATATCCACCATCAACAGTGCAGAAGTCAGGAGTGTGATGGAATACTTGACACTTGACTGGATGAGTGTAGCTCCAACAACGCTCAAGAAACTTGACATTATGAAGGACAAAGCAGCCCACTTGATTAGCACTCCATCCACCACCTTCAACACCACTCTCTCCACCACCAATCCACTGTGGCAGCAGTGTATACTCTCGACAAGATGCACTGCAGCAACTCACCAAGACTCTTTTATTAGCACCTTTGAAACCCATGACCTCTACCACCTAGAATGATAAGGGCAGCAAATGCATAAGAATACCACTAACAGAGAGTTCCCCTCCCACACCACACCCCATCCTGACTTGGAACAATGTAATTGTTCCTTCACTATCACTAGGTTAAAATCCTGGAACTGCCCCACCACCACCTTCTCAAAGGCAATAAAAATGCTGGCCTAGCCAGCGACATGCATGTCCCATGAAATAATAAAATTTCCACTTTTCAATATTATAACTGTCATAATTGTTCTGTTCCTACCGCTGAATCAGCAATGAACTAAACGCATTAATTGACACACACTACAATTCCTGTGAAATTATCAAAAGAACTTTTCAATACTTCTGTCTGTTGGCAGCAGGCAGTTTAAAAAAAAATATATATTTTTATTCTTTTTCACATTTCTCCCGAATTTACACCCACCAACAATAAACGATAATCAGCAACAGATATGTCAATCCCCATAACAATAACAACGGTCAACGATCCCATCCTCCCACCAACCCCCAAACATCAGCCCGCATGTTTATATAAACAAATAACAAAAAGGAATCAGGGATTACCCATAGTCATCCTTAATATACACAGCCCCCCAACCCTCCCACCCATCCCCCCCCAACTAATATTGATGTTATCCAGCTCTTGAAAGTGCATAACAAATAGTCCCCATGACTTGTAGAACCCCTCCGAGCTTCCCCTCTGTTCAAACTTAACCTCCTCAAGGGTCAAGTATTCCAACAGGTCCCCCCGCCATGCCAGGGCACAGGATGGGGAGGCTGCTCTCCATCCCAGCAGGATCCGGCTTTGGGCGATCAACGAGGCGAAGGCTATGATATCTGCCTCCGCATCCGTTTCCAACCCTGGCTGGTCCAACACCCCGAATATGGCCTCCCGGGGACCCGGGTCCAGTTTCACGTGCACCATCTTGGAAATGACCCTAAAAACCTCCTTCCAGTACTCACCTAACTTTGGACAGGGCCAAAACATATGAACGTGATTAGCGCCCCCCCCCCCCCGCAACGCTCACACACATCTTCTACTCCTTCAAAAAATCGGCTCATCCTCGCCCTCGTGAGGTGCACTCTATATACCACCTTCAGCTGTATCAGCCCCAACCTCGCACATGAGGTGGAGGCATTCACTCTCCGGAGCACCTCACACCAGAGCACCTCACACCAGATCCCCTCCTCTATAACCTCTCCCAGCTCTTCCTCCCACTTTGCTTTGATCCCTTCCAGTGGTGCCTTATCCTCTTCCAGAATATCTCCGTACACCGCTGACACTGCCCCCTTCTCCAGTCCCCTTGTCGTCAGCACCTCCTCCAGCAATGTGGAGGCCAGTTCCTCCGGGAAGCTCTGTATCTCCTTCCTGGCAAAATCCCGAACCTGCATGTATCTAAACACTTCTCCCTGCTCCAGCCCATACTTCGCTTCCAGCTCCCTCAATCCTGCAAACCGACTCCGACGAAACAAATCTTTTCACGTCTTAATTCCTTCTCTTCCCATTTCCTAACACTTCCATCCCACCTCCCTGGCTCAAATCGGTGCTTCCACTGAATCGGCATTTCCCTTGACCCTGCCCCCAACCCGAAGTGTTGACGAAACTGCCTCCAGATTTTCAATGAAGCTATTATAACCGGACCCCCTGAGTATTGTTATTGAAAACATGGGAAGATGTGTCATTTGAAGCATGGACGTCTGGCAATATCTGGTCTGAGAGAAACATGAGAGAATACAGGGAAATATCCCACACAGGGTTAACAGCAGCTGCAAAGAGCAGGATTGTAAAATGCAGATACCCTGGTCAAGCAGGCTTAGCAAACTCACAGGATTTTGAATGAAGCCAAAAACAATGGCTCACACCTTCATGAAAGTAACTATCTTAGTAAGCATCTGGAAAAGCAGGGATGATAGTTTCAGTTGAGCTAGGTGATAAATGTACACCTTTGAAGTTATAACCAAGTGGATTTTCAGCATACAGCTAAAAGCAATGTTTCACACCTTCGGCAACCGTCGGGGGCGGGAGTCACGCCAGCCCCTGGCGATTCTCCAACCCGGCGGGGGGTCGGAGAATCCCGCCCATGGTTCAGGACAATGTTAGACATTAATGTGGGGAAGTCAGGGATAGAAGCAGGATCGATTGAACCTTTTAAATTAATGAAGCAAGGGAATCAGTGGGTGGTACATGATATCATAATTTACCATTCCGATGAGAAACGGACAGAAAAATGGGACACTTAACAGCCAGTGATGGACAAAAGACCTTTTTGGTTACTGATGGACTGAGTTGTGTGCTGTTTCTAAGGGACATGAGGAAGCTTCTATGGTACTGCTACCCCAAGGAAGTAAAATGCTTTGGAGGTAGTGGAACACACGGATATAGCTATTGGGTTACCTTCCTGAGCGGCTGCGGCTATGATTCACGGTAATTGGACTTGAGGAAAGAACGGAAAAAGACACTGGTCTGTGATATGGATCCATTTACGAATTGATTTTGGTGCACAATTTAAAATCGCAAAATATACATACAAATGAGAAAGATCGGGGATAAATGTTAGTCAGTACAATTAGATGGGGGGATAATTGACCAAAAGATATAGTCATGTTTCAAATGTCAAGACAGGGTGTTATTGAAAATATGGAAAAATGTGTCATTTGAAGCATGGAAGTCTGGCAATATCTGGTCTGAGAGAAACATGGGAGGACACAGGTAAGATCCCACAAAGGGTTAAAAGCAGCTGCAAAGAGCAGGATTGTAAAATGCAGATATCCTTGGTCAAGCAGGCTTAGCAAACACACAGGATTTTGAATGAAGCCAAAAACAATGGCTCACACCTTCATTGAAAGTAACTATCTTAGTAAGCATCTGGAAAAGCAGGGATGATAGTTTCAGTTGAGCTAGGTGATAAATGTACACCTTTGAAGTTATAACCAAGTGGATTTTTAGGATACAGCTAAAAGCAATGTTTCACACCTTCGTTGAAATTAACTATCTTAGCAAGCAGCTGGAAAGGAAAGGATGAGGTTCAGTTGAATTTGGTGACAATTCTAGGTGTGAAACTTTGCTAATACCAGGTAAATTAAAGAAAACTGGAGACTATTAGTCTACGAGAAGCATAATTCAAAGCCAAAATCAAAGTCAAAATTATGAGCTGAGGACACAATTGGAAAATAAAACTATAGAAATGACAGGAACCAAACCAAAATTCACACCTCTTGAAACCAAACTATTTTTGAATATCATAAAGGAACTTTGAATATCACAAAGGACACAATGTAATCAGATCTATGAGATGAGGTTATGTCAAAATGAATACTTAGTTGGATTAGAATGTTTAGATCAAAGATACTTTTTACAATCAAGGTGAAATAAGAGTTATCATAGATCATCATAGACCATCATAGACCATCATAGACTGATCATCATCAGTAACTTTATTGTAAAGTTACTTTACAATAAAGTCATAAAAATGTAATAACTGTTCAAAAAATATATAAACCCGAAGAAAGGGGACAGCAGGCAGAACCAGAACTCAGGGAGAAGCAGAGAAGGACCAAGCAGCTCAGAGTCAGATTACAGTCAGCTCGGACATGGGAAAGGGACAGGGCATAGCAGCCGAGCTAAAACAGCTAATACATCTAAGGAAGACTAGAATTTAAAGAGTAGGCAGAGTCAGCTCAGAGACAGCCAGCAGAGCCAGCTCTCACAGCTTGGTACATGGGAAAGATAGGACACAGCAACCGAGCTCATCAGCGAATATATCTAAAGAAGACCAGATTTTTAAAAGATTGATTGTCAATTTGGGCCTGAAGGTCCCTTCAACCAACCAGAAGGATCCAGAAGCAAGATCTTTTTCCTTTCTGTAAAGAAAGTAATTGCAGCTTTTAAAAGAAAAAATATAATAATAAAATAACTTAATTTAACCTGAAATAGTGGTTATTCCAAAGTCTACTTTACTTACTTAGCAATGCGGGACCCAGGATCGATGCTACTAAGTGGTAAGTAGATGAAATCTTCGGTGAAGGTATGGGTTATACCGGGGGATAACTTGAAAACATAGTTTGACCTGAATAGCACCCACTGAAGCCTGTATCGGAGTCAGGGAGTGAGAATCCCTGTTCACAATTTAGAATGTCGGCCCTTTTTGGTATAGGGGGACTTCTAAGAATAGTGGTGAGTTTTCCACAACAGTATTTCCCCGGAGCTATCGGGAGCGGCGCTGTTGCTAGTGCTTTCTGCCCCGACCCCCTGCACAAACTCTCCTCCATTCTGACCCACTGGGAATCAACCCCTCTGACCCAGCTCCGCACCTTCTCCACATTCGCCGCCCAGTAGTAGTACATCAGGTTCGGGAGACCCAAACCCCGTGCCTGCCTTCCCCTCTGTAGCAGCGCCTTTCCTCCCCATATGAAGGAGGTAATCCTTCCCTCAATCTCCCTGAAAAAAGCATTTGGCAGGAAAATCGGTAGGCATCGAAAAATAAACAGAAATCGCGGCAACACATTCATTTTAACCGCCTGTACCCGACCAGCCAGTGACAGAGGGAGACCATCCCACTTTGCCAGATAGGCTTTTACTCCCCCCACCAAACTAGTGATGTTGTACCTGCGAAGCCTCCCCCACTCCCGGGCAACCTGCACCCCCAGATACCAAAATGAGTCCCTGTCCTACGGAATGGCAGCCCCCCCACCCCTGCCCCCACCCCCGGCCGAGACACCACAAAATATTCACTCTTGTCCAGGTTCAGCTTGTACCCCGAGAAAGACCCAAATACTCGCAGTAGCTCCAATATTGCTCCTATCGACGCACTTGGTTCAGACACATACAGCAGCAAGTCGTCGGCATATAAGGACACCCTATGCTCTATCCCACCCCGCACTATTCCTTTCCATGCTCCCGAACTTCTTAATGTGATGGCCAACGGCTCAATTGCAAATGCAAACAGCAAGGGGGGACATGGACATCCCTGTCTCATCCACGGTGGAGAGAAAAGGATCTCAAACTGATATTGTTTGTGCGGTCACTCACCTACGGCTCCTTATATAATAGCTTTACCCAGTTCACAAATCTTGGTCCAACCCCAAACCGCTCCAGCACTGCCATCAGGTACCCCCATTCTACCCGATCAAATGCCTTCGCGGCATCCAATGCCACAACCACATCTGTTTCCTTCCCTTCCGCCGGTGCCATAACAACGTTCAAAACCATCCTAATGTTCGAAAACAGCTGCCTTCCTTTCACGAACCCCGTCTGATCCTCTCCTATCACCTTCGGGAGGCACTCCTCCAACCTACTGCCAGTACCTTCGCCAATACTTGTGCGTCCACATTCAGAAGTGATATGGGTCTATACGACCAACACTCCGTCAGATCCTTATCTTTTTTTAGCAACAGGGAAATCGATGCCTGTCCCAGTGTTTGTGGCAGCACTCCCTTCCCTATCGCCTCTTCAAACACCCCCACCATCAGGGGTGCCAACTTATCCTTGAATTTTTTATAATATTCCACCGGAAACCCATCCAGCCCCGCCACCTTCCCCGACTGCATCCTCCCAATCGCATCCTTTATCTCCTGCTCCACTATTGCTCCTTCTAATGTAGCTCTGTCCCCCTCCCCTAGCCTCAGGTACTCCAACCCATCTAGAAATTCCTGCATCTCACGGTCTCCCCCGGGTGGCTCTGACCTGTACAACCTCTCATAAAACTCCTCAAAAACCTTGTTTTTTAAAAAAATATATTTTATTCAAAATTTTTGGCCAACCATAACAGTACATTGTGTATCTTTTACACAGTAATATAACAATATAAATAACAATGGCCAGTTTTTTAAACAAGAAATAAATAATATATAAACAACATCAAAATTAAAAAACAAAACTAAATGGCAACTGCCTTGTCCCAAATAAATACTCTCCAAAAATACAATTCAGCAGTCCAGTATACAATTACCTATAACAACAACCTATACATATTATACTTATACACTAACATCCCTGAGAGCCCTTCTGGTTCCTCCCCCCCACCCCCCCTGGGTTGCTGCTGCTGTCTTCTTCTTTTCCATTCCCTCTATCTTTCTGTGAGGTATTCGACGAACGGTTGCCACCGCCTGGTGAACCCTTGAGCCGATCCCCTTAGGACTAACTTAATCCGTTCCAGCTTTATAAACCCTGCCATGTCATTTATTCAGGTCTCCACACCCGGGGGCTTGGCTTCCTTCCACATCAACAGTATCCTGCGCCGGGCTACTAGGGACGCAAAGGCCAAAACATAAGCCTCTTTCGCCTCCTGCACTCCCGGCTCTTCTGCAACCCCGAATATGGCCAACCCCCAGCTTGGTTCGACCCGGACCCCCACCACCTTCGAAAGCACCTTTGTCGCCCACACCCAAAACCCCTGTAGTGCCGGACATGAGCAGAACATGTGGGTGTGATTCGCTGGGCTTCTCGAGCATCTCGCACACCTATCCTCTACACCAAAAAATTTACTGAGCCGTGCTCCAGTCATATGCGCCCTGTGTAACACCTTAAATTGTATCAGGCTTAGCCTGGCACACGAGGACGATGAGTTTACCCTACTTAGGGCTTCAGCCCACAGCCCCTCCTCAATCTCCTCCCCCAGCTCTTCTTCCCATTTCCCTTTCAGCTCATCTACCATAATCTCCCCCTCGTCCCTCATTTCCCTATATATGTCTGATACCTTACCGTCCCCCACCCATGTCTTTGAGATCACTCTGTCCTGCACCTCCTGCGTCGGGAGCTGCGGGAATTCCCTCACCTGTTGCCTCGCAAAAGCCCTCAATTGCATATACCGGAATGCATTCCCTTGGGGCAACCCATATTTTTCGGTCAGCGCTCCCAGACTTGCAAACGTCCCATCTACAAACAGATCTCTCAATTGTGTTACTCCTGCTCTTTGCCATGTTCCAAATCCCCCATCCATTCTCCCCGGAGCAAACCTATGGTTATTTCTTATCGGGGACCACACCGAGGCTCCCGTCTTTCCCCTCTGCCGTCTCCACTGCCCCCAAATTTTCAGAGTAGCCACCACCACGGGGCTTGTGGTGTATTTCTTCGGTGAGAACGGCAACGGCGCCGTCACCATAGCTTGTAGGCTAGTCCCCCTGCAGGGCGCCCTCTCCAATCTCTTCCACGCCGCTCCCTCCTCTTCTCCCATCCACTTACATACCATTGAGATATCGGCGGCCCAGTAGTACTCACTTAGGCTCGGTAGTGCCAGCCCCCCCCTATCCCTACTACGCTGCAAAAATCCCTTCCTCACTCTCGGGGTCTTCCCGGCCCACACAAAACTCATGATACTCTTCTCAATCCTTTTGAAAAAAGCCTTCGTGATCACCACCGGGAGGCACTGAAACACAAAGCGGAATCTCCGGAGGACCACCATTTTAACCGCCTGCACCCTCCCTGCCAGTGACAGGGATACCATGTCCCATCTCTTGAAGTCCTCCTCCATCTGTTCCATCAACCGCGTTAAATTTAACCTATGCAATGTACCCCAATTTTTGGCTATCTGAATCCCCAAGTAGCGAAAGTCCCTTGTTACCTTCCTCAGCGGTAAGTCCTCTATTTCTCTGCTCTGCTCCCCTGGATGCACCACAAACAACTCACTTTTCCCCATGTTCAGTTTATATCCTAAAAATTCTCCAATCTCCACAAGTATCCGCATTATCTCTGGCATCCCCTCCGCCGGGTCCGCCACATACAACAACAAATCGTCCGCATACAGAGATACCCGGTGTTCCTCTCCTCCCCTGAGTACTCCCCTCCACTTCCTGGAACCCCTCAATGCTATTGCCAGGGGCTCAATCGCCAGTGCAAACAATAATGGGGACAGAGGACATCCCTGCCTCGTCCCTCTATGGAGCGGAAACTACGCAGACCCCCGTCCATTCGTGACCACGCTCGCCATCAGGGCCCTATACAGCAGCTGTACCCATCTAATATACCCATCTCCAAAGCCAAATCTCCTCAACACCTCCCACAAATAATCCCACTCCACTCTATCAAATGCTTTCTCGGCATCCATCGCCACCACTATCTCCGCTTCCCCCTCTGGTGGGGGCATCATCATTACCCCTAGCAGCCTCCGTATATTCGTATTCAGCTGTCTCCCCTTCACAAACCCAGTTTGGTCCTCATGGACCACCCCCGGGACACAATCCTCTATCCTCATTGCCATTACCTTGGCCAGAATCTTAGCGTCTACGTTCAGGAGGGAAATAGGCCTATAGGACCCGCATTGCAGCGGGTCTTTTTCCTTCTTTAGGAGAAGCGAAATCATTGCCTCTGACATAGTCGGGGGCAGCTGTCCCCTTTCCCTCGCCTCATTAAAGGTTCTCATCAGTAGCGGGGCGAGCAAGTCCACATATTTCCTGTAAAATTCAACTGGGAATCCATCCGGTCCCGGGGCCTTCCCCGCCTGCATGCTCCTAATTCCTTTCACTACTTCCTCCATTTCGATCTGTGCTCCCAGTCCCACCCTCTCCTGCTCCTCCACCTTAGGAAATTCCAGCTGGTCCAGAAAACACATCATTCTCTCCTTCCCATCCGGGGGCTGAGCTTCATATAATCTTTCATAGAATGCCTTGAACACTCCATTCACTCTCTCCGCTCCCCGCTCCATCTCTCCCTCCTCATCCCTCACTCCCCCTATTTCCCTCGCTGCTCCCCTTTTCCTCAATTGGTGGGCCAGCAACCTGCTCGCCTTCTCCCCATATTCGTACTGTACACCCTGTGCCTTCCTCCACTGTGCCTCTGCAGTACCCGTTGTCAGCAAACCAAATTCTACGTGTAGCCTTTGCCTTTCCCTGTACAGTCCCTCCTCCGGTGCCTCCGCATATTGCCTGTCCACCCTCAGAAGTTCTTGCAGCAACCGCTCCCGTTCCCTACTCTCCTGCTTTCCTTTATGTGCCCTGATTGATATAAGCTCCCCTCTAACCACTGCCTTCAGCGCCTCCCAGACCACTCCCACCTGGACCTCCCCATTATCATTGAGTTCCAAGTACTTTTCAATACACCCCCTCACCCTTAGACACACCCCCTCATCCGCCATTAGTCCCATGTCCATTCTCCAGGGTGGACGCCGTTCTTTTTCCTCCCCTATCTCCAAGTCCACCCAGTGTGGAGCGTGATCCGAAATAGCTAAAACCGTATACTCCGTCCCCCTCACCTTCGGGATCAACGCCCTTCCCAAAACAAAAAAGTCTATTCGCGAATAAACTTTGTGGACATAGGAGAAAAACGAAAACTCCTTACTCCTAGGTCTGCTAAATCTCCATGGGTCTACTCCTCCCATCTGCTCCATAAAGTCTTTAAGCACCTTAGCTGCTGCCGGCCTCCTTCCAGTCCTGGACCTCGATCTGTCCAGCCCTGGTTCCAGCACCGTGCTAAAATCTCCACCCATTACCAACTTCCCCACCTCTAGGTCCGGGATACGTCCTAACATGTGCCTCATAAAGTTGGCATCATCCCAGTTCGGGGCATATACGTTCACTAAGACCACCGCCTCCCCCTGTAATTTGCCACTCACCATCACGTATCTGCCCCCACTATCCGCCACTATGGTCTTTGCCTCAAACATTACCCGCTTCCCCACTAGTATAGCCACCCCCCCTGTTTTTCGCATCTAGCCCCGAATGAAACACCTGCCCCACCCATCCTTTGCGTAGTCTAACCTGGTCTATCAGTTTCAAATGCGTCTCCTGTAACATAACCACATCTGCCTTAAGTTTCTTAAGGTGTGCCTCTTTATCGGCCCGTTCAGCCCTCTCACATTCCACGTAATCAGCCGGGTTGGGGGGCTCTTTACCCCCCCCTTGTCGATTAGCCATCCCCTTTTATCCAGCTCCTCACCCGGTTCCCACGCAGCTGTGTCCCCCCCAGGCGGTGCCCTCCCGCCCCGCCCACCCCACCCCATACCAGCTCCCCCTCCTCCCCAGCAGCAGCAACCCAGTAAATCCCCCCTCCCACCCCCGCCGCTAGATCCCCCACTAGCGTAGTTACACCCCCCCATGTTGCTCCCAGAAGTCAGCAAACTCTGGCCGACCTTGGCTTCCCCCCGTGACCTCGGCTCGCACCGTGCGACGCCCCCTCCTTCCTGCTTCCCTATTCCCGCCATAATTATCATAGCGCGGGAACAAAGCCCGCGCTTCCCTTTTGGCCCCGCCCCCAATGGCCAACGCCCCCAGCTCCTCCACCTCCCTTCCTCCCTCCCCCACAACCTGTGGAAGAGAGAAAAGTTACCGGGTCGCAGGATTAACAACATAAAAATCATCTCTCCCCCCTTTATCCCCCCTCTTCGCCCCCCATATTCGCCCCACCACTTTGTCTCAAACGTTCTTTTTTAATAACCCGCTTATTCCAATTTCTCTTCAACAATAAATGTCCACGCCTCATCCGCCGTTTCAAAGTAGTGTGCTTCCCTTGATATGTGACCCACAGTCTTGCCGGCTGCAGCATTCCAAATTTAATCTTCTTTTTATGAAGCACCGCCTTGGCCCGATTAAAGCTCGCCCTCCTTCTTGCCACCTCCGCACTCCAGTCTTGATATACGCAGATCACCGCGTTCTCCCACCTACTGCTCCGAGTTTTCTTTGCCCATCTGAGGACCATCTCTCTGTCCTTAAAACGGAGGAATCTCACCACTATGGCTCTAGGAATTTCTCCTGCTCTCGGTCCTCGCGCCATCACTCGGTATGCTCCCTCCACCTCCAACGGACCCGTCGGGGCCTCCGCTCCCATTAACGAGTGCAGCATCGTGCTCACATATGCCCCGACGTCCGCCCCCTCTGCACCTCCAGGAAGACCAAGAATCCTTAAATTCTTCCTCCTCGCATTATTCTCCAGCACCTCCAGCCTTTCCACACATCGTTTATGGTGTGCCTCGTGCATCTCCGTCTTCACCACCAGGCCCTGTATATCGTCCTCGTTTTCGGCAGCCTTTGCCTTCACGACCCGAAGCTCCCGCTCCTGGGTCTTTTGCTCATCTTTTAGCCCTTCAATCGCCTGTAATATCGGGGCCAACAGCTCCTTCTTCATCTCCTTTTTAAGCTCTTCCACGCAGTGTTTCAAAAACTCGTGTTGTTCAGGGCCCCATATTAAACTGCCACCTTCCGACACCATCTTGGTTTTTGCTTGCCTTCCTTGCCGCTGCTCTAAAGGATCCACCGCAATCCGGCCACTTTCCTCTCCTTTTTCCATCCGTATCCAGGGGGGATTCCCTTCTGGTTTACCGCACAGTGCTTTTAGCCGTTAAAATTGCCGTTGGGGCTCCTATTAAGAGCCCAAAAGTCCGTTCCACCGGGAGCTGCCGAAACGTGCAACCTAGCTGGTCATCGCCGCACCCGGAAGTTCTTCAAAAACCTTGTTAATCAGCTCCGGAGCCACCACCAACTTCCCTGCCCTATCCCTCACCTGAAGAATTTCCCTTGCCACTGCTTCCCTCCGGAGCTGACCTGCTAACATACTCCATGTTATTTCCTTATCTCCATGTTCACAAACTGCACCCCTTGCTCGTCTCAGTTGGTGCACCGCCTTCCTGGTGGACAGTCGGTTCGCTGGGTCCCCAACTTCTGCATACCTCCTATCTACCTCCAACATCTCATCTATTACCTCTGCCGCTCCAACCTCTCCTCTTTGTCCACCCTGACCTTAAACAAAATTACCTCGCCCCTCACCACCGCCTTTAGAGCCTCCCAGACGACTGCCTTCGCCACCTCACCCGTACAGTTGAAACCTACATATTCCTTAATTACCGTTTCAATTTCCTCACAGAATACTTGGTTCCCCAAAAGCCCCACATCCAGTTTCCACCCTGGTCTCTGCGCTACCCCCTTCTCCAGCACCACATCCACCTAATGTGGAGCGTGATCTGACACTGCAATTGCAGAGCATTCCGCCCCCTTGACTCCAGCCAGAAAAGCCTTTCCCACCACAAAAAAGTCGATCCGCAAATATAACTTATGGACTGCTGAGAAAAACAAGTACTCCCATTCCCTTGGGTGCAGGAACCTCCAAGGGTCCACCCCTCCCATTTCCACCATTAGCCCAGCCAGCGCCTTCGCCCCCCCGCTGATGGGACCAGCGAGCGCGGCCCTGATCTGTCCAACCTTGGCTCCTGCACCAAGTTCCAGTACCCCCCCACCATCAGCTCATGTGTGTCCAAATCGGGAATGGCCCCAAACACCTTCCTCACAAATCCCACATCGTCCCAATTGGGACAGTATACACTTAATAGCGCCACTAATCTCCCCTCCAGCGCCCCTGCCACAATCACATATCTACCCCCTGATCTGCCACCACCTTCTCCATGTAGAAGCGTACCCTTTTGCTGACCAACACCGCTACCCCTCGAGCAGTGAAACACTTGGCTAACCCAGCCCTTTTTAAGTCTCACCTGGTCCTTAACCCTCAAGTGGGCAGCAGGCAGTTTTAGTATCCTAAATATTTTCCAGAGTCGCAATGCTTACAGTTTCAAAAATCAACAATAGTCTGTTTTAAGAGGTGGCATAGCTTTGTCAAAATTGTGATGAATTATCATGAACACCTCAGTAACAAAACTTATGCAGCTACTCACAGCATTATTATCCAACCCTGAATTCTCTGTACTGTAGCTCAAACATAATCAGAGGTTAAATCAAGAACTTCAAACACAAAGCTTTTCTCAGCACAGACTAAGAAAATATTGTGGTACTTGATAAAAAATATGAAACATTCCATCCAACCACATGTTATATAACACTGCCGTCAAGAGTCTGGAAGTGACAAAGGCATGGATAAGAGTTTCAGGGGTAAATGGGCTGCAGCGGGGCTGACCCTCTGGTAGGGCACACTAAGGACCACTCACCCGCTCTATACCTGTAGTCCCACCTAACCCTTGGACACAAGGGGCAATTTAGCATGGCCATTCCACCAAATTTGCAGGAGTTTTTGGACTGTGAGAGGAAACCGGAGCACCTGGAGGAAACCCATGCTGACATGGGGAGAATGTGCAAACACCACACAGTCACCCAAGGTCAGAATCGAATCCGGATCTTTGATGCTGTGAGGCAACAGTGCTAACCACTGTGCCACCATGCCGTGATGAATCGTGATGGAATGGAAATCTGAGGAAGTTGGGGATGTTGAAATTGCACATATGTGACTTGGGGAAAGGTTTTTCCTGATACAAATGCAGAAAGAACTTGGGTTGGAGGGATAAAATGGTGTATGACACAAGACGTTGGTCAGCAATTGTCTTGCATCGATACCATGGGAGTAGGGAGGCCATGGTTGTTGGAAAGGTCAAAGAGGTGACTATGAATATGAGTGGTGAATTTATGTGGAGAGAGAGATGCAAGGTTATTCAAGGAAAAGTGGGAAGTCTTAGTAGTGTACTGAAGCACCAGTCTATGTACTCAATTACTGGACTGAGGATTGAATTCAAAATATCTCGGCCGTGATTTACCTGCCACATCCCATCGGAATCAGGACGGGATGCGGCCGGTAGATCCCGGGAGAGGGCTTTTCTGGGATCCCCAACATTCGTTAAGCCTCGTGAGATCTAACCAGACCTTGCGAGTCGTCGCGATCTGGATCTCACCTGTAATGAGCGGGACCCAGACTTGCAGAGTTAAGTGAGTTAGCTCACTTAACTATGTCTACACAGGATCGAACAGTCACCTGGCATCTATCGGCCTCGTCGAGGAGACCTCAGCTGTGTGGTGTCTAGCACTGGTCCACACAAACGGTGACCAGGCGGAATAGCACTTGAGGGGATCTTCCAGGTGACTGGCACCGCCAGGGTGCGAGGCTGGCAGTGCCAAGCTGGCATTTTGCCTACGCCAGGGATTAGGCCTGGGAGTACCCTTCCCATGTGAGGTGGGATCCGGTTGAACCAAGGATCCTCTTTTAGTTGAGTTGGGAAATTGGGGGAGGTGCATCAGGGGGTCGAGAGATCTGGACGCCATTTAAAAATGGTGCCCCGATTTCTTCCTGCACAGAGGGGCTCTGCCCGTCAGACCTCCTCAGTGCAAGAAATTATGCTGAAGTGTGACCTCAGGGGCGCGAGCACTGCCGGGGGTTGAAATAGCAACAAAGTGTTGTTAGATAGTGGGGTTGTTCCTGGTGCTACGAGCGCTGGAAACAATCCCATTAGTCCCGCCCAGAACGGATTCTGATTTTTAAAAATTAAATTGTGCCAATCATTTGGGGAAAGAGTGTCATTAATACGTTAGCATCTGAGAGGGATAGTTTCCAACAAGCTGATGGCACAAGGACTAGAGAGCACAGAAATAAGGCTTTGGGCAAGAGATGCAGCAGGAATGTGAGGAAGAATGTTTTTACACACTGGGTGATATTGACCTAGACGTCGCTGCCTGCGTGGTGGAGAAGGCATGGAACAATTTCCAAAGAAAATTGGATGGGCACGATGATAAGAAACCTCTGGGGCAAATGAACGGATTAGATTGTTGCACAGAATGCAGACATGAGCTAAGTGGCCTCCTTCTCTGTTGCAATGACTTTAAGGTAGGTTTACCTCAAGTAGTCATGGGAGCCTGGAAATCATTAAGGATGCAGTTTAACAAAAACGCATCTAAGTGGTATTTCAGATGGGTTTGGCTGGGAGTGTCTCCAAGGTTCTGTCGGTGAGTTTCCCATGCCTACCTAACAGTCATTTTTTGGGGCCGTGGGGTGTTTCTCTTTGGGTTAGCCCAAACTTTGAATTAGTTTCACCACTGGGGAGCTGAACTCACTAGCCAGACCGGCTCCTCAGACATTGGGCCACCATTTTGAAAGGGTGCCCCTGAGTTTGAGGGGCCCCCACATGTGGGCATTAACCCTCACCCCGCTAAGTAAGGACACCCCACAATGGGGTGGCTGAGGGCCTCCCCTTTTCAGGTCTTCCTACTCCCCCTTTTGTGCCCTCACTTCCAGGACCCCCACCCTTCACCCCCCCCGCCCCCTCAACCATCTGGAGGACCCTTCATACAAGCCCTTCACTCCCCCCCTCCTCACCCGTCAACTCTCACTCATTCCTACTTTCGTGGGCATGGTTCCGTCAGGCCCTGACGCTTGGCAATGCTACCCTGGGACCTGGGCACCCTGGCTGTGCCACATGGACATCTCAGCAGTGCCAGGGTGGCAGTGCCAAGGTGCATGGGTGCCAGGGGGAAAGCCAGGGTGCCACACATCCCTGTTCCTGATCACCCAGGGACCTCCAATGGCCTGTGAGATCCCCCAGATGCCATTCCGCCTGGTCTACATCTGTGTGGACCAGTACTAATTGGCGCCCAGCTGGGGTCTCCTTAGGGAGGCCGATAGATGCCGGGAGCCGTTTAGATCCGGCGTCAGCACGGTTCGGTGTGTTCTTAAACCCACTTCACCGTGCGAGTCTGGGTCCCACCATTGTGGGCATCTCGTGAGATCTGGATCTTGCGAGGTGTTGCGGCCATTGGGGATCCTGAGGCAGGCCTCTCCTGGCATTTATCGGCCGCATCCCGTCCCTATTTTGGCAGGATGCGACTGGTAGATCGCGCCCCCAAAAAATAAATGCTTAATTTCCCATCAGAAAATTATTTTCTAAAGTATTCTGTAGATATCGAGAAAACCTCATTGCATTTTGGAAAACTATTATCCTAAATGACAGATTTAATTTGCTGAAATTTTAATAAATCATTTAATGCAAAAAACATCTAATGGAATACATGATAGAATTAACTTTCAACTTTGGCAGGGTAGGCAAAAATTTCTTACTGATGGATTAGCTGTCGGTTAAGCACACAAGCTGATTTTCTGGAAAAATGGACAGTGTATGCAATGGGTGGCTCATCCAATATTGCCAATTTACCACCCCACTGACGTTACAGTTAACTCCCGATATGTCTGTATCATGTATTCGCCTTTTCAGGACACCAGTTTCAAGTATAACACTGTCCTTTGCATCTTCATCTATCTATTAATGATATTGCTAATTCTGGACTCTCTGGATTGCATAGTGTTGTGAGCTCATTTTCAATTTTGAATACATTGAAGGGAATTTGGGGTGGCACGGTCGCACAGCAGTTAGCACTGCTGCCTCACACCGCCAGGGACTCTGCTTCCATTCCAGCCTTATGTCATTGTCTGTGTGGAGTCTGTACGAAGAGGCTTTCCTCCCACAGCCCAAAGACGTGCAGATTAGGTGGATTGGCCATGCTAAATTGCCCCTTAGTGTCCAACGGTTAGGTGGGGTTACGGTGGTCGAGGGGCCTAGGTAGGGTGCTCTTTCAGTGGGTCAGTGCGGACTTGATGGACCAAATGGCCTCCTTCTGCACTGTAGTGATTCTATCTCCAGAAGTCTAGGAGCTGTTAAAGGGGCACAAACTCTATGCATTTCTACCCATTCCCCCTACTTTTTACACACCATTTTAGTACTGCTTTGTTTTTCTCACACTATCTCTTACATTTCTTTTGCTTTAGTGTGTGAAGCTCTTGAAAGATTTTAGCGTAACAAGACTTTGAACTTGAAGTTTTATGTGTGCTCTGCTGAAGTGAAAGTACACAGGTTCAAGACAAGAACTGTGTCGGAGCTTGGCATGAGGGAGCAGTAAATGTGAAATCTGTCGACAGATAAAGCATGCAATTTTGGGCTATCTGTCCAGTCTCATTGAGCAGTCTCACCTTGTTAAATTGCTGAAGGTGTGACATCCATCACTTGCACCCAGATTCCCTTTTGTGCCTTCAATTGGATTTGATTTTCATTGTAATCCCTCATGCCGGCTGAGCCAAGAATATGTGTATCGCATGTGTAAAATCCATTTTGAGCCTACATAACAGCTGAAAAAATATTTTTCCTCCATGCATAGCTTCTGACTTTTAACTATGAATCCTTTGAATTTGAGCTGCACCCTTGCAGAACTTTGACTAGCTGCTTCAGTGAGATCACAGCGTTAGGAACTCACATAAATCATCAAAGTTCCCTGACTCCTGAAAACAGTGAGATTGAATTTTTGATAATCTTTATTAGCGTCACAAGTAGGCTTACATTAACACTGCAATGAAGTTAGTGAAAATCCCCTAGTCGCCACACTCCGGCACCTGTTCGAGTACACTGAGGAAGAAGTTGGAATGTCCAATTCATCCAACAAGCACGTCTTTCCAGATGTTTGGGAGGAAACCGGAGCACCCGGAGAAACCCACGCAGACACGGGGAGAACATGCAGACTCCACACAGACAGTGAGCCAAGAAGGGAAACCAACACGGGTCCCTGGCTCTGTGAAGCAACAGTGCTAATCACTGTGCTACCGTGCCGCCCATAGGATAATCAATGGAAAATGCGATTGTAGAACTGACAACACATATTCACTGTCAGTGGCACTGTGAGATATAATGGGCCATAACTTCCAACTAGTGTCAGATCATCCAACTCAACAGCCTGTTCCCACCTCCTCCCCATATCCTTTGATCCCTTTCGCCCCAAGAGCTGTATTTAAGTCCTTCTTGAAAACATACAAGGTTTTGGCCTCAACTACCTTCTGCGGTATCAAATTCTACAGGCTCACCACTCTCTGGGTGAATAAGTTTCTCCTAATATCAGTTCTAAATGATCTACCCCGTATCCTCAGACTGCGACCCCTGGTTCTGGACTCCCCTACCATCAGTAAATCTTTCCTGCCTCTACCCTGTCTCGTCATGTTGGAATTTTATAGGTTTCTTTGAGATCCCTCCCTCATTCTTCTGAACTTCAGCAAATATAATCCTAAGAAACTTAATCTCTCCTCAGATGTCAGTCCTGCCATTCCAGAAATCAGTCTTGTAAACCTTCGCTGCATTCCCTCTATAGCAAGAACATCCTTCTTCCGATAAGGAAATCAAAACTGCACAGAGTGGGCGGGATTCTCCGCAATCGGCACGATGTCCGCCGACCGGCGCCAAAAACGGCACGAATCAGTCCGGCATCGCGCCGCCCCAAAGGTGCGGAATTCTCCGCATCTTGAGGGGCCGAGCCCTCACCTTGAGGGGCTAGGCCCACGCCGGACTGATTTCCGCCCCGCCGGCTGGCGGGAAAGGCCTTTGGCGCCCCGCCAGCTGGCGCGGAAATGACTTTGCTGTGCGACGTATGTGCGGGAGCGTCAGCGGCCGCTCACGGCATTCCTGCGCATGCGCAGTGGAGTGGGTCTCTTCCGCCTCCGCTATAGTGAAGACCATGGGAAGGCAGAAGGAAAAGAGTGCCCCCACGGCACACGCCCCCCCCGCGGATCGGTGGGCCCCCTGTAGCGGGCCAGGCCACCGTGGAGTGCCCCGCGGCCCCCCCCCCCCCAGGACCCCGGAGCCCGCCCGCGCCGCCTTGTCCCGCCGTTCAATAGGTGGTTCAATCCACGCCGGCTGGCGTGGGTTGACAGCGGCGGGACTTCGACCCATCGCGATCCGGAGAATCGTCGGGGGTGGGCCCACCGACCGGCGCGATTTCCGCCGACTGGCGTGGCACGATTCCCGCCCCCGCCGAATCTCCAGTGGCGGAATTCGGGACACGGCGGGGGCGGGATTCACGCCGGCCCCCGGCGATTCTCCGACCCGGTGGGGGGTCGGAGAATCGCGCCCAGTATTCCTGGTGTGGCCTCACCAAGGTCCTGTAGAATTCCACCAAGACTTCCCTGCTCCTGAACTCGAATCCTCTCGCTACGACGGCCATTTGCCTTCTTTATCACCTGCTGCACCTGCATGTTTATCTTCAGCGACTGGTGTACGAGGACACCCTGGTCTCAGTGCACATTCCCCTTTCTCAATTTATAGCCATTCAGATAGTATTCTGCCTTCCTGTTTTTGGATAAAATGGATAACCTCATATTTATCCACATTATACTGCATCTGTCATGCATTTGCCCATTCACTCAGCTTGTCCAAATCACACTGAAGCATCTCTAAATCCTCCTTACAGCTCACCCTTCTACCCAGTTTTGTCATCCGACAAATTTGGAGATATCGGATGTGATCGAACGGCCTTGCTGCGCCAAATTTGGTGACGCAATGAGGGCGTTACATCTCGCTACAGATCTGTCACAAGATTTGCGATGTTGGAACGCCTCACAAGATCTGAAGAGATCTCGCGAAACGTTGCGATCTGGGTCTTGTCCTCACTGTAAGAGATCCAGGTTTACATATTTTAGTGAGCAGTTAGGCTCACTTAAATATGTTGCCGCCCAATGTTCCTGAGGCCTTGGAACAAATGCCCCCATCTGGGAGACCTCATAATGCCACTGTTTAGCACTGGTCCACACAAACATGGACCAAAGGTAATGGCACCTGGGGGTGGCGGGGTCCTTCCAAGTCATCTGAGACCCCTGGCTGGGCAGGCTCTGGGTAGGGTGGCACCCTGACACCTGCTGCCATCTGGACACCTTGGCAGCACTATCCTGGCACAGTATCTGAAGCACCCTGGCACTGCCAGGTTGCTCTGTGGCACTGCCAGGCTGGAAGGAGCACTGTCAAGGTGCTAGGTTGCCCATGCCAGGGATTGGGCCCGGGCGTGCCTACCTTTCTGAGGTGTGGTGAGGGGGGGGGGGGGGGGGGGGGGGGGGGGGCAGCTCGAGGACCCCTAACAGGTAAGTTGGGATGTTGGGGAGGTCCAGAGGCCGTGGTGTGGAGTCCGAGAGGGGTTGAGAGATCAGAGCGGCATTTAAAAATGGCCATCTGATTTCTTCCTGCACTGGCGAGCTGCGCTTAACAATTCAGGAAATGAGGGTAAGTGCGGCCTCGTCGGAGCGTTCTTCACTGAATTTTTAAAAAACAGAGTCCAATTTGATTGCAGGGTCATTCTTGGCGCTGCAGGCGCTAAGAAACAGCCTGCGAAATGCTCCCAAAACGGAACTCTTTTTCCCCCCTGTTAAATTGCGCCCATTACCTTTAGTTCCCTCATCCAAATCATTAACATAATAATAATCTTTATTAGTGTCACAAGTAGGCTTGCATTAACAATGCAATGAAGTTACTGTGAAAATCTCCTCGTCACCACACTCCAGCGCCTGTTCGGGTACACGGAGGGAGAATTCAGAATGTCTAATTCACCTAACAAGCACGTCTTTCGGGACTTGTGGGAGGAACCGGAGCACCGGAGAAAACCCATGCAGACACCGGGAGAACATGCAGACTTCGTAAATTCATGCTTTGTCCCAATCCTGCCACTATTTTCCAAGTGCTCTGCTATCAAATCTTTTAAAATGGACTCCAGAATTATTCTCATCACCGACACCAATCTGACTGGTCGAGAATTCCCTGTTTTCTCTCAACCACCCTTTTTAAATAGTGGTGTTACATTAGTTACCCTCCAATCTGTAAGAACTGTTCCAGAGCCTATAGAACCTTGGAAGATGACCACCAATACATCTACTACTTCTAGGGCCACTTCTGGGATATAGATTATCAGGCCCTGGGGATTTATCTGATTTCAATCCCATCCATTTCCCCAACACCATTTCCCTATGACTTCAGTTCCTCTCTCTCACTAAATCTTGTATCCTTCAACATTTCTGGTATGTTGATTGTGTCCTCCTTTGCAAAGACAGAACCAACTTAGTTGGTTGGCAATTTCTTTGTTACCCATTATAAATTCACCTGGTTCTGACTGTAAGGGACCTACATTTGTCTTCATCAATCTTTTTCTCTTCACATACCTATGGAGGATTTTTCAGTCAGTTTTTATGTTCCCCACAAGCTTACTCTTGTACTCTACTTTCCTTTTCATAATCAATTCCTTTGTCCTCCTTTGCTGAATTCTAAACTGCTCCCAATCCTTAGGTCTGTTGTTTTGACTTATCAGTTTGTATGCCACTTCCTTGGATCTAATTCTATCTCTAATTTCACTTATAAGCCATGGTTTGGCCACTGTTTTCATTTCACTATCACACCAGACAGGAATAAACAATTGTTGCAGTTCACCCATCTTTGAATATTTGCCATTACCTATCCACAGTCATCCCTTTAATTAACGTTTTCTAATCCACCATAGCCAACTCGACCTCATACCATTGTATTTTCCTTTTAAAATTCAGGACCCTAGTCTCAGAATCCACTACGTCACTCTCCATCTTGATGAATAATTATATCATATTGTGGTCGATCATCCCCAAGGGGCCTCACATAACTAGATTGCCAATTATTTATTTCTCATTACCCACTCTAGGATGGCTTGTTCTCTCTTTGGTTCCTCAAAGTATTGGTCCAGAAAATCATCCCATATACACTCCAGGAATTCCTCCTCTTCAACATTGTTACTAGATATTGCATAATTGTGTCATCTACACAGATGCACACTGCAATGCAAAACCAGAGGCTAGGAGTGCTAATAGGCAAGTTGAGCAAATTAATCAAATTCAAAATTCAAATCACATAGTACCAGAAACAATAGTTCAATCATTTTATCATGATGATGCGATATGTGCATATGGAATATTAATCTTTAATTTCATTGGCTGGTTAAATATATATTCAACTTCTTTAACAGGACTTTTACAGCAAGGAATGACACTGACTTAAGGTGGATGTCACAGGCTCCATGACACATCTGGAATTATAAATTGGTCAGTTTCTGGAAGTTTTCAATGTGGATTACAATTAGGACAGCAATCATTCTTTAAGAATTTGGCAGGACTTGCAGTGTTGGGGATGTGCTGAGCAGTCACACATCAGGTGGCTCTCCTCCTCAATTTGGATTCATTCTACCCTTAAGCAGCAAAGAAGAGAAAAAGAGCAGTATGCCAGGAACTGGAAGCTCAAGATGCATCAGGGAAGCCAGAAGCGGTGAAAAATGGAAGGAGCAGCGAGCAAGTCGGCGGGCCACAAGGCGAGGGGTCCCCGGCCACCCCTGAGAGAGAGAGACTGATGACCCGAACAACAGGCTCCCCCCCACCCCCCAACCTGGAGAGGGATGGAAGACATTCTTGACCAAGGAATTGACTGCAATGAAGGAGGAAATCAAAGTGGAGATCCAGGTGCCGGTCAAGGTGGCGGAGGCGCTGTTCATCGTGCAGACGGCGCTCGACGGAATGGGGAAGAAGCTGGAGGCTCAGGGGAAGATGATTTAGGAGCTCGAAAAGGCACCGACTAACCAGAGTGACAGGACTGTAGCTCTGAAAGCCAAGATAAAAGGTTGGTGGCAACCCAGGGGAGCCTGAAGGGGAAAGTCAAGGATCAGGAGAACAGGTCTCGGCACCAAAATATTCGAATAGTGAGCCTGCCAGAGTGGATCGAGGGCAGGGACCAAACAGAGATTGTAATCTCTGACCATGTTCCACATGACATGAATGGGAGGTTGGAGATGGGCCATGCCCAACGCCCCACAAGGAGGTTGGACACGGCCTTCTTGGCCGACAAGGTCTTCTGCCAGAAAACATCACAAGCCGTAGGCGAGGTCGTTACGAACAACCGGAAAGGGGAAGTCCCACCTTCCACGTCCTGGGAGGCACATAAGGCGGTGATTAGGGAAGAGATTATAGCCTACAAGGCTCGTAGAGGCAGGGAAGAGAGGGCGGCTAGTCAGCAACTGTTCGACTCCATCTTGGATGACAGAAAATACTTGACTGTAGAGCTTCTGGCTGAGAGGAAAATGCTATAAATGCACTTTAACCTGCTATCCACCAGGAAGGCAGTGCATCAACACCGCCAGTCTCGTCCCACACCTACGGGAGATGTTTGCAGACTCGCTAGCGAGGGGCATCTTGCCTCCAACACTTGTACAGGCCATATATTGCTGATACCCAAAAAAGATAAAGACCAACGGAATGTGGATCATACAGACGCATTTCGCTGCTCAATGCGGATGGGAAAATACTTGCAAAAGTCCTGGCCAGGAGACTGGAGAACTGCATACCGGAGGTGGTCGCAGAGGACCAGACAGGCTCTGTCAAAAGTAGACAGCTAACTCTGAACATCAGAAGGCTGCTGAGTGTGATACTGACCCCATTTGGGGAGAGAACACCAGAGGTGATCGCCTCCCTGGATGCAGAAAAGTCCTTCAACAGAGTCGAAGGAAGCTGCTCATTGAAGTACTGGAGCAGTTTGGGCTAGGGACAGGGTTCACCTCATGGGTGAAACTCCTGTACAAAGCCCCCAAGGCGAACATTCGAACCAACACCACCAGCTCTGAATACGTCCAGCTGCACAGAGGTACCGGGCAGGGATGCCAGCTGTCCCCGCTATTGGGAATTGAATGCCTGGCGATCGCCCTGCGAGACGCGAGAGGTTGGAAGGGTATCCGAAGAGGAGGCAGAGAGCACAGAGTCTCACTCTAAGTGGATGATCTGCTCCTCTATATCTCGGACCCACAAATGGCATGAATGAAATCATGAAAGCTTCTGGAAGAGTTTGGGGCCCTCTCGGGCTACAAACTCAATCTGAGGTTTTCCCGATGAACCCGATCGGGGGAGGGGCAGAGCTGGAAGGTCTCCCATTTTAAAAAGCCTGAAACAAATTCTGATACCAGGGGATCCAGGTAGCCCACGATTAGACATGGATCCACAAGTGGAATCTGATCTGGTGGAGAAAGTTAAAAAGGGCCTACAAAGATGGGGTGCATTCCCACTTTCCCTAGCGGGAAGGGTACAGGCGATCAAGATGAATGTATTGCCAAGGTTCCTCTTCCTGTTTAGATCCATACCAAAATTAATCCCCAAGGCATTTTTCCAAAAAGTAGACAAAATGATTATGGAATTTGGGGGGCGGGGGGCGCAGAGAGAGAGAGAGAGAGAGAATCTAAGAATCCCGAGGACAACATTGCAGAGGCGAAGCAGCATGGGAATCCTGGCCCTTCCGAACTTGCAATACTACCACTGGGCAGCCATGGCCGAGAGAGTGAGGGGTTGGATAAGGGAACCGAACACGGAATTAGTGCGAATGGGGGAGTCCTCCCGCACTGGAATCCCCCTCTGAGCCCTCACCACGACAGCGCTCACAACCCCGCCGGCAAAACACAAAACCAGCCCAGTGGTAGTAAGAACACTAAGAACCTGGAACCAGATGAGACAGCACTTTGGTTTAACCAAGGTGTCCACCATGGCCCCGATCTGCGGCAACCACAGGTTTCCACCAGCCATGCTAGACGCCACCTTTACGAGGTGGAGATAGAACGGGGGAACGTTAGCAGTCACGGACATTTACACGGGGGACAGACTTGCAACCTTAGAAGAGACTGGAACTACCGAAAGGACAGGAACTCCGACATTTACAAGTCAAAAACTTCCTCTGCAAGGAAACAAGGTACCTTAGAGCCCCGAGAGAAACAATGTTGGAGCAGCTACTGGACACGGACAGTTTGGAAAAAGGGAACTGCAGGGGCATATAAGGGCGACTTTTAGCACCCAGACTTGTTGGGTTCTGGACAGCCTTCTTCGAGGCGATGGCCAAAGTTGTGAGCATGAGGGGGGAGCCGTGCACAAGAGTGGCAGTCTTTGGGGTATCGGACCAGCCAGAACTTCATATGGGGAAGTAGACCGATGTCCTTGCATTTGCTTCCTTAATCGCCCGCTGGAGAAACCTGCTCGGCTGGAGATCGGCAGCACCATCCTAAGTTGCAGACTGGCTGGCAGACCGCTCAGGATTTCTCCATCCGGAGAAGATCAAATAAACCATCTGAGGTCAGACGATGCCTTCCACAAAGCGTGAGGGCCATTCATCAGCCTGTTCCAAGAACCTGTATGAAGCCAACAATGCATAGAATGGGGGAAGGGGGGGGGGGGTGCATGGGAACCACCAGGGCCACAGAAAGCAGACAGGAACAGGGGGGTGGGGGTGGGAGACCCAAGGTAACACCAAGCGGGAAACCAGAAAGAGACCGACACGGGGACCAGAGGGCCCTCACAAAGCTATAACAAGCTTTATAGGCAAAATAAACAACAAAACAAACCATCTAAATGAAGGGATAGGACCCGGAGACAGTAGAAAAGGGGAGGAGCGGGGAACAAAGAGGATGGGGGGGGGGGGGGGCTGAGGGGGTGCCGAAAAATAACAATATGTAACTAATAACTGTTTCATCCATCTATAGTACAGTATACAAATGTAAACTTTAATACAAATATTTATTTTTAAAAAAGAATTTGGCCAAGAGTAGTACCTGCAAAAGGCATTTCTACAGTGAAAACTTTGCTGCTCTGACAATTAGAAAAAGATAATCTTAGTTAATGCATTGACCATTTCAATCTGTTTACTTTTCTTTGTTACTATAAAAATTAGTTTGTCGTCAATTTTACAAAGTGCAATTTGATTAGTCTGAGATTGATTGAAAAGCAGCAGAGTAGAAGACAAGCGGGGAAGTTACAGTACGGTGATCTTCTTGTGGTGGCAAGTTTAATAAAATCACGCAAATTGACATCGCTTTCAAATCAAGCTTTGGACGATGTTTCATTTTGTAATTTTCCATTTCCGTATCTTTTCAGGAAGCAATCTGTAATTTTGATGTAGTTGAGTAAATGTATTACGTTGTTCTCTTTTCCACAAACATAGTTAACATGCACCAAGCCAAAATGCAGCTGAAAGTGCCTGTTCAATAATTTGTGTTGGTTTACATTGTGTTCATCATACTCAGCAATGACTTGGTTTGTGGTTAGCAAGTTGGCCCAGAGCATCCAGAAGCAAATAACTCGGTGCTGATTACAAGCCTTCTGAATTGTTTATGCTTTATTGCCATTGGAAATGCAGAAGAAAAAAGTAATTTCTTTTCAAAGGCAAGGACAATAAACAAAGGTCCTTTCGACAGAAATTTCATATATGAAAGAGTTCAATGTCGGTATTTCAGAACCTCAAGGCATAGTTTCATGGTCAATGTATTTAAATTACAACATTTTTAATTCAGTACATATCACAATTGTGTGTATAGAAATAAAGCACGGAAAGGTAAAATATGGAAATTAATTAATTTATATCAATTTCTAGTACTAAGTGTTTCAGACATGAGTATGAATGTATCAATTACTGAATGCAGATTATTCAGCAGTTAAGTAAAAAATCTCATCCAGTAATGTGATTTAACAAAATCAATTTGTCACTTATTATGGAGCACGAAACTGGCAATAATGACTTGTATTTAAGTAGTGTTAGGAAAACAAATGTAGTTTTCAGGGATTTATTTTTGTATTGGTAAACATTAGAAATAAGGTATAATTTTGAGTGTGTTTAATTTAATGTTTCTATGCATAGAAGGGTAAAACCTATAGTTAGATTAATGCTGGACAAAGGTGCTTATATATGTGGGAGTTGGTTAAGTTCCAATTGCGTCTCTATTGATGCCACCTGGGTACATTGGCAGTGCCACCCTGGCACCCTGACAGTGCCACGCTGAGCTCATCAGTGCAGGAAATGAATGTCAGTGCAGCCTTGGCAGGGTCGCCCAAAAGGGACGCTTTTTGTTCCGTTAATTTGCACCCAGGATCTCGGGAATGAACAACTCCGTGTTAATGATTGCACATAGGTTTTAGGATTAAGGGGGGGGGTAAAGGAGTTTTGTTTTATAATACAATTTTTTGATGTTTAATAAAGGTTTTTTTCTTGTTGTTAAATCTAATGAGTGGTCCTGTGATTCTGTTCCTCTGTGTTTTATTAAAAAGTAAAAGTTACAGTCTTTTGAACCCCAGAATTCTATTCTGGGATCTTCCCATCCAGTTATAACTTCAACTGGGATCGTAACAATAACACTTTTAAGGTAGAAAATCATTCCAAGGCTCCACATTGCAGCATAACACAAAAATTGGTCTGGTTGAGTGATGGTTACAACAAAGAAGACAATGAAGCTACAAGAGTAAATCTGCTATAAAATTGAATGACTGATGCAGTAACATGAAAATATTTTTTATATGTATATTATATGTAAAATATAAAATGCATGCATGACTATATATGGAAATAAAAATTAAACAGGTACACCAATTACTTAATGTCGCTTTCCTTACTGCAACTAGTCAGATTGCTTGCACCTATAACAATAATATTTAGAATGGCAGGACACTATATTTGTTATCACCCATGTTGAACTACAAGGCTCTATAGCTATTATAGGAAAAATCCAGAAATCCACAGGCATGTTTTGGCTTAGTTACAAAAACTGATGGGAAACATATGAGCACATACAAAGCATTTTCAATATTTGGTTGGGAGCTGCATGAAGTGATGATCCATGAACACTTCTGTTTGAACATTATCTGACTACTGGGAAAAAGCCTTCTTTTATATATAAGATTTATTTTTCTATATGTATTTTTTGACACAATGTTGAGATTTCTTCTCATAATTGTTGGTGGAATAAAAATCTACATAAAACTGCAAGATATTTAAGCAACAGCTGTGTCACCTAAGGCTTCCTGAGGTAAGTATGTGTTAAAGGCATTTGCTCTAAAAAATGCTTTAAATTATACAATGAGTTAATTCAAAGTACTGATTCGTAGAATAGAAATAATGCACAATGTCAGTCATTTAAATTGTTTTGTGATTTTCTATTTATTTCTTGAATATATAGTAATAATTGGCTATGAAACTCTTTGGGATGTCCTGAAGGTGTGGAAGGCAACTGCAAGTTTGTCCCACCTTTGAGCATCCAGACATCCTAAACATGTAAATTGTGAAATTCTGCTGTTTGCTGGGAAATATACATTACAAGTCATATACTTTACCTATTATTTATGACAAATTATTCGACTATACTACAGCAAGTAACTTGAGATGCCGTTAATATTCAAACATTGCTCAATTTTGAAATATCTGTTAAAATATTGCTGTTGCCATTAATATAAAGGAATTTCAACAATAAAGCAGAAATTCACTTCCACAGTATAAAATACAGGCAGTAGACATTTTTACAGTTGAATGAATCTTAAACAGTAATTCTACTTGCACATTGCACCAGATAGTTCTGACATGCATAACATCGCTTAGTCTCTCTTGTAACTTCATTTCTAAAAGTATCTTTCTCAATGCAAAACATTTTGGCTCACATACAATATGACACTGTGACAGATAGCTACTGCAGAAACTACAAGTTGCTTTCCTCAATTGTTGTAACGGTTTTAAGTGAGCATTTTGATTTAACCACCAAAAATATATCTCACTCTCTTCAAATGATAACATTTTTTTACTTTGTTATTGTTGGGATGACATTTTTGAACATTTATAAGTATAAGGTCATTGCCAAATGAGCCGGCGAGATGAGGATAACTTTTTTCTTTTACACAGCAAGTTGTTACTATTTGGAAAACAGCACATGACAGGATAATGGAAACAGTTTCAATACTAACTTTCAAAAATGGAATTGGATAAATTCTTGAAAGGTGAAAACTTTCAGAACTATGGGGAGAGAATATGAGAGTAGGACTCATTGGATAACTCTTTCAAAAATCTGGCACAGCCTCAATGCGCCAAACGGTCATCCTTTGTTTTGTATGATTCTATGCATATATAAATATTCTCATTGTTTCTACTATATGTATATATATATATATATATAAATTTTTAAAAAGCAACGGGCAGCATGGTGGCACAGTGGTTAGCACTGCTGCCTTATGGTGTTGAGGACCCGGGTTTGATCGAGGCCCTGGGGCACTCTCTGTGTGGAGTTTGTACATTCTCCCCGTGTCTGCGTGGGTCTCACCCCCACAACTCAAAGATGTGCAAGGTAGGTGTATTTGCCATGCTAAATTGCACCTTAATTGGAAAAAAAAAATTGGGTACTTCAAAAACAAACTTCTAAAAAGCAAAAGTTAGTTATTTTTCTGTCGTATCCTAACGGGTCTTATGGGGTGGGAATGATTGTCTTCCCCATGGTTCACACAGAGTACATGCTCCCCAGCTGAGGGGCGGGGGTACTCCATTCGGCTATGTGTAAAAGACTGGCCAGTAAGGCATCGACCGCAAAGAGAGCCGGTTGGGGCCTCACGCGCCAAGGTTCCAGGTTTGATCCCGGCCCTGGATCACTGTCCATGTGGAGTTTGCACATTCTCCCTGTGTGTGCGTGGGTTTCACCCCCACAACCCAAAGATGCGCAGGATAGGTGGATTGGCCACACTAAATTGCTCCTTAATTGTAAAAAATGAATTGGGTACTCGTAAAAAAAAGAGACCTGGTAGGGATCTACCAGAAGTTGTATATAAAGTAAAGTAAATAAATCAAAATTCTTTATTCTGCTCGGTGTGGAATTCCCATGTCCTTATTAAACTTTTGATAAATTTTAAACAAATTACTACTGTGAATATTGCCTGCAAACAAGTGGAAGAAATTGAAACAAAACAGATCTAATTGTACAAACAACGGGCAGGATTTTCTGGATACCTCCCCCCACCAATGGTATGTTTTGCTGTCAATGGGGGTTTTGTTGTTCACATCCTCTTCCGCTGGGGAACCTGCGGTGGGGGGTTGCTGCCGGCAGAACCAGAAGACCCCACTGGAGGGAACAACTGGAAAATCCTTCCCAATGATGTATTGGCAAAGTGCATAATCAACATTGTCACAAAAAGGAAATATTGGGTCAAAAATATATTTCTGGTAACCAGTGTTTAGAATTGTTCGAAAAAGGACGTTGCCAATATTCCACAATGTGTTGAAATTGGTGAAGGAAAGAAACATCAAAATAGTGGTATTGCAATAGAAGGCAACACAGATTGCAACTGTGTTGATTAAAATATGAACTGAACAAATAACACAAAAAACACAATTTTCACCAAATAATTATCTTTTTGCCAATAAATTTATATTACATCCGATAGAATTTACAACCTCTTATAAAATAATCAACTTTATTTATTTCATATCAATGTCATACTTAATTATGATTAAATTATTAATTTCCCAAGTAATAATGATTCATACAATGTTAACTTCTTTGTTTCAAAATTCTCTCCAATAGTGTTATATCCTCTCTTGTATCCAGATCTTACCATTCTGTCACTAAACTACCCCGAACTGAAAAAAAATGCTTTGAATTAATAAGGAAGATGATCGTCATTTAAATAATCAGACCTCCATACAACAAACCTTTCAAATAAATATTCTAGTAAGTAAATGCTATTTAGATTTCAAGATGTACTTCTACGCCTTTCTCCTATGTAATTGTTTTAATGGATCTGTTGAGAGTTCTGAGCATATGTGGGCTTTGGGGGACTTTTCAGTCTGCAAGAGGATGACCTGTAAGCAAGACCTGTTTTACTACTGCTCCTGTTTTCATAGTTATTACTGTTAATAACTCTGCTGAGTTACTGTTATTGTCAAACGTTGTTATTTATTTATATAAAGGAGTTCCTTTTATTAAATAACTCATTCAACTGCTTTCTCGTCTCAAGTCACCACATAAACTTCAATGAATGCAGTGTCATCGACTTCCAGGTTCATCCTTGAGTAGTTCTAGAATTGAGTGGAATAACTTTCAACTTAAGCAGACTTTTCAAACTGGTGTATCAGATGGCTGTTAGACACTCCACCTGATTTTCACTCCATTGACATTTTGAGGAAAGGAAAATCCTGCAGACTACATAACAGACATGTTGATACAGTCCGTTTTAAGACCCTGCCAAAGTTGAAAGTTACTCTAATGTATTGGTGAGCTGAGTACGCATTTTGGTCTACAATCCAAAGGAAAATGTCATCAGACTATAGGGTGCTGTAGTGTAAATCACTTTGTTATTATCCATTAGAAATGTAATGGTATGCAGAAGTTCTTCTTTTGTCTTTTCCCATGTTATATGGGTTGCCACAATGCTGGTTGATCAACCATAATCTTTGGATTTTTAAAATATTCATTCTTTAATGGGATGTGGTCAGCGCTGGCTTGGCCATTATTTTGCCCTTGGGAAGGTGGTGGTGAGCCACCTTCTTCAACAGCTGCAGTCCATGGCAGGTAGTTTTAGAGCCGGGCTCCCTTCCTGCTGCTAAACCTCCCCATCTACCTGGCATTGATGTATGCTGGCTTGGCTGCACCAGTAGCTGTGTTCTTTTGGAGCCAACAAGTTCTGAAGTGGGACTCGAACACAGAGGCCTTCCCACTCAGAGGCAAGATTGCAGCAGTTGAGCCACTCCAGCTCCCTCTGGCAGACATCCAGTAATTCCTCAAAAAGGAGTGTTATATCTCCTTTTGTTAAAGGAGCATCTTCCAAAGTGAGAGAAAAATACACCGTGCAAAATTGCTCGACAAAAAATTAACTTTTTCCCCTTTGGATTAGCAGACTTTAGGATGCTCTGACAGGCAGAAAATAGCAACTCTGTTGGCACCAGGTTACTTTGTTTTAATGCCCTTCGGAAGTGCAAAAAATAATTTCTATTTTTCAGCACTGAATTTCATGCTGGCCAGCGTTATTCTAGTGTTCCAAGTCAGTCATCATTAAAATTGGTATGCTCTTGCACTGGAATCCTGCAGAAGCAAAGCTGTGGTGTGATCAGGGAAAATGAAAAACTATCACCTGTGGAACAAAATTTGCTCTGAGTGATTTTCCAGACTATGTTTACTTAGGTGAAATAAAGGAAGTTTTTACTGTACAGAACATATACAGTAATCATAAGGTTAATAGTGGTGTAATCATTAAAAGACAAACAAAAGAGAGACAGGATGGTCAACACATTTGCAAATGCAACCCAAAATCTGAATCAAAGGCATGACTGCAGAGCCCTCTCAAGCGTTTTGGTTATAGTGTATCTACACGTTAACAGTCATGCACTCTATGGTGTACATTGCTAGTATTGTTTTTGTCAACTAAAATCTTCAGAAAATAGGAAGGAGCATCATGAACACAATTTAAAAGGAAAACAGTAGAGGCTGGAAACAATGGGCGGCACGGTAGCACTGTGGTTAGCACTGGTGTTTCACAGCGCCAGGGTCCCAGGTTCGATTCCCGGCTTGGGTCACTGTATGTCGGAGTCTGCACGTTGTCCCTGTGTCTGCGTGGGTTTCTTCCGGGTGCTCCAGTTTCCTCCCACAAGTCATGAAAGACGTGCTGTTAGGTAATTTGGACATTCTGAATTTTCCCTTAAATGTACCCGAACAGGCGCCGGAGTGTGGCGACTAGGGGATTTTCACAGTAACTTTGTTGCAGTGTTAATGTAAGCCTACTTGTGACAATAATAAAGATTATTATTATTATAAAATTCAGAACACTCAACAGTTAAGTCAGCATCTATGAAAATAACTGAGAAATTGATGTTTCAGGTGCAGGCTCTTCATTTGAAACAAGATGTGCAGCATTAAAAAGTAATGGAAGAGGGAACACGCCTACAAAAATAAATAGAATGACTGTCAAATGCTTAAGTTCAAAATGAGTGCTAGTTAAGTGGCAGAAATTGGATTAGCATGAAACAGTAAGAGCAATTAAAGATGTGCCTAATATGCATGGACAGCACGGTAGTACAGTGGTTAGCACTATTGCTTCTCAGTGGCAGGGACCTGGGTTCAATTCCCGGCTTGGGTCACTGTCTGTGCGGAGTCTGCACGTTCTCCCCGTGTCTGCGTGGGTTTCCTCCAGGTGCTCCGTTTCCTCGCACAAGTACCAAAAGACATGCTTGTTAAGGTGGATTGGACATTCTGAATTCTCCCTCAGTGTACCCAAACAGGTGCCGGAGTGTGGTGACTAGGGATTCTCACAGTAACTTTATTGCAGCGTTAATGTAAGTCTACTTGTGACACTAATAAAGATTATATTGTATTATAAAATGGTTATGTCACGGAAGAGATTCTGGTTCTGACTGGTAGAAATTGAAGCATGAATAAGTAGCAAAACAGACAAAGCTCTAGTGGCTCAGCAATGTGGGAGAAGAAAACATTTTGTCACCAAGGATGCAGACCATCCCAACCGCACAATAAACTGGCGGAGTGTTCCCACTCATTTTTTCCGACCACACCCCAAAATATGTTGACACACTGCCAGGACTTCATGCCAAACAGAAAGTGCAGACTATAATTAAAATCTGAAATTAATTAAGTCAAAAGTAAGGCTGGGTGTTCAACAGAGAGAGATCAAGAGATAGCCCTGGAAACTGTGTAGAGTAACATTGAAAGTGTAAATGACCAAAGCCAGAGAGTTGAAAGCCTGAGTGGGATAAAGAATTGAAATGGCGGACTTCCGGTGGCGGCAATGAGTGAGTGAGCCGCACATTCGGGGGCTCTCACTCCGACGGGATTTGAGGACCTGGTTCCCCGGTTTTGCGGGGCTGTGAAAGGTCGGCCACGGAGGGCTAAGGAGCGAGCAGAGCTGCATGGAACTGCGGGAGAGCAGAAAGCAGCGCAAGCGGGAGAGGAAGGGACAAAGGCAAGGTGCAGGGGAAGCTGATCCGGGAGCAAAGATGGCGGACCTGCGGACCTGGCGATCCAGCAGGCGCTGGAAAACATGCTGCAGGTGGTAAAGAGCAGTTTTGAGTCGTTGAAGCGGGATAACTTGGACCCACGTCAGAAAGCAGTGGATCAGCTGAATCAGAGACTGGATGCCCAGGACGAAAAAGTTAAGGAGCTGGGGGAGGCGGTGGAGGAGCAGGCGGACGTGCAGATGATTGCTGCGCTAGAAGTCGATGGACTGAAGGAGAGACAGAGAAGACTGCTGGACAGAGTCGAGGAGCTGTAAAATAGAGCCCGTAGACAAAATCTGAGGATCATTGGCCCCCCGGAGGGGGCGGAGGGAGCTGATGCCACAGCGTTCGTGGCGGACCTGTTGATGCAGCTGATGGGGGCTGAAGCCTGTCCGCGACCGCCGGAGCTGGAGGGGGAACACAGAGTACAGGCGAGACAAGTACGTCCGGGGGGGCCCCCCCCCGTCCGATGGTGATTAGGTTCCACAGGTTTGCGGAGAAGGAGCGGGTACTGCAGTGGGCAAAGAGCGCTAAGAGCAGCAAGTGGAATAACAGTGTCCTTCGTATTTACCAGGTCCTAAGCCAGGAGGTGGCCAGGCAGCGAGCAGCCTTTAAACAAGTTAAGGAGGTGTTGTTCAAAAAGCACGTGAAGTTTGGTCTGCTCTTCCCGGCCCGTCTTTAGGTTACGCATCAGGGCCAACACCACTACTTCTCCAAGCCCGAAGAAGCGATGGACTTTGTGAGGGATCAGGGGCTGGTCTCGATAAAAGGACCCATGGACGTAAGCTAGGGTCTGAGAATTACTGGTTGAAGGGACGCCTACTGTGCCTGGACTGCAGGTCGACTGTTTACTGCTTTAAAGGTGCCTTGTGGTGTATTTTTTGTGGGCAGTTTTTGCCTGTGGGGGAAGTGTATCCCCCCCCCCCTCCCTCGCGAATGGTCTTTTTCCTATTGGTTTGTTTTTCTCTCCTTTTTTATTCTTCTTCTGTTGTGGTGGGTACCATTTGTTCCGCTCTCTGAGTGCGCTGGAGCCTGTATTGTAACAAAAAGGTGGCCGATCAGCAATGGGGATTAAAGATGTTGGTTGGGGGCTTTTGTTTCATTTATGTCTATGGTTATTCTGTTTGTTTCGGATGGGGGATTGTACGGGTACTGGGTTATTGCGGTGTTATATACATATATATATTTTTTTGGGTGCTCAGAAAGGGACATGGGTTAACACTTTTCTGTGTACACAGCTGGAACTGTATTGTACCTGGAGCAGCCTCGCGTTGCTGTTTACATCTTGTTTGATCTTTCCCATCTTAGTGAGACTGCTCCAGTGGGTCAGAGTGGGGGATGGTGTGCTGGGGAGTGGGGAGATGAGATCGGGGAAACAATGGAAATGAGACAAGGGGGCGCCGGAGCGATGAGTCACCGGGCTAGCAGATTGGCTAGTCAAGGGAGTCAGGTGGGGGGGGGGGGGGGGGGGGGAGAATACAGCCAGTGAATGGCAGGGGTGGGGTTATTTTGCTGACGTGGGGGGGATCTGAAGTAGGTAATGGAAAGGAGGTCGGGGATGGAGGTAGCCAAGAGGCGAGCCAGGAATGGCATGGCGCATGGGCCGGGCCCAAGAAAGGTTATGGCTGACCGGCCGGGGGGGGGGGGGGGGCTGTGCCCCCCAACCATGCTGATCACCTGGAATGTCAGGGGACTAAATGGGCCAGTTAAAAGGGCACGTATGTTCGCGCATTTGCGGGCTCTAAAGGCAGACGTAATTATGTTGCAGGAGACACATCTGAAAGTGCCTGACCAGACTAGGTTAAGGAAGGGCTGGATCAGCCAGGTCTTCCACTCGGACTTGGATTCTAAGTCCAGAGGGGGTAGCAATTATGATCAATAAGCGGGTTCAGTTTGAGGCGGGGGGCGTAGTTGCAGACGGCGGGGGCAGATTCCTTATGGTCAGGGGCAAGCTGGAAGGGAGAAGAGTGGTGCTGGTGAACATATATGCGCCGAACTGGGACGACGTTGACTTTATCAAAAGAGTGCTGGGGAAGATCACGGACCTAGACTAACGTAAGTTGATAATGGGGGGGGGACTTTAATACGGTCCTTGACCCAGGGCTGGACCGGTCATGTCCCAGAACGGGCAGACTCCCAGCAATGGCAAGCGAGCTGAAAGGGTACATGGAGCAAATATGGGCTGTGGACCCATGGAGAGCCAGGCAGCCGACGGGAAGGGGCTACTCGTTTTATTCGCATGTTCATAAAGTATATTCTAGGATTGATTTTTTTATCGTGAGCAGGGACTGTGTAGGGGAGGTAAAGAATACGGAATACTCGGCAATCACGATCTCGGACCATGCCCCGCACTGTGTGGACCTGCAGGTCGGGGGGGCGAATTACCAACCCCCGCAATGGAGGTTAGACGTAGGACTGTTGTCGGAGGAGGGGATATGTGAGAGACTTCTGAAGTGTATGCAAAATTACTTGCAGGTGAACAATACGGGAGAGGTTTCAGCAGCGACCATGTGGGAGGCGCTGAAGGCAGTAGTGAGGGGGGAGCTGATCTCAATTCGGGCTCACAGGGTCAGGGCGGACAGAGCAAAAATGGACAGATTGGTTAGGGAAATTCACCGGATAGACGAGGAGCATGCGGGGTCCCCGGGGGAGGACCTACTCAGGGAGAGATAGAGATTGCAGGCGGAACTGTGGGTGCTATCCACGAGTAGGGCCATGGAACAACTTAGGAAGGCGAGGGGAGTGGTGTATGAGCATGGGGAGAAAGCCAGTAGATTGCTAGCGCAGCAACTCAGGAAGAGGGAGGCGGCCAGGGAAATAAGTAGAGTGGTTGATGGGGAGGGGAGCAGAGTGGAGGACCCGGCAGGACTGAATAAGGTATTTCGGGACTTCTATAGTGAGCTGTACACTTCAGAACCCCCGGAAGAGCCGGAGGAGATGAAAAGGTTCCTGGATGGACTAACCTTTCCAAACGTAGGCAGGGGACTAGTGGACGGGCTGGGGATCCGATTAGAGCGGAGGAGGCATTGGGGGGCCTAAAGGCCATGCAGTCGGGGAAAGTCCCAGGACCGGATGGATACCCAGTAGGGTTTTACAAGAAGTTCTCGGAGATAATGGGACCGGTCCTGACAAGGGTTTTTAATGAGGCAAGGGACAGAGGGACCCTGCCACGGACGATGTCGCAAGCCACCATCTCGCTGATACTGAAGCGGGACAAGGACACGGAATCCTGCGGGTCATACAGGCCAATCTCCCTGATCAATGTGGATGCCAAGCTCCTGGCGATTAAAATTGAGGACTGCGTACCGGGGGTGATTGGGGACGATCAGACACGGTTTGTGAAAGGCAGGCAGCTGACAGCTAACTTGAGAAGATTGCTTAATGTGATCATGATGCCCCCGACGGGCATGGAGGTGGAGGTAGTGGTGGCAATGGACGCTGAGAAGGCCTTCGACCGGGTGGAGTGGGGCTATTTGTGGGAGGTGCTTGGACGGTTTGGGTTCGGGGAGAGACTGGCTAATTGGGTCAGACTATTGTACCAGGCCCCAAAAGCTAGCGTAAGGATGAACAGGATGTCAGATTATTTCAGACTACACTGCGGGACCAGACTGGAAACATTGAGGAAGTTTGGCCGGTTCTCAGGGTACAAATTAAATATTGCCAAAAGTGAGATGTTTGTGGTGCAGGCAAGGGGCCAGGGGAATAGACTGAAGGAGCTGCCATTTAGGCTGGTGGAGGAACGTTTCCGGTACTTGGGGATACAGGTGGCACAAGATTGGGGCAGGTTGCATAAGTTAAATTTGACTAGGGTGGTGGAACAAATGAAGAGAGAGTTTTGGATATGGGATGCACTCCCGCTGTCACTGGCGGGGAGGGTGCAGACTGTAAAGATGACAATCCTCCCTAGATTTCTGTTCATCTTCCAGTGCCTCCCGATCTTTATCCCACGGTCCTTCTTCAAAAGGACTGGCAAAATCATCATGAGCTTTGTCTGGGCGGGAAAATCCCCGCGGGTGAAGAAGGCGATGCTTGAAAGGAGCCGCAGCGAGGGGGGACTGGCATTGCCGAGTCTGATCAACTACTACTGGGCGGCTAACATAGCCATGATAAGGAAGTGGATGGTGGGTACCGGGTCTATCTGGGAGCGAGTGGAGGCGGCTTTGTGCAGGGGCACCAGTTTGGCAGCCCTGGTCAAGGCTCCCCTACCGCTGTCGCCGGCCAGGTACTCCACCAGCCCGGTAGTGGGGGCGGCCCTGCGGATATGGGGCCAGTGGAGGAGGCATGTGGGGGGGGGTGGGTGCATCTGTCTGGGCTCCAATATGTGATAACCATCGATTCGCCCCCGGGAACATGGATGGAGGGTTTCGAACATGGCGGCGGGTGGGGGTGGGGAGGGTGGACGATATGTTCCTGGAGGGGAATTTTGTGAGTTTGAGGGGCTTGGAGGAGAAATTTGGGCTGGTAAGGGGAAATGACTTTAGGTACTTACAGATGCGGGACTTTGTACGCAGACAGGTCCCATCCTTCCCACGCCTCCCGCCAATAGGGATCCAGGACAGAATAGTCTCTAGAGGAGAAGGAGGAGAGGGTAGAGTCTCGGATATCTAGAAGGTGCTCGTGAAGGGTGAAGAGTCCCAGGCGGAGGAACTGAAACTCAAATGGGAGGAATTTGGCGGGGAGATGGAGGACGGGCTGTGGGCGGAAGCTCTGAGTAGGGTAAACTCAACCGCAACATGTGCCAGGCTCGGCCTGATTCAATTTAAGGTCATTCACCGGGCCCACATGACGGTAGCTCGGATGAGTAAATTCTTTGGGGTAGAGGACAAGTGCGCTAGATGCGCGGGAGGACCAGCGAACCATGTTCACATGTTTTAGGCATGTCCTAAGCTTAGGGGGCACTGGGAGGGATTTGCGGGGGTCATGTCCCGGGTGCTGAAAACAAGGGTGGTGATGAGTCCAGGGGTGGCAATTTTCGGGGTTTCGGAAGACCCGGGAGTCCAGGGGGAGAAAGAGGCAGATGTTCTGGCCTTTGCTTCCTTAATAGCCCGGCGGCGAATACTGCTGGCATGGAGGGACTCAAAACCCCTGAAGACCGAACTATGGCTTTCGGACATGTCAAGTTTTCTGGGTATGGAAAAAATTAAGTTTGCCTTGAGGGGATCTGTACTGGGGTTCGCCCGAAGGTTGCAACCATTCATCGACTTCTTCGCGGGAGAGTGAACGTCAGCAGGGGGGTGGGGGGTTTTGTTAAAAAAAAAGAATTGAAATGGCAAGTGACTAGGATCCAGGGTCATATTCCATGATAGAATGGTGGTAAAAAGTAAAGTCGCCACAGTCCCAGACGCTGCTTTCCCCTTGAAGGGGGAGAGCTGACTGGTGGCGATTTAACCTGAGGATCACCACATCTCAGGCGAGGGGAAAGGCTGAGAAGGCAGGGACTTCGTGAAAAACCTCAGCCGGTAACTCACTCTGCCTCACAAGCTAGCTGTCCAGCCAACTGAGCTAAACCGGCCCCCAGTCACCTAATCTGAACTTAATCTCCACAATGTGAGTATCAAACACAATAGGCTAGTTTGGGACAAATAACATGTGTTTTTTCATCCAGGTGTGCTTGAGGCCCTAGACAGTTGTCTGGGAGATGAATTGGAATGTGTTGCATTGCCTGCGTTTGCATTAAAATGTGATGGGGAAGGAGTGTAGATAGTATGATTGGTGGAAGAATGAACCATAGAGAACAAGCCCTAGTGAATGCAGAATATGGATAGGAAGGGAATATGTGTTTGGCTGTGGATCATTGTCGGTGCCAGTAGAGGTGACCTGTTGAATACAGAGGTTAAAAGGTGAAGACAAAAGTGATTCTAAATGTTGAGGATGGATGACAGCAGAAGCAGGAGAATTGGGGCAGACCCAGTGGGGAGCCCTGTCTATCAAGACAGAAGGAAATCTTCAAGGAAAAAACTGAAAAATAACAATACTAATGGCAAAAGGAACATGAGTGCCCTTTGCAATGAGCCAACAGGTTTACTCCTGCAAAAAGCCAAACATATAATCAAGATTTCAGATAATGCATGTTCCACAGGAGTAGTCTGCATTATAAGTTGCTTTATTTTGTATTTGAATCTGTTGCACTGATTATGTGGAACACTCACTGAATTGGAGTTAAATATTCAACGTGGAAATGTAGTCACAATCTTTTAGGAATAGCTGCAATACAATAACAAACTAGGTTTTAATATGAGCAACATTCTAATCTTGTTTTCTTATTTTTGTCTTCATTTTGTTGATCTGAAGTCCAAGATCCAATATGAGAACATTTATGTTCCTCTCCATTGTGGCTCTGTGTTCTGCTAAACCATTACTTCAGAATGAATTTCTTCACTTCCTGAAAGAACATGAGGTTATGCAACAGGATCCTCCCCAGAACACATCTGACATCATCATCCAACCACAACAAACACCAACTCCACCTCCCACTCTGGATGACCTATCTTTCACATGTCCTTTAAAATGTGTATGCCAAGTACGGGTGGTCCAATGCTCTGATGCTGGTAAGTTGGTTTATAATTTAACCCTTTATTTGTAAAAATTGTTGGCATTCATTTCTCAAATTTTAATGATTGTTTTGTTTTGTAAGGCGATGATTCAGTAATCTTTTGCGTAATCCTTAACTTTCTAGTTTTTCCCGATTAATATATTGACTCGTGCTGAGATGAAGCTCATGCGTTCTCCACTAGAACTTCCACAGCAGCATTCTTTGCATGTAAAGGCAAATATTAGCAAAATATTTAACCAAAGCAGAGAAAGCACCAGAGTTGAAGTTAATTCAACCAATATACGCACTGCTACAAACTGTAATGTCCCACCAAATTGACAACTCTCTCTGGTCGCTTCAAATCAGAGCTCTCACCAATCATTCATTCATATAACAACACCAATGAACTACCAATACTTTGTGAAGATTGCGATGGAGACTTGAATGCCAAGTACAGATAATGGACACGATATTATGGAAAGGCTTCTAAGTGTGGTACTGAGATGGAACAGCTGGGCTTTCCGTTGGCCGTCCCAGTGAGGCCGTTACTAGTATCCAACGTTAATTAGGACACTTAATTATGCCCCATGGGCTTCACGCCGGAAAAGACTGTCCCACCAGCTGATTCTCTCAGCAGCACCCCACTAATGAGGGGGAGCAGCTCTTGAACCGATCCTACAGAGCAAACCCCACACATGCCACAACGCAGACCAGCCCCACGTTTTGGAGATGCCGACCTGGATAGATTGCTGGATGCGGTGGATCCCGGATACCCTGTTCCCCGAGGAGATCGAAGAGTCAACCACAGAGCAGCCAGTGCCACCTGGGAGGCAGTGGCAGCGGTCGTCAGCACGGGGATTGTCACCAGGAGAATCGCCACCCAGTGCCGTAAGCAGCCAAGCGACCTCCATCAGGCTGCACAGGTAAGTTGGCATCAGCACCCTGGCACCGGTCCCATTTTCTACTCTCTACCCTCTAGATACCACCCCAGCACCCTGCGGTCGCCATCGCACCGCACCCCATCCCGGCCCGAGCACAATACCGCACCTGTGCCCCAACACACCCTTGCACCCACCTGCGCACCCTACCCATGCCCAGCAACGGTGCCCATGTCTGTCCCCTGCCTAAGCTCACTCCACCCCACAATGTGTGAAGCGTGCAGCTCACAATGTCCTCTCTCTGTCCCTGCAGGAGAAATTGTCCTGTAACAGATGGGAAAGGGCCCAGATGGGCTGTTGGACATCAGAGTCCTCATCCCCAACGGGAAACGGGCCCTGGAGGTCACGGGGCTGGCCAAGGACAGATTGGTCACTGATGTCGAGACTGGCCTGCACTGCAGAGGTTAGTATCCACCAGCCCCCATCCAGATGACCCATCACACATGTGCTGTCCATGCCAGACATAATGGTCTTTCCTTCTCACTGACCATTCTCCTGTAGGATCTCCATCCAATAGTGCTGGCCCATCTAGGATGCCCCCCGCTGTCCAAGAGAACACCTTGGAGGAGAGCTCTGAGAATGCCACCGTTGAGGTGTCACAGATGTCATCCCCACCGTCCATCAGTGCAGAGATATACACCTTGGTGGGCAAAAGTAGTGGATCGGCCTTTGGGGCACAATCTGGTGAGCACCCACAGCTGCTTTAGCACATCAGGTGGAGGCAGGAACATCCAGGGGGGGTCCACAGTCGGAGGACTGTTGGATCTCAGGACCCAGCTGGGTCTCAATCAGATGCTGAGCCTCTGGACCAGGTTTTCCCGGAGCTGATGTAGACGCTAGGGTGCGGCCATGATATTCAGAGTGTCCATAGCCGATTGGAGGAGTCTCACTGGTGCAGGAGATGGCAGCAACAATGTATGGCGTCATGTCCAACACTGCTAGGGTGGCAGCCGCAGTCTGTTTACTGAGGTTCGATCATGACCCTTGATTCTGTGGACCTATTCCTAATTCTATCTTGTAGTAGCACTCAGCACATCGCCTCAGTGGCTGGCAATGAGCTCTGTGCCCTGAGCCGACTCCTGCTCGAGTGCCCAGTAAGTGTCGTGTTCCCTGTTTTGTACTGTGTATGCTCTCGCCTGTGATTGGCTGTCGTGTTGTGTGTGTTGATTGGTCCGTTGATCTGTTTATCAGTATGTATGTATGTATGTGCTATGATGTTTACCTGAATATCATGACACCAATAGTGTTACGTAGTGATTTCAAGGTGGATAAAACGCCAAGTTACTTTGGGAGAGCTGAAACTTCACCTTAAAGATCCAAATATCACCTTTACACTACTTTGTTGCAGCCTGTATTCCTATATTGAGCAAACTCAGATGCTCCAAAATATCCACCAATGAAAGCAAGGCCTTGAAATAATTAATTGTTCCTCAATTTAGTAACATCTTTCCATTTCTGATTTATGAAAAAATGGATTGCACCACACAATTTAGGAAAGTTTAAACACAGATCCATGATGAAATCGCATTCTTTCAACTGTTAAATAAAACTGAGAGCTAGATCTTGAGTAAAATTACAGTTTAGTTTCTGTGACATGATTCCTTTCCAAAGTTCTACTACACAGAACCTCTGGATGTAAAATACTATGGAAAACTACCAACCTCCTGGTTTATGTTGATATTCGGCAAGTTGCCCTTCAATCTTGCCAGAATGCCAGCTTTCCTGCCCACCATTCAGGGTGTCCCATCTGTGCTCACACTCAGTTCTGATCCAGTCCAGAGCCCCACCAAACTGTTAACGATGTAATTTACTGTTGTGCTTTTCATTTTGATCAGCTCATCTGTTATGTATCTGTTCTCATTCAGCTCTATGAATGCACACCTGAGAAAGACCAATAACATAGTGCTTTCATCAAAGCTGAAAAGGACTTTGCTTTGTCACAGTTTTCTATTCAGAATTATCAGCAAAATCACTCGTAATATCAGTGTTAGTGTTTTTGAGAAGTTGACAGTTGTATTATTCGGCTGCTTATCTGGACATACTGGCCTGGATATTAACGAGGTCATGTTACATAGACATGGTGAGGTGAAAGGCGGGGTGGGGCACGTTGTTTTATAAGAGAAACCCAGGGGTCTGGATTTCCTTGCATGGCATGTTAATTCCACAGTGAGCATCTTCTGTCACTGACATTCTCTCATTGACAGACTTGACTTCCAGGAACAGGCTGCAGGATCAGCCAGATCCAATTCACAACTGATTGAGGGGCAATACTCTCCCGGGGGCGGGGGGCGGGTGGGGGGGCAGAGAGAAGAGGATGAGGAGGTGGGAAGGGTGCTGAGGGCAGATGTGGATGCATTCCTGTTCCTTCCTCCTGGCCCACAACTATTGTTGTAAAAACATGCACCTTATCCTCAAAGATGCTTTCACCTCCCTTGAGCTGCCAGGTTCCTGGGGTTTGGAAATGTAAATTCCATGAGGAGGAAGCTATGAAGTGGCCATTAACAGGTTTCTTAAAAGCTTCAACTGGTCTGATTTCTATCTCGTTACTGGTAAAATACCAGTAGAGACAGGTGGACAACCAGTGGAGATGGGAAGACAAAAGGCATGCTCCCCACCACACCACTCGGTTTTAAGCCTCCTCCACTTGTTAGCCCTTTGTAAAATCAGGTTAAATCAGAAACTGCTAGTCTCATTAAAACACATAAATTGTCAATAATCTCCTGCTAACAGGTTGGTGGCCTGCCGACTTCATTAAATCTGGAAGTGAATCGGTTGAAAGCATACTGGAGTGGGAGTTTTGAATTTTAAACATCTACCCTGAACCCAACCAATGCTATTTTTGGCTGTTAAAATTCAGTCCACTATTTATGCAGTTGTCAGCAGGCAGAGCTTCAAAAGATTCCCCCTCACAAATGGGTTTCAGAAACACAACTATTTCATGGGCAATCATAAAGCCCACCTTAATAGCAGCATCACTTATGTGGTAAGAGTTGGTGAACACCGATTGCTTCCTTAACGTCAACTTTGCAAGTTTAGAAAATTTATCTTCCTGCAGCTTTTCCACCTACTGATATTTTGCATCATGCTTTGTTTCATTGTTTCTTTGAATCTTATAAGCTGGTGGAATGGTCCACCTAATGTGTCCCAGTCACAGGTAGAATGCTTCGCTTTCCCCACTATGTCACCTGATTTTAAGCCTCCCCTGCCTGCTAACACACTTCTGGAGATGGTTTGCAAAATTCACCACCTTATTTACTTATAAACTCAACTTTATTGATGAATGATTATGTCAGAATCACAATTTACACATTCATTGGTTTCTTTTATGTGAAGTAATTTTGGGATTAGAATTGTGATAGAGCCATTAGAATCTTATGTACATGTGCTCAGGTATTATGTTCCTTTTTCATGCCTTTGGGACTACGAACATAATATGCACAACAGATCTGCTACAGAACGTTGTAAGAAATTCTGTTCAGCATGCTCCATAGGCACTTAAATATTGTGATGAAGTAAGATCCCAAATCATTTCTGAACATAAGACTATAGTTGGAACAAATGCTGCTCAATGAATTATCAAGTGTAAGTTTAAAAAAAAAAGATGGACATCTTGATAACCGAGGTCAAATGTGTTTTCTTCTCTCAAATTGATGTTTGCACACTTGAATTATTTTGCAGTTGTTTATTGCCGCACAAAGATCGAAAGTGATATCTAACATTTGTTCCATTTAATGAACCAGGTTTGAAGTCAGTGCCAGCAAGAATTCCTAAAAGTACAGTAATGCTTAATTTGCAAAATAACAAAATTACAGAAATAAAAGAAACTGATTTAAAGAACCTGCCTTCGCTCTATGTAAGTCAATATTTTTTATTATTTCAGATGTGGTAATACAAATATTCACTTATTTAGTACATTGTGCTGTTTATTCAACAGAGGAACAGTGAATGTACAAATAAAACTAAGCATTACTCACTCCGTCGATGATAGTGGATTAGTTCATACAATATGCTCATTTTTGAAAACATGGAAGTAATTTTAACCCCAAGTAGGGGTGGGGTTTGGGTTATGAGAAGTTAAAATTCAAATATTTTAAGCTGATCCCAAGGTTCTCACATCCAGTTTAAACGGAGGTGGGTGGCATGCACCCAAGGGGGCTGGGTAACCATTTCAATCCTAGAAACATGGTTTGCCGCTTACAGATTTAAAGTGGAATGGGTGCCTCCTTTTGTAAACCATTTCGGCCTGAGAAATGTCATGATATACATCAGCATATCATGGTGCAATCACACACACACTGACAGACATACAGTAGGACCAACCAGCATACACAACATCGCAGCCAATCACCAGTAAGAGCACTATAAAGTCAGGGGATACCAGAGTTCCCACTCATTCTAGCAGCAGCCAGCTCAGAGCACAGAGCTCACAGCCTGCCTCTCAGACATTCACCATGTGCTGGGTGCCTCACCTAGATAGTGATAGGACAGGGTCCACAGATAAGCTGGTGATGCATGTACCCAAGCTTACCGTATGTTATTACAGTTGAGTTGCTAATAAAATAGAGTTACACCATCCCCAGCCGTGTTGACCTGTTTGTAGATGAGAGCACCCAACACGACATGGTTCCAGGAGTGGACGCATACTAGCCCCTGTGAGACCTACCTGCAAATTATCAACAATCCGCCATCCCGCAGCATGGAGTACATCAACCCGCCGCCGCCACTACGCATCGCTGGCAATCTCGGGGTGAATTGGAAGCTTTTTAAACAGCGCTTCCAGCTCTTCCTAGAGGCCACAGACAGGGAGAATGCATCGGACACCAGGAAGATTGCCCTTCTTCTCTCCATGGCAGGGCAACACGCCATCCACATCTTTAACACCCTTACATTCGCGGACGGCAAGGACAAAACCAAATACAAGACGGTGCTCCTAAAATTTGATGAACACTTCAGCGTTGAAGTTAACAAAAACTTCGAAAGGTACCAGTTCCAGCAGCGCCTGCAGGGTAAGGACGAGCCTTTCCAGTCAAATTTAACGCACCTCCGCATCCTCGCGCAGTTCTACGGCTATGGGCCCACCTCTGACTCCATGATACGCGACCAGATAGTTTTCGGGGTCATGTCGGACACCCTGCACCAGCAGCTCCTTAAAATCAAGCAACTCACCCTAGCGACAGCCATCGAGACCTGCGTCCTGCATGAGAACGCCACCAGCCGGTACTCACACATCGAGGCGGCTGAAACGGCGTGGCAGGGGCCCCACGAGGCGGAGCGGGTCCAGACGATCGAGTACCTCCCGGCCCGCGGCCCGGAGGAGGGCGGCCGTTTCGTGCGCTTTCCGAGGCCTCCCGCGCTTGTACGCGCCAAAAGAGGGGACGTTGACGCGGAGGAACGTGATGCCCAGGCGCGCACTACGCAAGACCGCACCGCGCATATGCGATGGCGCAACGAACGCACTGACATCATGACGTGCGGCAACTGTGGGTCCGCTCATTTAAAGCGGCAATGTCCGGCCAAAGCGCGACAATGCCTACGCTGTGGCAGGCTTGGCCACTATGCTGCCTGCTGTCGAGCACCTCAGCCTGCCAACTCGCAACAGTTTAACCAGCCTCGCAGAAATGTTCGGGCAATTCTACCCACGTTCACCGAGTCCGATCCTGACATCATACAGACCAGTGACACTGAGGACAGGGAGCCTTTCCGCATTGCTGTCATCAGCAAGAACAAGCTGTCCCCAAGCTGAACGCACCAGCCGCTATCGGTGCACAGCATTGATCCGGACGACGAGTGGTGTGCCACCCTGACGGTCAACCGATCCCAGATCACCTTCCGCCTGGACACGGGTGCTTCCGCAAATCTCCTCGCATGGTCAGCACTTCAAACCCTGAGGGTCAAGCCAGCAATTCTTCCATCCATCTGTCAACTGGTCGACTATAATGGCAACGTCATCCCCGCCACTGGGTTGTACCAACTCAAAGTGACGCACAACTCGCGTAAAGCCATCCCACCCTTCGGGATCGTGGGCTCTTCAAAGGACTCTCTGCTAGGCGCACAGGAGTGCAAACCCCTCCACCTCGTTCAGCGAGTACACTCTCTCTCTCCAGAAGGCACATCTGACTTCCAAGATGCGGAATTCAGGGCGCAACTAAACTAATCCTCTCTCACAACCAGGATGCTTTCGAGGGCATGGGTACACTGCCCTGCACATACAAAATCCTGCTCAAACAGGATGCCACCCTGGTAGTTCATGCACCTCGCAGAGTCCCAGCACCCCTCAAGGACTGCCTCAAGCAGCAGCTGCAGGACCTTCAGGACCAAGGAGTGCTTTCCCGGGTGACGGAGCCAACTGCATGGGTCAGCTCCATGGTGTGCGTCAAGAAACCTTCCGGCGAGCTCCGGATCTGTATTGACCCGAAAGACTTAAATCGCAACATAATGAGGGAACACTACCCCATACCCAAACGTGAGGAGATCACGTGCGAGATGGCTCGGGCAAAAATATTCACCAAGCTTGATGCCTCAAAGGGCTTCTGGCAGATTCAATTGGATCAGTCCAGCAGGAAGCTGTGCACCTTCAACACTCCATTTGGCAGATACTGCTACATTAGGATGCCATTTCGAATCATATCGGCCTCTGAAGTTTTCCATCACATCATGGAACAGATGATGGAGGACATTGAAGGCGCGCGCGTCTATGTAGATGATATCATTATTTGGTCTACCACACCGCAGGAGCATATCAGTCGCCTCCAACTCGTCTTTCAACGGATACGGGACCAGGGCCTGCGCCTTAACAGAGCCAAATGTTCTTTTGGCCAAACCGAGCTCAAGTTCTTGGGGGACCACATCTCCCGGTTGGGTGTGCAGCCGGATGCCGACAAGGTGGCAGCCATCACAGCTTTGCAGAAGCCGACAGACAAGAAGGCGGTGCTACGCTTCCTAGGAATGGTCAACATCCTGGGAAAATTCATCCCTAACCTCGCTTCCCACACCACAGCTCTCCGGCACCTTGTCAGGAAGACAACTGAATTCCAGTGGCTTCCCACCCACCAGCGTGAATGGGAGGAGATCAAGGTCAAGCTTACCACCGCCCCGGTACTGGTGTTCTTCGATCCTGCAAGGGAGACGAAGATCTCGACTGACGCCAGCCAATCCGGCATTGAGGCGGTCCTCCTGCGACGAGATGACGCCTCATCATGGGCCCCTGTCGCCTATGCGTCACATGCCATGACCCCCACAGAGAAACGCTATGCGTAGATTGAAAAGGAGTGCCTAGGCCTGTTGACTGCCGTTGACAAGTTCCACGACTATGTGTATGGCCTTCCCCAGTTCACTGTGGAGACCGGTCATCGCCCGCTGGTTGGCATCATCGAAAAGGACCTTAATGACATGACCCCTCGCCTCCAGCGCATTCTGCTCAAACTCCGGAGGTACGACTTCCAACTTGTATACACCCCAGGTAAGGACCTGATCATAGCAGACGCTCTGTCCAGGGCAGTCGACACTCCGGCCGACCCAGAGGGGTTCATTGGCCAAGTCGACGCACATGTAGCCTTCACTTCTGCCAATCTGCCGGCCACTGACGAACGCCTTGCCCACATTCGCCGTGAGACTGCGGCTGACCCCCTTCTGCAACGTGTGATGCGCCACATGACGGACGGGTGGCTCAAGGGACAATGCCCACAGTTTTACAACATTCGGGACGACTTGGCAGTCGTAGATGGTGTCCTCCTGAAGCTGGACCGCATTGTGATCCCACACAGCATGCACCGGCTTGTCTTAGAACAGCTGCATGAAGGCCGTCTCGGCGTTGAGAAGTGCCAACAGAGGGCCCGAGAGGCTGTATACTGGCCAGGAATAAATGAGGACATTGCCAATACTGTGCTCAATTGCCCCACCTGTCAGCGGTTCCAGCCGGCACAACCACGTGAGACCCTTCAGTCCCATGAGTTGGTCACGTCCCCCTGGTCGAAGGTGGGCGTGGACGTGTTCCATGCGCTCGGCAGGGACTACATCATCATCATCGACTATTTTTCCAGCTATCCTGAGGTCATATGCCTGCACAACACCACGTCATCGGCTGTTATCTGGGCCTGTAAGGAGACCTTTGCTCGCCACGGCATTCCGCTCACCGTGATGTCAGACAATGGCCCCTGCTTCGCGAGTCAGGAATGGTCTTCCTTCGCTAGTGCATACAACTTTGCACACGTGACGTCCAGTCCCCTGCACCCTCAGTCAAATAGCAAAGCAGAGAAGGGCATCCACATTGTAAAAAGGCTTCTCTGCAAGGCTGCTGATGCAGGATCTGACTTCTGCCTCGCCTTGCTGTCCTATCGCTCGGGTCCACTGTCCACAGGCCTATCGCCGACCCAACTACTTATGGGTCGCACCCTCAGGACCACTGTGCCGTCCATTCACGTCCCAGGCCTCGACCATGCTCCGGTACTTCGGCGGATGCAACAAGAGCCAGAGCAACACAAGGCGGCTCATGATGCTCGGGCGACTGATCTTCCTGCCCTGGTGCCTGGAGATCATGTCCGCATACATCTTCCGGAGGGTGGCTGGTCGGCAACCGCTGAGGTTCTTAGGCAGGTGGCTCCCTGCTCATTTCTGGTTTGTTTGCCTGATGGCTCCATTCGCCGCCGCAATCGGCGTGTCCTTCGTCTGGTTCCACGCTCGCTACGAAATTCTGCACCAGTGCCACACCCTCCTGTTATCCCGGACATGGACTTTGTTGAGCTTCCGGATACCCTGCCTCCTCCTCACTCGACTGTGGCCCGGCCCATTCCTCAGCCGGTGGATCCTGAATAACCCTTGAGGCGGTCAACCCAAATCCGTCGCCCACCCCAAAGACTTGATTTATAAACCTTGCACTGTTGGACTCACTGACTTGTTCTGCCGTACTGTTTAAGAGTTTTTCATCGTTTGTGAATAGCATTTGTTTCGTTCTTGGTGTAACATAGTTTTCCTCTGCACCTGGCACCTTCCCGTGTATATAGCACAGCCACATGTCCATATTGATGTAAATAATGCACACACATGATCAGACACACTCACTACACTTTATTTATTCTCATGTAGGCACATATTCTTTGCGAAAAGGGGGGATGTCATGATATACATCAGCATATCATGGTGTAATCACACACACACTGACACACTGATGGACATACAGTAGGGCCAACCAGCATACACAACATCGCAGCCAATCACCAGTGAGAGCACACGCACTATAAAGACAGGGGACACCAGAGTTCCCGCTCATTCTAGCAGCAGCCAGCTCAGAGCACAGAGCTCACAGCCTGCCTCTCAGACATTCACCTGGATAGTGATAGGACAGGGTCCACAGATAAGCTGGTAATGCAAGGACCCAAGCTTACAGTATGTTATTACAGTTGAGTTGTTAATAAAATAGAGTTACACCATCTCCAGCCGTATTGACCTGTTTGTAGACCAGAGCACCCAACACGACAAGAAATACAGCAGGTAAAGGGGTCAGGAAGGGCTGAATCCACGTAAGTACCTTTACAGAACTATTATTTGTGGTCCAGGATGTTTCCCCCTAGTTTGAAAAACTTTCCTGCTTCCAGTTCTATGATTGCTGACTTCACTCAATCTCCCTTCACCTCTCTCCTTAACCACCACCTGTTCCTAAACTGTCACCTGCCCTACCCCCAACAATCCCTTCGCCACTAACCCCAATCTCATTCGCAACCAACCTCTCTATTTTTTCTTTGTTCCTTGGCTGTGGACTTGTACCACATGCTATTCCGCCTGACAGGCAGACAATCTGTCAACCAAGATTGTTGTTAGGTGAGAAGAAAAATTAAAAGACAACTTTTGGGTTCCTGTCCAGAAGACCCCCCTCCCCCATATTTCTATCCGCCACCACAGATCGTCAAATGCACATCCCATAAATATCAGGGCCATTACAGCCACATGGAATTAAGATTTATTGTCGTCCATTGACGAAGGAAATGGCTCACAGACATTGGCATAGAAATTCAGCAGGACAGCATTCGTCTTGCAAAGACTAAACTTCTAAGCTCCAACATAGCAGGTAGGAAGTGTGTATTTATCACGAGTCCAAAGTGTGTTCCCCTCACCTCCAGCATATTGGTCAAAAGGGAGGAGGGGCTGATGGGAGGGACGGATTGCTGACGATGTAGGTTTCTTTTTTAGAGATACTGGTTTGAGGGGGTGGCAGCATCCATTTGGGGCCTAGGTGAGACAGGGCCCTGTCAGATTTCCATGTGGGTGGGATATGACTGATCATGATGATGGTGGTGGTAGGTTGGGGGAGGGGGGGGCACAACCAGGCTGGTTACATGGAATGTAAGGGGGTTAAATGGGCCAGTTAAAAGATCTTGGGTGTTTGCCCATCAAAAATGTTTGAAGGCTGACGTTGTTTCAGTGCAGGAGACACATCTGAGTTCAGGATCAGATGAGGTTGAGGAAGGGGTGGGTGGGTCAGGTGTTCAATTCGAGCTTTGAAGCGAGGACGAGCGGGACGTGGTGCTGATCAATAGAAGGGTGGCTTTTTCGGTGGGTAATGGTTCAGTGGATTCAGGGGGCGATACGTGTAGTGAGTGGGGTGTTGCCAGATACTCCGGTTTTCTTGGTGCTTGTATATGCGCCCAACTGGGAGGAAACGGATATTAGCAAGATGGTGATGGCAGCCATCCACGACATGGTCTCATATCAGTTGATCATGTAGTGTTTATGGAGCAGATGGGGTAGTTGGTGGACCCGTGGAGATTCAGATAGCCAAGGGAGAAGGCATTTCCTTCTTTTCATACTACTCCCGTATTGACTTCTTTGTAGTGGGTAAGTCATAACTCCCCGGGGTGGTGGGGATGGAGTATTCGGTGATTTTCATATCTGACCATGCTTCACATAATGTGGATTTGGGTTTGGAGGAGGGTTGCACTCAGTGACCTCCGTAAAGGTTGGATACGGCATTGTTCACATACAATGGGGTGTGTGAGAGGATAGCTTCCGCTATTGGGGACCTATGTGGAGTTTAATAAGAACAATGAGGTCTCACCTTCCATGTCCTGGGAGGCACTAAAGCGGTCATCAGGGGGGAGTTAATTTCAATTAAATCTCACAAAGGTAAGGCAGGGGGGTGGGGGGGGAGTAGAGGCAGAGATTGGTCGAGTCTACCCTTGTGGCGGACCGTCAATGCTCTGCTGCCCTAATGGCAGAGCTGTTGGCGGAGAGGAAGAAACTCCAGATGGAATTTGCGTTGGTGTCGACGAGGAAAGAAGTTAGCCAGTTTCGTCGTGCGACAGGGACGTTTTACGAATATGGAGAGAAAGCCAGTCATTTATTGCCTCACCAGCTGAGACAGCAGGTGACCTCTTGCGAGACAGCGCAAGTTACGGAATCATGGGAAGGTTTGGTTTATGATCCAGAAAAGGTAAATGGGGTAATTAGGGGCGGCACGATGGCGCAATGGTTAGCACTGCTGCCTCACGGTGCCAAGGACCCGGGTTCGATCCCAGCCCCGGGTCACTGTCCGTGCGGAATTTGCACATTCTCCCCGTTTCTGCGTGTTTCTCACTCCCCACAACCAAAGATGTGCAGGCTAGGTGGATGGGCCATGCTAAATTGTCCCTTAATTGGAAAAAAAAGAATTGGATACTCTAAATTTATTTTTAAAAAGGTCAACCGGGTATTTGATACCTTTTACCAGGGGATATACAGGTCTGAACCTCCGGAGGAAGACTCGACCATTCGAGTTTCTGGATGGGTTGATCTTCCTGGTGGTGGAGAGGGAAAGAGGGCAGGAGCTGGAGGTGCCGCTCAGGTTGGAGAAAATTATGAAATATATCTGTTCTATGTAGTCTGGGAAGGCACTGGGCCCGGGCGGATTCCCTGTAGAATTTTATTAAAAATTTGCAACAGAGTGTGGGCCACACCTGTTTGACGTATAACGATTCTCTGTCTGGGGAGGTGGGGTTGCTGGCCACACTGATGCAGGCATCCATTTCCTTAATCCTGAAAAAGGTTAAAGATCCCCTGGAGTGTGGGTTATATTGGCTTATTTCTTTGTTGAATGTTGATGCAAAGCTATTGGAGAAGGTGTTGGCAACCCATTTGGGAGGGTGCCTGCATGAGCTAATTTCCGAGGATCAGATAGGATGTGTCAAGGGCCGGCAATTAGGAGACTTCAGAATGTGGTACTGGCGCCCTTATTGGGGGTTGAACCAGAGGTAATCATTTTCATGGACATGGAGAAAACGTGTGAATAGATGGAGTGGGGTACCTTTTTGAGGTATTGGGGCGGTTTGTCTTTGGGCCTAAGTTCATTTTGTGGATTAGGCTTTTGTACAGGGCATCCACTTCGAGCGTTCACACCAATGATTTAAGTTTGGGGTACATTTGGTTATAGGGATACAAGGAAGGGATGTCCACTTTCCCGTTACTGTTTACTTTGGTGATCGAGCCATTGGTTATCGCACTTAGGTCGTTGGCTGGGCGGATGGGCATAGAGAGGGGAAGTAGGGAGCATATAGTGTCCCTGTACGTTGATGGCTTATTGTTGCATATTATGGACCCTCTCGCTAATGTAGGGAAGAAAATGGAAGTGCTGAAGAAGTTTGGTTCCTTCTCAGGGTACAGATCGAATGTGCACAAGAGTGAGGTTTTTCCGGTGAACCTTCCAGGGAAGGGAGTTGATCTGGCCACGGCTAGTTTTAGGGACCTGGGTATAGGGGTGGCTCATTAATTGGCCTTGTTGCACATTTTGAACCTGGCCAGTCTGGTAGAGGGGATGAAGGCAGACTTGAAGAGATGTTGTCATGGGCCATGGATGCGGGTGTCGGTTTGAGGGCAGATAGAGGAGGCTTTCTGTACAGGGTCGAGTTTGAGTGCACTTGTTACTGCCCCTCTTCTGTTCTAGCCGGTCAAATACACCACGAGCCCAGTGTTAACAGCTTCTCTGAGAATATGGAACCAATTTAGACAGCACTTTAAACTGGAATCTATGTCGCTAATAGCGACAATCTCTAGGGACCATAGATTCATGCCGGCTGGGATGGATTTGTTGTGTAAGGAGCGGGTGAGGGTCGATAGGTTGAGGGATTTGTTCATGGTGGGTAGGTATGCTGGTCTGGAGGAGCTGGTGGAAACATTCCATCTCCCGGGGGGAATGCGTTTAGATATTTATAGGTATGGAACTTTGTCCGGAAGGAACTTTCTACATTTCCTTGGTTGCTGGCCCCTCCCTTATTAATGTTGTGCTGTTACTGGATGAGATAGGGGTAGGGAGGATATCAGATATTTGTGGGAAATTGATGGAGAGGGAGAGGTTTTCGCTGGAGGAAGTAAAGGGAAAATGGGAGGAAGAGTTGGTTTGTTCTTTTCAGGGGAGGGGTGCAGAGTGAGGTCGTGCAAAGGGTTAATTCTATCTCCTCATGTGGAAGACTGAGTTTGATTCAGTTTAAAATGGTGCATAGGGAGCACATGATCATAGATCATAGAATTTACAGTGCAGAAGGAGGCCTTTCAGCCCATCGAGTCTGCACTGGCTCTTGGAAAGAACACCCTACCCAAGGTTATCACCTCCACCCTATCCCCATAACCCAGTAACCCCACCCAACACTAAGGGCAATTTATCATGGCCAATCCACCTAACCTACACATCTTTGGACTGTGGGAGGAAACCTGAGCACCCGGAGGAAACCCACGCACACACGGGGAGGATGTGCAGACTCCGCACAGACAGTGACCCAAGCTGGGAGTCGAACCTGGGACCCTGGAGCTGTGAAGCAATTGTGCTATCCACAATGCTACCGTGCCGCCCGTTACACATTAAAGGTGCTTTATAAACGGTTATAAAAACATGAAAATTAATTATTCCCTATTAAAACAGGAGGTAAAATTGTAACTTGTTGAAGGGTCATGATTGGGCAGAATTAGATATTTAAAATACTGTATTTCTCACCACATAAATATATATGTCGGGGCTCAAAATTGCAGGCTTTGTGGGGCAGCACGGTAGCATTGTGTATAGCATAATTGCTTCACAGCTTCACAGGTTCGATTCCGGCTTGGGTCACTGTCTGTGCGGAGTCTGCACATCCTCCCCGTGTGTGCGTGGGTTTCCTCCGGGTGCTCCGGCTTCCTCCCACAGTCCAAAGGTGTGCAGGTTAGGTGGATTGGCCATGATAAATTGCCCTTAGTGTTGGGTGGGGTTACTGAGTTATGGGGATAGGGTGGAGGTGTTGACCTTGGGTAGGGTGTTCTTTCCAAGAGCCGGTGCAGACTCGATGGGCCGAATGGCCTCCTTCTGCACTGTAAATTCTATGATAATCCATGAAGAGATTTCTATAGGGTCCTACGAGATACATTTCAACATCCTTCAAAAACTTCCAAAGCCATAAAAGTTGCAACCTTTTATAAGAGAGTGGAGAAAAAAAATTCAATGCTAGTTTCTAAAAGTTACATCTATTAATAGTCAGATTAGCAAATATGAGATGGCAAAACCTTAAAATGTACCAGCAAGCTCTATTTTCCACTGCATTACACTTCTTTCTCTTACAAGCTGGCGTAAAGTTGTTAAAGGCATGATACAGTTATTCCAGGCAATCTACAATGCATACATTCATGTTCAATGATTTGAAGTGTAAAGCTTCGGTGGAATCACAGGTGAAAATGTCTATGATTAGGTCTTGAAATCCATTATCATTTGTTTGGTTTATTCAACCACCACAGCATGACAAATGAGCACCCCATGACAAATGAGCACCCCAAAACCTAATAGATAGGATCAGAGCATCCATTCTTACAACAGATTATTATTGATTCTTAATTACAAAGAGATGTCTCAGAAGCAGATTTGGGTGAATCTAGTTATTTGTAATTAAATAACTCAAAATCTTGCTGCTGATAAGAGTAACAAACATAAAGCTGGCCCATCACACTAACCCAGTACATCATCTTGAAATAAAGCTACTTTCCACCTATTGAGTAAACTATTAAAAATATATATTCTCAACTAGCAACAACAAATCCATTCAAGGCAACTGAACAAATGGAAGATCTAGCTGTATGGGCTAAATAGCTGGCTTTTAAAGCAGACCAAGACAGGCCAGCAGCAAGGATCAATTCCCATACCAGCTTCCCCAAACAGGCGCCGGAATGTGGCGACTAAGGGCTTTTCACAGTAACTTCATTTGAAGCCTACTTGTGACAATAAACAATTTTCATTTCATTTCATTACCTTGATAGGAGATCCGTAATTAAAGAAAACCATTATTGATGGGACCTCCAGGCAGAGGCAGATTTACAGTCTGTGGGGCCCCACGCTCACCTTCATTTCGGTCCCCCACCTCACGCCTCTCTCGATCCCACCTATCCTTGCCCCACAAAACACAAGGTGGAAGCCACAAAAATACACAAATTGATTACTGCTTTTTAACTTCTAAAAACATGCCTGTATGAGTAATTGTTCAATTGAAATCCAAGCTTACCTCTTGTCAGTATGACGGTAAAGATGGTCAATATTGCAATGTGAGAGACTTGAGGGGAGCAAACACGGAACTTGCTGATGAACAACGAGGTGAAAACAAAATCAGCTGATAACAGTACAGGCCAGAATGAGCCTGTCCAGTGCAAGGGCAAATACTCCAATCAACAAGATGCATACGCTGCCATTTGGTATATTTCAAAGTCCAAAATATACAAAATGCAACCTGGCCCTCACTGACGCTCCCTTGCTGCAACCCTGCCTAACCTCCTCACACACTCTCCACCTCTCCACACATTCACATTCTTCTATCCCCCTGTCCCCATCCTTTCACAGTCTCCTCCCACCCCTCACACTCTCACAAACTCACCTCGCGCCTGGGGTCTTCCAAGGCAGCTTTTTGCCTTACTCATGGCTGAGGTTTGATTCGGGGCTGTTGCTGGCCTGCCCTGGATCGAGTTGCAAACCTGCTTTCCTTGCCTACTCGGCGGTTGAGCTCAATTTGGCAGCTTTGTGGATGACCTCACCTTGTGGTGGCCTGATTTTACCGCCTCACTGTTGCTGGCCTTCCCTGGTCGAGTTGTAAACTTGCTCGGTCTCGCCTGCTCAATGGCTGACCTCACTTCGTGGTGGTTTGATTTTGGTTCTTCGCGCCTCGCTGTTGCTGGCCTGCCCTGGTCAAGTCGCAAACCTGCTTGCCTCGCCTGCTCCGCTCGGCGGCTGCTTCACCTCATCCAACCAGGCTCAGATTGGATGCCCAGTGCACCGGCCGGCGTGGGGTACCCCCATTGGTCGAGGCTCTTTGTCTAAACGGTGTGTTTTCTTGTAAATCTGCTTCTGCCTCCAGGGACACTTATATTATCTTTATTCCTTTCCTGATGAATTGCCTTGTTGCTTTGATGGTTGAATGCTCAACAAAGATCTGTTTACAGTGTAGTTTGGGGTCATCTCATGTGACATCAGGTCAAGTCTCGATTTGCAGACTACCGGGTGCGGCGATGACCAGCTAAGTCGCACGTTTCGGCAGCTCCCGGTAGAACGGACTTTTGGGCTCTTGATAGGAGCCCCAACGGCAATTTTAACGGCTAGAAGCACTGTGCGGTAAACCAGAAGGGAACCCCCCCTGGAAACGGATGGAAAAAGGAGAGGGAAGTGGCCAGATTGCAGTGGATCCTTTGGAGCAGCGGCAAGGAAGGCAAGCAAGAACCAAGATGGCGACGGAAGGTGGCAGTTTAACATGGGGCCCTGAACAACAAGAGTTTTTGAAATGTTGCGTGGAAGAACTTAAAAAAGAAATGAAGAAGGAGCTGTTGGCCCCGATATTACAGGCGATCGAAGGGCTAAAGGATGAGCAAAAGACCCAGGAGCGGGAGCTTCGGGTCGTGAAGGCAAAGGCTGCCGAGAACGAGGACGATATACAGGGCCTGGTGGTGAAGACGGAGATGCACGAGGCACACCATAAACGATGTGTGGAAAGACTGGAGGTGCTGGAGAATAACGCGAGGAGGAATAATTTAAGGATTCTTGGTCTTCCTGAAGGTGCAGAAGGAGCAGACGTCGGGGCATATGTGAGCACGATGCTGCACTCGTTAATGGGAGTGGAGGCCCCGGCGGGTCCGCTGGAGGTGGAGGGAGCATACTGAGTGATGGCGCGAGGACCGAGAGCAGGAGAAATTCCTAGAGCCATAGTGGTGAGATTCCTCCGTTTTAAGGACAAAGAGATGGTCCTTAGATGGGCAAAGAAAACTCGGAGCAGTAGGTGGGAGAACGCGGTGATCCGCGTATATCAAGACTGGAGTGCGGAGGTGGCGAGAAGGAGGGCGAGCTTTAATCGGGCCAAGGCGGTGCTTCACAAAAAGAAGATAAAATTTGGAATGCTGCAACCAGCAAGACTGTGGGTCACATATCAAGGGAGGCACCACTACTTTGAGACGGCGGATGATGCGTGGACTTTTATTGTGGAAGAAAAACTGGAATAAGCGGGTTATTAAAAAAGAACGTTTGAAACAAAGTGGTGGGGCGAGTATGGGGGCGAAGAGGGGGGGAAAGATGAGTTTTATGTTATTAATCCTGTGATGCGGTAACTTTTCTCTCTTCCACCGGTGGTGGTGGAGGGAGGAAGGGAGGTGGAGGAGATGGGGCGTTGGCCATGGGGGGCGGGGCCAAAAGGGAAGCGCGGGCTTTGTTCCCGCGCTATGATAATCATGGCGGGAATAGGGAAGCAGGAAGGAGGGGGCGTCGCACGGTGCGAGCCGAGGTCACGGGGGGAAGCCGAGGTCGGCCAGAGTTTGCTGACTTCTGGGAGCAACATGGGGGGTGTAACTACGCTAGTGGGGGATCTAGCAGGGGGGGTGGGAGGGGGGAGCTACTGGGTTGCTGCTGCTGGGGAGAGGGGGGAGCCGGAATGGGGTGGGGTGGGCGGGGCGGCACCGCCTGGGGGGGACACAGCTGCGTGGGAACCGGGTGAGGAGCTGGAAAAAGGGGATGGCTAATCGACAAGGGGGGGGGTAAAAAGCCCCCCAACCCGGTTGATCACGTGGAATGTGAGAGGGCTGAACGGGCCGATAAAGAGGGCACGGGTACTCGCACACCTTAAGAAACTTAAGGCAGACGTGGTTATGTTACAAGAGACGCACTTGAAACTTATAGGCCAGGTTAGACTACGCAAAGGATGGGTGGGGCAGGTGTTTCATTCGGGGCTAGATGCGAAAAACAGGGGGGTGGCTATACTAGTGGGGAAGAGGGTTATGTTTGAGGCAAAGACCATAGTGGCGGATAGCGGGGGCAGATACGTGATGGTGAGTGGCAAATTACAGGAGGCGGCGGTGGTCTTGGTAAACGTATATGCCCCGAACTGGGATGATGCCAATTTTATGAGGCGCATGCTAGGACGCATCCCAGACCTAGAGGTGGGAAAGTTGGTAATGGGGGGAGATTTTAACACGGTGCTGGAGCCAGGGCTGGACAGGTCGAGATCCAGGACTGGAAGGAGGCCGGCTGCAGCCAAGGTGCTTAAAGATTTTATGGAGCAGATGGGAGGAGTAGACCCGTGGAGATTTAGTAGACCTAGGAGTAAGGAGTTTTCGTTTTTCTCCTATGTCCACAAAGTTTATTCGCGAATAGACTTTTTTGTTTTGGGAAGGGCGTTGATCCCGAAGGTGAGGGGGACGGAGTATACGACTATAGCCATTTCGGATCACGCTCCACATTGGGTAGACTTGGAGACAGGAGAGGAAACAGAAGGGCGTCCACCCTGGAGAATGGACATGGGACTAATGGCAGATGAAGGGGTGTGTCTAAGGGTGAGGGGGTGCATTGAAAAATACTTGGAACTCAATGATAACGGGGAGGTCCAGGTGGGAGTGGTCTGGGAGGCGCTGAAGGCAGTGGTTAGAGGGGAGCTGATATCAATAAGGGCACATAAAGGAAAGCAGGAGAGTAGGGAACGGGAGCGGTTGCTGCAAGAACTTCTGAGGGTGGACAGGCAATATGCGGAGGCACCGGAGGAGGGACTGTACAGGGAAAGGCAAAGGTTACACGTAGAATTTGACTTGCTGACAACGGGTACTGCAGAAGCACAGTGGAGGAAGGCACAGGGTGTACAGTATGAGTATGGGGAGAAGGCGAGCAGGTTGCTGGCCCATCAATTGAGGAAAAGGGGAGCAGCGAGGGAAATAGGGGGAGTGAGGGATGAGGAAGGAGAGATAGAGCGGGGAGCGGAGAGAGTGAATGGAGTGTTCAAGACATTCTATAAAAGATTATACGAAGCTCGGCCCCCGGATGGGAAGGAGAGAATGATGTGCTTCCTGGACCGGCTGGAATTTCCTAAGGTGGAGGAGCAGGAGTGGGTGGGACTGGGAGCACAGATCGAGATAGAGGAAGTAGTGAAAGGAATTAGGAGTATGCAGGCGGGGAAGGCTCCGGGACCGGTGGATTTCCAGTCGAAGTTTTTAGGAAATATGTGGACTTGCTTGCCCCGATACTGATGAGAACCTTTAATGAGGCGAAGGAAAGGGGACAGCTGCCCCCGACTATGTCGGAGGCAACGATATCGCTTCTCCTAAAGAAGGAAAAAGACCCGCTGCAATGCGGGTCCTATAGACCTATTTCCCTCCTAAATGTAGACGCTAAGATTCTGGCCAAGGTAGTGGCAATGAGGATAGAGGATTGTGTCCCGGGGGTAGTCCATGAGGACCAAACTGGGTTTGTGAAGGGGAGACAGCTGAATACGAATATACGGAGGCTGCTAGGGGTAATGATGATGCCCCCACCAGAGGGGGAAGCGGAGATAGTGGTGGCGATGGATGCCGAGAAAGCATTTGATAGAGTGGAGTGCGATTATTTGTGGGAGGTGTTGAGGAGATTTGGCTTTGGAGATGAGTATATTAGATGGGTACAGCTGCTGTATAGGGCCCCGATGGCGAGCGTGGTCACGAATGGACGGGGGTCTGCGTATTTTCGGCTTCATAGAGGGACGAGGCAGGGATGTCCTCTGTCTCCATTATTGTTTGCACTGGCGATTGAGCCCCTGGCAATAGCATTGAGGGGTTCCAGGAAGTGGAGGGGAGTACTCAGGGGAGGAGAGGAACACCGGGTATCTCTTTACGCGGACGATTTATTGGTGTATGTGGCAGACCCGGCGGAGGGGATGCCAGAGATAATGCGGATACTTGGGGAGTTTGGAGAATTTTCAGGATATAAGCTGAACATGGGGAAAAGTGAGCTGTTTGTGGTGCATCCAGGGGAGCAGAGCAGAGAAATAGAGGACTTACCGTTGAGGAAGGTAACAAGGGACTTTCGCTACTTGGGGATCCAGATAGCCAAGAATTGGGGTACATTGCATAGGTTAAACTTAACGCGGTTGGTGGAACAGATGGAGGAGGACTTCAAGAGATGGGACATGGTATCCCTGTCATTGGCAGGGAGGGTACAAGCGGTTAAAATGGTGGTCCTCCCGAGATTCCTCTTTGTGTTTCAGTGCCTCCTGGTGGTGATCACGAAGGCTTTTTTCAAAAGGATTGAGAAGAGTATCATGAGTTTTGTGTGGGCCGGGAAGACCCCGAGAGTGAGGAAGGGATTTTTGCAGCGTAGTAGGGATAGGGGGGGGCTGGCGCTACCGAGCCTGAGTGAGTACTACTGGGCCACCAACATCTCAATGGTATGTAAGTGGATGGGAGAAGAGGAGGGAAAGGGATTGGAGAAGGCGTCCTGTAGGGGGACCTGCCTACAAGCCATGGTGAGGGCGCCGTTGCCGTTCTCACCGAAGAAATACACCACAAGCCCGGTGGTGGTGGCTACTCTGAAAATTTGGGGGCAATGGAGACGGCATAGGGGAAAGACGGGAGCCTCGGTGTGGTCCCCGATAAGAAATAATCATAGGTTTGCTCCGGGGAGAATGGGTGGGGGATTTGGAACATGGCAAAGAGCAGGAGTAACACAATTGAGAGATCTGTTTGTAGATGGGACGTTTGCAAGTCTGGGAGCTCGGATCGAAAAATATGGGTTGCCCCACGGGAATGCATTCCGGTATATGCAACTGAGGGCTTTTACGAGGCAACAGGTGAGGGAATTCCCGCAGCTCCCGACGCAGGAGGTGCAGGACAGAGTGATCTCAAAGACATGGGTGGGGGACGGTAAGGTGTCAGACATATATAGGGAGATGAGAGACGAGGGGGAGATTATGGTAGACGAGCTGAAAGGGAAATGGGAAGAAGAGCTGGGGGAGGAGATTGAGGAGGGGCTGTGGGCTGAAGCCCTAAGTAGGGTAAACTCATCGTCCTCGTGTGCCAGGCTAAGCCTGATACAATTTAAGGTGTTACACAGGGCGCATATGACTGGAACACGGCTTAGCAAATTTTTTGGAGTAGAGGATAGGTGTGCGAGATGCTCGAAAAGCCCAGCGAATCACACCCACATGTTCTGGTCATGTCCGGCACTACAGGGGTTTTGGGTGGGGGTGACAAAGGTGCTTTCGAAGGTAGTGGGGGTCCGGGTCGAACCAAGCTGGGGGTTGGCTATATTTGGGGTTGCAGAAGAGCCAGGAGTGCAGGAGGCGAGAGAGGCTGATGTTTTGGCCTTTGCGTCCCTCGTAGCCCGGCGCAGGATACTGTTGATGTGGAAGGAAGCCAAGCCCCCGGGTGTGGAGACCTGGATAAATGACATGGCAGGGTTTATAAAGCTGGAACGGATTAAGTTCGTCCTAAGGGGATCGGCTCAAGGGTTCACCAGGCGGTGGCAACTGTTCGTCGAATACCTCACAGAAAGATAGAGGGAATGGAAAAGAAGAAGACAGCAGCAGCAGCCCGGGGGGGGAGGGGGGGGGGGGGGGGGGGAACCAGAGGGATTCTCAGGGATGTTAATATATAAGTATAATATGTATAGGTTGTTGTTATAGATAATTGTATATTGGACTGTTAAAACATATTTTTGGAGAATATTTATCTGGGACAAGGCAGTTGCCATTTAGTTTTGTTTTTGTTTATATATTATTTATTTCCTGTTTATAAAACTGGCCATTGTTATTTATATTGTTATAGTACTGTGTAAAGGATACACAATGTACTGTGATGGTTGGCCAAAAATTTTCAATAAAATATTTAAAAAAAAAGTCTCGATTTGCATAACGGTTTGCAAATATAGTACATTAAGTCATTGTTGGAGGAATAGGTGGAGACATTGGCTTTCCGTTGCACTCACTTGTCCTGAAGACATTTGACTCTGGTCTCTTCATAGGCCAAAATCACTTGACGACAGAGAATTCCCTATTTGGATCTGTCCCTAGTGTCCATGCAATACTATGTGATTACGTTAACTATCCTGAGAAACATAGTTTTTTTTCTCACCGCTCTTCAAGTTTATTTTGCATAAGGTTCTTCCATGAACTCCAATTGTTCCATTGTGGTACTCCCTCTGCTTTTGTCGCACACTTAAAATTGCAATGATTAGGATGAGTAAGAGATTCCAGGGTGCCATCTTCCATCAGCACTGCTGCCTATAGGGCAGCACGGTGGCGCAGTGGGTTAGCCCTGTTGCCTCACGGCACCGAGGTCCCAGGTTCGATCCCGGCTCTGGGTCACTGTCCGTGTGAAGTTTGCACATTCTCCCCGTGTTTGCGTGGGTTTCGCCCCCACAAACCAAAAAGATGTGCAGACTAGGTGGATTGGCCATGCTAAATTGCCCCTTAATTGGAAAAAATGAATTTAAAAAGCAAAAAAAGCACTGCTGCCTATGGCGCTGAGGGCCGGGGTTCGATCCCGGGCCCCAGCTCACTGTCTGTGTGGAGTTTGCACATTCTCCCCCGTGTCTGAGTGGGTTTCATCCCCCACAATCCAAAGATGTGCAGGTTAGGTGGATTGGCCACACTAAATTGCCGCTTAATTGGAAAAAGAATAATTGGGTACTCTAAATTAATTTTTTTTTTAATTGATTGCATTGCTGAAAAGTATTGAATTCATATACTAAATCCATCCTCGCATCAAGGATTGCTTTAACAAAGAGTCATCCAGACTCAAAATGTTAGCTCCCTTCTCTCCCCACAGATGCTGCCAGACCTGCTGCGATTGTCCAGTATGTTCTGTTTTTGCTTCAAGGTTGTTCATCTTGTCAGGATAGTACTATTTGCATTTCAATATTTTCAAGTACTTGCTAATATGAATCATTGTTATCTGATGGAAAGCTACCACTCATTTGTTTTCTTTACCTAGGCACTTTTTTTGATTAACAATCAGATAACCAAAATCCACCCCAAGGCCTTTCGGTCCATTAAACAATTGAAATTGCTTTACCTTTCTTGGAATTTGCTACCTCAGATTCCCGCCAATTTACCTAAATCTCTTGTGGAACTAAGAATTGATGATAACAAAATTAAGAAAATACAAAAGGAAGCTTTTAAAGGAATGACGTTTTTACATGTTTTAGGTAAGTCTTTGATTACTTCATATGTTTTATTGAAGTTATTTTCATTTACTCTGTATAAACATGGTTAAATGAACCACACTAACAAAGCGAACCCATGCTCATTTCCTGTTTAGATTTGTTTTGCCTACAATTAAATACATTAATACAAGCTTTTGCTCAAGGTATTTTGTTGTTAGGATGTGCATTTACAGATTACAGTTTTGCAAATGATCTTCAATCTCATGCAATTCTGAGATTATCAGATATCTATCCATGTAGCACGCTGGGCCAGTTTCACTATCCATTCATAGTCAGTGGTCTGAAAATTGAGACCAATATTTAAAGGATGTACGGTATATTTTTTCTGTATAAAAGCAAAATGCAGATGCTGGAAATCAAAAATAAAATCAGAAAATGTTGGAAATATGCAACTGGTCTGGAAGAATTAAACAGATTTAACATTTCAGGTCTGTAACCTTTCATCAAAGTTGGGGGAGCGTGGGAAAAAGGACAAAAGAGAAGGCCTGTGATAGGGTGGAGGACAGAACAGATTAAATGACAAAAGGTTTCATAGTACAGGCTTCATTGTACAAAACCAAAGGGTATGGTAATGGGACAATTAAACAAAAGATGTGGCTAGAGGAAGTGTGAATGGCAGGAGAGCAGTCACCTGAACGTGAAGCAAAGGAATTAAGAAACAAAAAAGGTTAAAAGAGAAACAGCAAAAATTCAGAAAATAATGAAAGGTGGATTCCTCAAGCTTACGTCAATCTTCATTGCACACTGCAGCAAGTCAAGATCAGAGTTGTGAGCAAGATAGAGTTAAAATGACAGACAACAAGAGGCTCAATGTCATGCTTGCAGACTGAACAGAGGTGTTCCGTAAAGCAGTAACCCAGTCTGTGTTTGGTCTTCCCATTGTACAGCAGATCACATTGTGAGCAGTGAATAGAATATACTAAATTGAACAAAGTACAAGTAATAAGGTGTTTCACCGAGAAGGAACTTGGACCGTGAGAAGGGAGGGGGTAAAACAGTAGGTATTGTATCTCCTGCTTTTGCTTGGAAAATTGCTGTTGGAAAGGGGGGGGGGGGGTGCTGTGGGTGCTTGAGGAGAAGACCAGGGTGTTGCACAAGCAACAGTTCCTTCAGAATGTTGAAGGGGAGGGGAAGAAGTGTTTGATGGTGGCATGTGGGTGGAGGTGACAGAAATAGCAGAGGGTGATCTGCTGAACATTGGGTTGGTGGGGGTGGGGTGGGGAGAGGTTGAGGTCAGGGGGAACTCTATGTAGTTCTGGGATGGGATGGGATGTGTGTGGGGAGGGTAGAGGTAAGAATAGAAGTGTGTGAAATGAAACCGGCATCTCCATGCCCTGTCAACCATGAGTGAACGCTCAGTTAAGGTAAAAGGGAGACATTTGAAAATGCTAGTTTAGAAGGTTGTACTGTCCTAAGAGATGTGACAGAGACAGAGAAACTGGGAAAATGGAATGGAGTCCTTACAGGAAGTCGAGTGGAAGTAAATGTAGTTAAATTAGCTGTGGGAGTTGTTGAGTTTATAATGAATATTGGTTGGTAGCCTATCCCAGGAATGAACATATTTCAAAAATGTCAGAGAAGTCCTTTCGATAAACATTCAATCCTTTAACACCTTCAGAAGAGATGGATCACATGAAGAATGGAAATTGAAAGCAAAGTCAATGAAATTTCCAATTCAGGGCCAGAGCAAGGAAAGTACTTATCAATATACTGGAAAAAGAGGTGAGGTTGAGGGGCGAGTAGGACTAGAACATGGGATATTCTACATATGAGGGGCATAGACAGAGTGGATAGTCAGAGGCTTTTCCCCAGGGTAGAGGGGTCAATTACTAGGGGGCATAGGTTTAAGGTGAGAGGGGCAAGGTTTAGAGTAGATGTACGAGGCAAGTTTTTTACGCAGAGGGTAGTGGGTGCCTGGAACTCGCTACCGGAGGAGGTGGTGGAAGCAGGGACGATAGTGACATTTAAGGGGCAGCTTGACAAATACATGAATAGGATGGGAATAGAGGGATACGGACCCAGGAAGTGTAGAAAATTGTAGTTTAGTCGGGCAGCATGGTCGGCACGGGCTTGGAGGGCCGAAGGGCCTGTTCCTGTGCTGTACATTTCTTTGTTCTTTATATCCCACAAAAGGCCCATATGGTCACCTTTTATTTGGGGGAATTGAGTAGAGGTGAAGGAAAAGTTGTTGTGTGAGAAGATGGAGAAGGGTGCTATAGATAAGGTGATATTGGGCCTCCGTTCAAGGAAAAAGCGGAGAGGTGTAAAAGGACTGAATGGTTATCGTGCAAAGGACTAGGTTAAGTCCAGGAAATGGGAAACTCAATGTGATGGAGGGCGTCAGAAGAGTCACAGATGTAGGCAAGAAAAGACTTGGCAACGGGATAAAAATAGAGTTGAGAAATAAGTTGAATGGGGTAGGAATAAGCTGAAGCAATAACTTAATCTCCAAAAGGACAATGAGTTGGTTACTCCTACTAATATTGACATAGACAGATGCATTTGCAACAGTTAAGATTGGTGAGGACGAGGTCAAGTAGGTTTGCCCTTCTTGTAGGTTCCCTCACCATCCATGCTGCTACTATCCCTTTTGTTCCATGGGCTCCAAGTTTTCTGACAAGAACATCATGTGGCAGCTTATCAAATGCCTTTTGGAAGAGCATGTATACACCATCAACCATATTACATTCATCGAACGTCTCTGTTACCCCATCAAAAACTCGAGCAAGATTCACCCTTAAGAAATCTGTGCTGGCTTTTGTTAATTAATCCACATTTGTCCAAGTGACTTAATTTTGTCTCGAAAAGGCATTTTTAAAAGCTTTCCGACCACCACGGTAAAATTGCTGCTGCAGCTAACAATACATGCTGCATATGGCAGTCCAGGGCACAAGTAAAACCTGGAGTTCCATGTGGAATAGGATGTACATGCTACCGGCCATAGCAGCCCTGCTAGGACTCTTAGATTATTAAACTTACTACTTTGATAAATAAAAGTTCAGCTTCCAGCTGTGTCTCCTCTGCTGATGATGTGGAGATGCCGGCGTTGGACTGGGGTGAGCACAGTAAGAAGTCTTACAACACCAGGTTAAAGTCCAACAGGTTTGTTTCGATGTCACTAGCTTTCGGAGCGCTGCTCCTTCCTCAGGTGAATGAAGAGGTATGTTCCAGAAACATATATATATATATATAGACAGATTCAAAGATGCCAGACAATGCTTGGAATACGAGCATTAGCAGGTGATTAAATCTTTACAAATCCAGAGATGGGGTAACCCCAGGTTAAAGAGGTGTGAATTGTGTCAAGCCAGGACAGTTGGTAGGATTTCGCAGGCCAGATGGTGGGGGATGAATGTAATGCGACATGAATCCCAGGTCACGGTTGAGGCCGCACTCATGTGTGCAGAACTTGGCTATAAGCTTCTGCTCGGCGATTCTGCGTTGTCGCGCGTCCTGAAGGCCGCCTTGGAGAACGCTTACCCGGAGATCAGAGGCTGAATGCCCTTGACTGCTGAAGTGTTCCCCGACTGGAAGGGAACATTCCTGCCTGGTGATTGTCGCACGATGTCGCATTACATTCATCTCCCACCAGCTGGCCTGCGAAATCCTACCAACTGTCCTGGCTTGACACAATTCACACCTCTTTAACCTGGGGTTACCCCATCTCTGGATCTGTAAAGATTTAATCACCTGCTGATGCTCGTATTCCAAGCATTGTCTGGCATCTTTGAATCTGTCTATATATATGTTTCTGGAACATACCTCTTCATTCACCTGAGGAAGGAGCAGCGCTCCGAAAGTTAGTGACATCGAAACAAACCTGTTGGACTTTAACCTGGTGTTGTAAGACTTCTTACTGTCCTCTGCTGATGTCACTGTATTCTGTATTCTTTGTTATCATTTTAATAATTTTTCCTTGCACCTTCATCAAGACCTTCCTAAATTGTGGTACCCAGAACTGGACTTTAAGTCTTTTTGTTGTGGCCTACCTCGATTTATAAAGGTTCCATTTAACTTCCTTTTTTTGGTACTTTATAGGCAGCATTTAGTGTTGGCAATGGGGGTCACACCAACCAGTTGAAGAACTGGTAGGAACCCTATGTCGATTCTCTCTGGGAGATCTGGTGTTATTACACATTTACCTGTACAGCATTGTGCCTCCCACGCAATCAAGCCTCAAGTAGGGTGAAATTCCCACTCCTGAGAGCTGCCAGCCTCGGGTTGGCTGGCAGCTCTCTAATACTGACAGCATCACCAGCAGCAGTGGCAACTGCTGGTATTACACTCTTTTCCCTTGGTTTCTGTGACTATGGCTCATCTTTCATTCCCTCACCCTACAGAATAAATATCTCCCACTTTCTATGCCTTTTAGCTTTGACAAAGGGTCATCTGGACTCAAAGTCTTAGCTCTTTTCTCTCCTTACAGATGCTACCAGACCTGCTGAGATTTTACAGCATTTTCTCTTTTGGTTTCAGATTCCAGCATTAGCAGTAGTTTGCTTTTATCCAATGTTACCATTGGAATTGACTTCATACCGAGGCATATATTGTTAATAACTGGTGCTTTGAATTACAGAAATAAGTGGAAATCCACTTGATACCACTGGCATAGAACCTGGTGCATTTGACGGGGTGATGAGACTTATTTACATACGTATTTCACAGGCAAAACTAACTTCAGTTCCCAAAAGTAAGTTATTTGAGAATTTCATTCACGACTGGTATTTCTTATCAAGCAATGGGCAGGAAAGGATATTCAAAGGAAATAAGTCAAGGTTTTTGTACAATATCAAAAGCCACACTCACATACAAAGTTTCAGCAATTTATAAATGGCTTTCCGCATCCAGAAACTGCACCTTTACCTTGTGACTACTTCAAAATTAGAATCCTCAGCCAACTTGCAAATTTTAACTCAAGGAGCCGAATCAGTTTTTGACCAATTCACTACAGTAGAGAAGAATCCAGCAAGCAAGGCACCTTCCATTAATAAACCACATTAAATGATGAAAAGTAATGGCAAGAGAAAAGATAAGTAAACCAGACAATCCAAGTCTTTCAATCTTACCTGCAGGCCACATTGGGCATGGATTCTGCCAGTCCTGGCTCAGTCGTTATCACACTTGTCTCTCACAACGTTCTGGGTTCAAATTACACTCCAGAGCTTCAGCACAAACATTTATGTTGACACTTCAGTGCAGTGCTGAAGGAAAACTTCACTGTCGGTGGTGGCGGATGGAATTCTCTGGCCATTGCGATTCACTTTTCCCGCCAGCAGTGGACCCCCGCTCACGGGTTTCCGGTGGCGTGGGTTGCCTTCAATGGGAAATCCGATTGACATGTGGCGGGAAGATTGAATCCTGCTGCCAGTGAACGGCGCGCCGCTGAGGAACACGCGACTGGGGAACCGGAGAATCCTGCCCACTGTCTTTTCGATGAAATGTTAAATCGAGACCCATCTTCCTGCTCAGATGTAAAAGCTCTCATACCTTTCGAACAAGGGTAGGGAATTTATCCCTTGTGTCATGGCCAAAATGCATCCCTCAATCAATATCACAAAAAAGCAGACCATCAGTGCGTTAACACATTGCTGTTTCAGGGAATTTGCTGTGCTAAGTTTACTGCTGTATTTCCTACAGAACAGTGACTAGACTTCAAAACTACTTAATTGGCTCTGAAACATCTGGTGGTAGTGAAAAGCATCTTTCTTTTTCCTTGAAGGTCATGAGGAAACAAATTATTTCCATCTTCACATATCCCCAAAAATCTGAAGTGCACCCTTTCCACTGAGTATCTAAGTAAATAGTGCTGAGACACAGACATGATAGCAGAGAACAGTCATCCTGTACACCAGTTGCTAGAATATATCATGGGCTGCCACATAATTAGCCTCATTTTGCAAGGTTGACTGGATATTTTTACTCATTAAAATTGAGAACTCAATTTCTTCAATTAACAGGTTGTTTTCACTTCCCTAAGATTTATGAATGATCAACAAACTGTATAACAATGGTGTATATGTATGTATTTCTCTAACTTCTCCCACTACTTAAAATAGTAAATATGTCTCTTGCTTTCCCTCCAAACACAAGCTTTAAACGGTTTTCTTAATGTAACTCAAGCTAGTCTAGCTCCCTGCGAATTCCATCACTGAAACTTTTAAAAAAACAGATTGCACTTTAGCCTCCAGTCTGCAAGACTGAAATTAGCTGAAATTGGCACTGTTAATACAGTTCTGCAATATGTGATCTCTGATCATTAAGCTGCTGATCAGAGAACGTGAGCTATTCAATGACCATGCACCATTGCTCCCAAAAGTTTCCAATAAACATTTCTATCAAAACCTCATCTCCAGGAACAAGCCTCTGTTCCATGTCAGTGTCCAGAAATTATTTGCACATGACCAACTATATCTGTGATTATTTATACTAATTATACTCAATTTTGCACCCAAAGATTTACCTCCCAACCTGTATGAGCTGTACCTTGATCACAATAAAATTTCATCACTAGAACTTGAAGATTTTAGACGATATAAAGATTTGTACAGGTAACATTTTCTCTTTTTAAAATAAAATTCAAATCTGATGTCAATTTCTGAGAGATATTATTTTGAATGTATTTGTGAACAGAGAAATTACAAAGGGACACACAGAAAGACTTAAGTATCATAGAATCCCAACAGTGCAGGAGGCCATTCGGCCCGTCGAGTCTGAACTGACCTTCCGAAAGAGCACCCCACCCAGGCCCAACCCCCCGTCCTATTCCCGTAACCCCACCTGACCGTTGGACAGTAAGGGGCAAGTTAGCATGGCGAAGCCACTTAACCTGCACATCTTTGTACTGTGGGAGAAAACCAGAGCGCCCAGAGGAAACCCATACCTCGGGCATTTACGGGAGGATTCTGGCAGAAGCCATTGCCTTTATAGGGGGGGGGGGGAATTAAGGTCAAATGGGAGGAAGAGTTAGGAGGGGAGATGGAGGAGGGGTTGTGGTGTGAAACCCTTCAGAGGGTGGATGCCACGTCGTCTTGTGCGAGGCTTGGCTCATACAGTTAAAAATGGTTCATCGGGCACATTTAACAAGGTCTAGGATGAATCGGTTGTTTGAGGGGGTAGAGGATAAGTGCGAGGGGTGTGGGAGGGGCCTAGCAAATCATGTTCATATGTTCTGGACATGTCCTAAGATGGCGAACATCTGGGATTCATTCTTCAGCACCATGTCAGCAATCTTCCAAATGGAATTAGAGCCAGAGCCCCTAGAGGCCATTTTCTTTTCTTTAAAAAAAAAATTTAGAGTACTCAATTCATTTTCCAATTAAGGGGCAATTTAGCATGGCCAATCCACCTACCTTGCACATCTTTGGATTGTGGGGGTGAAACCCATGCAAACACGGGGAGAATGTGCAAACTCCACACGGACAGTGACCCAGAGCTGGGGTCGAACCTGGGACCTCGGCGCCGTGAGACTGCAGTGCTACCACTGCGCCACCGTACTGCCCTTAAAGGCCATTTTCGAGGTGTCGGACTGGCTTGAGCTGCAGACGGGGGCATGGGCAGATGTCTTATCCTTCGCCTCGCAGATTGCTTGCAGGTGGGTTCTGTTGGCGTGGAGGTCAGTTTCTCCACCCAGTGCCTCGGCGAGCCTGGGTGATCTCATGGGAGTTTTTGTACCTTGAGAAAATTAAATATACATGGAGAGGCTCGAATGGGATTTTTTTCCAAGATGGCAGCCATTTGTCATGTATTTCAAGGAACTGGTCACCGTCGGATGTTGGGGGAGTGGGGTTTTTTTGGGGATGTTTATTTGTTTTGTATGTATAAAAAATGTTCAATAAAAATATTTTTAAAAAAGCATCACCTACAGGCATTACTGATACTACAGGTAATATAAGGAGTTTGAGCCTGGGACCACAGTGATCAACAGAACTCTTGATGAAAATGTATGTTCCATGTACTGAACATATAGGCATTTCCTTGTCATGTTCAAACTGGAGTCCAGTTACTAGTGGTGTACCACAAGGATCTGTTTTGGGGCCACTGCTGTTTGTCATTTTTATAAATGATCTGGAGGAGGGCGTAGAGGATGGGTGAGTAAATTTGCAGATGACACGAAAGTCAGTGGAGTTGTGGACAGTGCGGAAGGATGTTACAAGTTACAGAGGGACATAGATAAGCTGCAGAGCTGGGCTGAGAGGTGGCAAATGGAGTTTAATGCAGAAAAGTGTGAGGTGATTCATTTTGGAAGGAATAACAGGAAGACAGAGTATGGGCTAATGGTAAGATTCTTGGCAGTGTGGATGAGCAGAGAGATCTCGGTGTCCATGTACATAGATCCCTGAAAGTTGGCACCCAGGTTGAGAGGGTTGTTAAGAAGGCGTACGGTGTGTTAGCTTTTATTGGTAGAGGGATTGAGTTTCGGAGCCATGAAGTCATGTTGCAGCTGTACAAAACTCTGGTGCGGCCGCATTTGGGGTATTGCGTGCAATTCTGGTCGCCGCATTATAGGAAGGATGTGGAAGCATTGGAAACGGTGCAGAGGAAATTTACCAGAATGTTGCCTGGTATGGAGGGAAGATCTTATGAGGAAAGGCTGAGGGACTTGAGGCTGTTTTCGTTAGAGAGAAGAAGGTTAAGAGGTGACTTAATTGAGGCATACAAGATGATCAGAGGATTAGATAGGGTGGACAGTGAGAGCCTTTTTCCTCGGATGGTGATGTCTAGCACGAGGGACATAGCTTTAAATTGAGGGGAGATAGATATAGGACAGATGTCAGAGGTAGGTTCTTTACTCAGAGAGTAGTAAGGGCGTGGAATGCCCCGCCTGCAACAGTAGTGGACTCGCCAAGACTAAGGGCATTCAAATGGTCATTGGATAGACATATGGACGATAATGGAATAGCGTAAATGGGCTTTAGAGTGGTTTCACAGGTCGGCGCAACATTGGGGGCCGAAGGGCCTGTACTGTGCTGTAACGTTCTATGTTCTATGGTCTATGTTACAGACTGGACTTATCCTACAACCAAATTAAAGACATTGAAAATGGAAGCTTAGCTTATCTTCCTAATCTACGACAGATTCATTTGGAGAACAACAAAGTTAGGAAAGTGCCTGCTGCTATAAAGGACCTCAAGTATCTGCAGGTAAATATATTTTATTCGATTTCCACACTTTTATACAATAATTGTGAAAAGCTGAAGCATTTTGTAAAAGGCAAATGGATAAACAAGATATGACCATGTGATTTTGCATAATAGCAGACTTAGGTTTTGGGATGGTGGAGCAGACTTAAAGGGACGAAGGGCCTACTCCTATTTTATATGTTTCTATGCGGTAGAATGAGGGCCTTTAATTGGCAGGACAGAAATTCATCCATGGGCATTCCCGCCATGTGCTTAATCGAAATGGAGACAGGAAGGTAACGGGTCTCCGCCCACCACTATCTCAACCAAATAAATGCCTTCCCCGCCCCAAACTCACCATGGGGAGAGAGCGTAAAATACCTCCCATGTGTCTCAAACACCCATCATACTTAGTACTCGACAGCAAATTTGAAAAGTGTTACTTCACTTACTACAACTTTTTTCAACTGGAGGACACATCAGCTAATTAAACTGAGCAAAGCAGCAGCTTATTGAACTTTTTTTATGATGACAAGGATGTGCTGCATTGGGACAGATAACTGATATATTCTGGCCATTGCTGAGTAATAAGATAGATTCAATTGGAAACAGTAAATGAGTTTGGAATTCCAGGATAGAGGTGCAGAGATGAGTTTCAATTACACAAAGTTATTTCTGCAACTTACTGAAGCAACAGAAAGGAGTAACAAAATAAAGATGAACAATGGTTTGGATTCCTTGAGAGGCATGAAAGAAGTTCACACAATTCATGAATTTTTACCGGGAAAGGAGTGTTGAAACAAAAAGGGTTTCTGCTAAGGTTTTAAGTAGTAGCCTAAGTCTCTTATCTGAAAATATACTTTCCTTGCTGAGAATCAAACTGTGCTTAATTTTATGAAAGTAAGCCCAGACTAGACAAGTATAATACACTTATGACTACATTTTTACAATGTTCAAATGCAGACATTTCAGCTTTTCTAAAAAAAATCTCTTAACAGGCAGTGTATCTTCATAATAACGATATTAGCAAAATTGAAGCAGATGACTTCTGTCCAAAGGAATCAAGCATTAAGAAGATCCTCTATAGTGGAATCAGTCTTTTTGGCAATCCAGTGAAGCATTGGGAAATTCAACCAGCTTCCTTTCGATGCGTCTCTGGTGCTTATGGAGTGCAGTTTGGAAATTTCAGAAAATAAACAATGTATACAAGCATCATAAGTTAAATGACATGAAACATGAAATTCTTTTTAACAAAAACAGGAAAAACTTGTTTGCCTGCACAACTAACAAATTGCAAAATCATGGGAGTACATGGTTTAGAAAGTGTGATTTCAAAGAATTGGAATTTGCTGCCAGGTTAATAAAAGAGGAATTTCACTTCAAGTACCCATTTCAATAAAATGTTGCCCTTGGTGCCTTTTATATCAATGAAAATGGCCACTGATTACAGAACTGTGATGGGTTTAAAGGAAAGAAAGCTCTCATAAGGCTCTCGCTCTGTTGCTGTCACTTCTGAATGTATAGGCAAGTATTTCCTCTCCCAAACTCCCATCCCAATTGAAACAAGTCCAGTGTGTCAATAGGATAGTTGATTTAATTCGATGTCACAGTGCAATTTTGGTTTCTCAGGAAGAGACGTCCAATGCATATATTGAATTAACTGGTAAGCACATGGTCAACTTCTTAAGCGTTTATTTTGACACGACTTAAACCCCCCAAAAAATGCATTTGAATCCTTTCACAGTGTTCGTCTCATAATTCAAAGAGCAATACAGTACAGGAACAGGCCCTTCGGCCCTCCAAGTCTGTACCAGTCATTCCAACCTTGGCCAAAACCCTCAGCACTTCCGAGTGCCGTATCCGTCCATACCCATCCTATCCATGTATTTGTCGAGATGCCTTTTGAACGCCGTTAATGTATCTGCTTCCACAACCTCTCCTGGCAACGCATTCCAGGCACTCACCACCTTCTGCCTCGCACATCTCCTCTAAACTTTGCCCAATGGACCTTAAATCTATGTCCCCTGGTGACTGACCCCTCTACCCTGGGAAAGAGTGCCTGCCCATCCACTCAACTCATAATCTTGTAGACCTCTATCAGGTCACCCGTCAACCTCCGTCGTTCTAATGAAAACAGTCCGAGTCTATTCAGCATCTCCGCATAGCTAACATCCTCCAGACCAGGCAACATCCTGGTAAACCTCCTCTCCACCCTCTCCAAAGCCTCCGCATCCTTCTGGTAGTGTGGCGACCAGAATTGTGCGCAATATTCCAAGTGCAAATTCAAAATATATATTTCATTTTTTAGCATTAAATTCATACTTTTCCATCCAATTCACATTACTAAATACAAATATCGGGATATTTCAAAGCTCTTTCACACAAAAAGTGATTTTATCAGGAGAATTCTCTCAGTGTGAAATTTCTCCTAACAGTAGCCACTTTAAATTCGGTTTTCCCGACAAGTATAGGATTCTATAGGTCTGATCTACTGGCCGCGTTGCACCTGAATGGGAGCGTGATGCGGCCAGTAGATGCCGGGAGAAGCCTCCATGTGCTTCTAGGCAGCCAGCATGCCTTGTGAAATCTACCCAGGTCTTGCAAGGCATTGCGATTAGGATCCCCTCACAATGGACGTGACCAAGCCTCACGCACCTAAGTCAGTTTAAAACCCACTTAGGCATGCTCACCCAGGATGTACGGGGCATCCGGCATCCAGCCACCTCCCCAGGAAGCCCCCTGTTGGGCGCCATTCATTACTGGTCCACAGAAACATGGACCAGGCAGAACCGCACCCGGGCCATCGGAGGCCCCTGGGTGGTCAGGGACAGGGCAGGGTAGCCCACTGACCCTCCTCCTGAAACACAGGCACCGTGGCACTGCGAGGCTGGAATCTTGGCACTGCCACCCAGGCATTGCCAAGGTGCCAGGGTGGCACTGCAAAGCCGGCACGAACACTGCCAGGGTGCCAGTGCCAGGGTGCCAAAGGTCTGGGTCTGGGGGACACATGCCCGTGAAAGGAGATTCGAGGAGGGGTATGAAGGATGAGGGACCTTTAGAAGGTTGGGGGGGAGGGGGGGGTGAAGGGTGGGTTCCTGGAAGGAGGGAAGGCCATAAATGAGGAGTGGGAAGGCCTAAAAACAGGGGCCCTCAGTGACGCCATAGTGGGGTGTCATCACGGGGGGGGGGGGGAATTTCCATGTGGGGAGTGACATTGCCCATGGGTAGGGGTGTGGGGGCCCATGGGTAGGGCAGTGGGGGACCCACAAGCCCACCTAAGAGATCGGGGCCTCCTTTCAAAATGGTGGCCCGTTCACTGAAGAGTCAGTCTTACCAACGAGTTCAGTTCCCCGGTGATGAAAATAATTCTAAGTGTTTGTGGACTTAACCGGGGAGAAACTCCCCAGGGCCCACAAAGTGACTAAATGTGGTTAGATAGCGGTGGGGAACTTGCCAACAGAGCCAGCGAGAAACCCCAGTAAAACACGTCCCAAATGACACTTTTGAGGGGGCCACGAAGAATCCAGCACGAGTTTGTACAGTCAACCAGAAAGTAACTTTATTTACAAGAATATGTACACAGGGCCAGGAGTTCACTACTGGCTCCCTCTCTAGCCAGTACCACACTGGCCAGCTCTATTTATACAGCTGTGCTACTCACCTCCCCAAGTGATGACACCCCACTATGGGGTCACTGAGGGCCCCAATTTTAAGGCCTTCACATTCCTTATTCCGGGCCCTGCCACCTTCCAGGACCCCCATCCTTCAGCCCCCAACCTTTCAGGAGCCCCTTCATACCCGCCCTGCACTCCCCCATCCTTCATTCCCCCCTCCTCCATCGCATTGGGGGAGCTTATATTCCTCAAATACAATGGGGTAACCAATTGCCCCAGTCAATAGGATCTGGGCAGGTTATAATAGACACGTAGAAACTTTTCTGTTAGATCGTGCCCTCTATTTGATATAAAAAGATAATTTTAATGTTAATTCTGTTTTTAAAAGAACATCCTTTTGGACATTATTTTAACATTATTCAAGCAGCTCCCAGGACAATAATCTATGCAATAGTGATACGAGATGTGGTGAGATAATTGTACATTGATGATAAAAGAGTAGGGGAAACAAATTTTGGATAACCTGGTAGCTTCCACAAAGCAGTTCAGCATGAATATTGGTCTTTAGCAGCAGTAGCCAATTACTTTACCAAACAATTATAATTATCAAAGTTTTCCATCGCTAGTCAAAAAATACCATTTAATATACAGGGAAACAGCAAATCTTTGGATTTGGCCCTGATCTGTGGTTTCACACACTAAACTTACAATACTACCCAGCTAGTAACGATTAACAGTTGTACTTTTCCTGTCATAACATGGAGGTTGATTTTAACACTACCTTCATCCTCCTAATTATATTTCTACTGCTTTTCATTATCATCAGCAATTTTTTTCGCACTATCAATAATTTATCATAACAGTAATAAATACTCGGCTTCTCCCTGGTGATTACACTGGTAGCTCTGAGTTGTTTTCTGTGAATAGTATTCTGAGATTAAATCCTTGCATGATTGTTCTGCAATGAACTCCCTGTATTCATACACAAAAAGTGATTTGGTTTGCATTTCCTTATATTCCTATCATTCTGAATACATTTGGTTAAATGTTGGGAAAGTTAACTTGGAAAAGATTTGCGTAAAATTTTTACTTTAATATCTTACACACATATTGTGATAAATAACATAACACGGTCAATTATCATTAGAATCACAAAAAATAATTTAGTATCAGAAGTATTGTATTGGCATATCAAATGGAGGATTACTTTTGTTAGTCTTTTTATGTAATTACTTTTAATTAATAAAGGTCCATTTAACAATCAGGTGTTGAGTGCTTTTTTTAAGAAAAACGTGGTTACAGAATATCATATTTTTGACCAAAAGCTAACTAATAAAGCTTTATTGTGTCTTTGTAGAGAACATTTATTTTCACAGTTGAAGGTGTTAATATAAAAATTGCTGTACCATGGTAGCACAAGTGGCTAGCACTGTGGCTTCACAGCGCCAGGGTCCCAGGCTCGATTCCTTGCTGGGTCACTGTCTGTGCGGAGTCTGCACATTCTCCCAGTGTCTGCATGGGTTTCCTCCGGGTGCTCCGGTTTCCTCCCACAGTCCAGGTTAGGTTGAATGGCCATGCTAAATTGCCCTTAGTGTCCAAAAAAGGTTAGGAGGGGTTATTAGGTTACGGGGATAGGGTGGAAGTGAGGGCTTAAGTGGGTCGGTGCAGACCCGATGGGCCGAATAGCCTCCTTCTGCACTGTATGTTCGATGTTCTATGTATTCAATTTTTAATTGACCTTGCTTAGTTTTATGATTAGTCATTAATAGATCAGATTTTTAAAGCCTAAAATGTAAACACTGCAAAACAACATTTTAATTAATCTATTAAAGACGTCACTTTGTAATATTTTGTGGTGGCTCGGCCAGGGCTCAGGGCAGGGGTGGGAGGCTGCCATTCCGTAGGGCAGGGACTCACTTTAGATAGCTGGGGGTGCAGGCTGATAGGGATTGGGGAGTAGGTACAACATTTCTAGTTTGGTGGGGAGGGTGAAAGCTGATCTGGCAAGATGGGATGGTCTCCCTCTGTCACTGGCGGGTCGGGTACAGGCGGTTAAAATGAATGTGTTAACGATTTCTGTTTATCCAATGTTTGCCGATTTTCCTGCCAAAAGCATATTTTCGAGAGATTGAAGGGATGATTACTTTGTTCATACGGGGAGGGAAGGTGGCCAGTGTAGTGACCTCTGTTTGTGCATGTACATAATGTGTAATCAGTAGAATCAGATGATCACTAGAGGGCAGTACTAACAGGGGTATAAAAGCAAGCTCATTCGGCTCCCTGCTCTCTTTGGGTGTACTGTGACGAGAGGACAGGAGTGCAGATTAGCTCAGAATGTTAGTGTAGATAAACATAGTTACTATATTTAGATCTTGTTAACCTTATTACTAGTATTAATATTAAAGTAAAGAACTCACAAAATTATTGTTTTAGTTACTCAATAAATCTTTTGTTATTACTGGACGACTTTGAGTCTTTCTCATCAAGATTCAGAAAACCTCATCAACAACAGTATTGAGTAATATATATTACATTCAGTAGTATAACAGAACACACTACCAGAAGTGTAATACAACAGCCAGGATTAGAAAGGTGCTACTACAGAGAGGAAGGCAGGCAGGGGGTTTGATGTATTATTACTGGCGACGAATGTGGAGAAGGTACGGAGCTGGGTCAGAGGGGTTGATTCCAAGTGGGTCAGAATGGAGCAGAGTTTGTGTAGGGGGTCGGGATTGAAGGTACTAGCAACACCAGCGCTCCCGACGGCCCCGGGGAAATACTTAGGGAGTCCGGTAGTAATAGCTTTGTTGAGAATTTGGAGGCAGTTTCGCCAGCACTTCGGGTTGGGGCAGGATCAAGGGAAATTTGGGGGAACCATAGATTTGAGCCAGGGAAGTGGGATGGAATTTTTTGGACATGGGAGGAGAAAGGAATTAGGACACTAAAAGATTTGTTTCTTGGGGGTCGGTTTGCAGGATTGAAGGAGCTGGGAGCAAAGTACAGGCTGGAGCAGGGGGAAATATTTAGATACATGCAGGTTCGAGACTTTGCCAGAAAGGAGATACAGAGATTCCCGGTAGAACCGGCCTCCACATTGCTGGAGGAGGTGCTGACGACAAGGGGACTGGAGAAGGGGTAGTGTCGGCAATTTACGGGGCTATTTTGGAAGAGAAGGAGCTCTGGAGGAAAAATGCCTCCACCTTGTGTGCAAGGTAGGGTTGATACAGCTGAAGGTGGTATATAGAGCATACCTCACAAAGGCAAGGATGAGTGGCTCTTTGAGGGGGTAGAAGATGTGTGAGAACGTTGCGGGGGGGCCCCCGCAAACCACGTTCATATGTTTTGGTCCTGTCCACAGCTGGAGGATTACTGGAAGGACTTTTTAGGGTAATCTCTAAAGTGGTGCACGTGAAACTGGACCCGGGCCCTCAGGAGTCCTATTCAGGGTGTCGGACCAGCTGGGGTTGGAAACGGATGCGGAGGCAGATGTTGTAGCCTTCGCCTCGTTGATCAACCTCTCCACCCTGTGGCCTGGCATGGCAGGGGGATCTGCTGGAATTCTTGACTCTTGAGGAGGTCAAATTTGAACTGAGTGGAAGGTTGGAGGGGTTCTACAATTCATGGGCGTTATTTATTCATTATGCACTTTCGAGAATTGGATTACATGGAACTTTAGGGGACTGTACGTGTTAATGGTGACTGTGGGTGTTTCCTGATTCCTTTTTGTTATTTGTTTTGTTAACATGCAGGCTGCTGTTTGGGAGTTTCGTAGGAGGATGGGATTGTTGTTATTGATATGGGGATTGACATTGCGTTCGTTACTGATTATTGTTTATTGTTGGTGGGTGTAAATTTGGGAGAAAATGTGAAAAAGGAAGAGAATAAAAATATTTTTTTTAAATGACGTCCCTTTGTATGTACAAATTACTATTATTGGTTTAACAATTCAGGAGGGGAGAGAATTCTCCGCCGCCCGCCTCCAGTATCGGAGTTCCCAATGCGGCAGAGAATCTCGTGTCGGGCAAAAAACGTGGGACCGGAGCATCCGAACGGGATGGGCACGTTGATCCTGTTGCGATGCTCTGGCCCCATGCCGGCAGTGGCATTAAGGCTTGCGCCTATATCAGAGACCTATATCAGAGATTCCCCAGCAGAACCCTATATCAGAGAGCACCCCCATATTAGAGACCTCCCTCCCCCATATCAGAGATCCCCCCATCAGTCACCCCTGCCTGGAAGCAGTCCAGACAGAAAGTGAAAAATCACTGCTTTTGCATTCACCTGTCTCTTACACCTTCTGTCGCAAATAGAGATATAGAAAGCAGCAGCTGTTACTTCATAGAAAGTCAAAACCACATCACAAGGCGTTAATCCCCCTCAGATCCTTTTATCTGCAAAGCTTCTATTCACTTTCAAAAAGAGAACTAGCTTCCAGACAGCTAGCTTTCTAGATTGTTTACTTTCATTTCCCTTCACGCTTGAATGCATCTCAAGACCATGTTTTGAACCTAACCACGATGTCTATAAACATCCAGGTGTTAAGTTCTTTAATTTCCTCTTTTTCTCAGAAGAACTATGTTGACTGCTTTTGATGTGACTAGGATCGTTCATTCATAGCTAGATGTTTATATTTAGCCCACCAAGTCCATGTCAGCTCTCCCTCGAGGAATCCAGTCAATCCCATCCGCATCTGAGGGCTGGTTCAGCTCAGTGGGCTAGACTGCTGGTTTGTGATGCAGAACAAGGCCAGCAGCGCGGATTCAATTCCCGTACCAGCTGAGAGTTCTGAATTCTCCCTCCGTGTACCCGAACAGGCGCCGGAATGTGGCAATGAGGGACTTTTCACAGTAACTTCATTGCGGCGTTAATGTAAACCTACTTGTGACAATAAAGGTTATTTATTTATTTATTCTGAGCTGTGCAAGTTCATTTGCCTCAAGAAATCATTGATTGTCTCCAGTTCCACCACCTCTAGGCAGATTGTTCCAGGTCATTACCACCTCTGCATAAAAACGTTCTTCTTCACATTCCTCCCCTATATCTATTATCCAAAACATTAAATTTGTATTGCCATTTCCTTGTACCACCAGGTAATGAGAATAGCTTTCATTTGTCTACCCTATCTAAACCTGTCATCATCCTGTACACCTCTATCAAGTCTCCCCTCGGCCTCCTTTGTTTGAAGGAGAACAACTCCAGCTTCTCCAACTTTGCAGTTAAAATCCTTCATGCCTGAAACCAATCGCTTCGCTGCTCCAGTCTCACTGATTGAGGAAGGTTGGACGAGAGAGGGGCTTCGGAATCCCTGCGCTGGTCAGTCTGGTGAGAGTGGCAATCATTGGAGATTGCCACTCTGAGGAAGTTATTGGCCCTTATATTGGTGGAAACAGGCAAATGTGAGTTTGCACACCATAATTCAATGTAATGGGAGAGGATTGAGGGATTTTACAAGGAGTGATCAAAATGCTTTCAGTTCTGGCAACCTTTAGCTTGAGGGAGTTCTGACTCATCCACAACTTTATCTTAGAGAAGCAATTGTATAGCAGAGTATCTGCGTGATGGCACAAAGGAAGCTTGGGTCATGCAGGAGGTGACAATGTAGCAAATGCTACGTTGGGACAAGTAGAAGTGGAGCCATTATAGGAATTATGATGAAGAGACAGTAACATATAAACAGAGGGTGGAATTATCCCAAGCCCCTGCTAGCAGGTTCAATGGCGGGTATGATGGGAGAATACAGCAGGAGGCCCAGAAATTGGTTTCATGCCAGTGTGAATTTACAGGAATCCTCCGCTATTGCCCACCAATGTGGGTCACAAAACCTGCCTGAGGCCAGCGTGAACCTCATTTCTATCCCAAGGTGCATCTTTCAGATTTGATGTCCTGGAGGGGTTCATCTTCCAGCCTCAGAATGTTCCAGGAGATCTATCGTCATTTTCAGGAGGTCCACCTTGTTTCTTCATTAGTGGGTCAGTGACGTTGGGTGCCTTTTCAATATGGTGCCCGGACAGTGCCCTACCACTGAACACAGTGTGAATCACCTGGGTGCATATTTGATAAGGTCAAGGCAAGGTTTGGCACGTTTCCCCACCAGCCTCTGCAGTGGGAACGCCATGTTCCTGCACTCACCATGGCATTTGGTCTTAAAATGGGAGAATTCCGCCCTGAGTGTTGAGCGTATCAAACTCAAAGTGGATAATGTGCAATGGAAGCAGTTATTTAATGATTGGAAATATTGATTGAGACTGCCTCAATCAGGCATTAGGGGCAGCACGGTAGCCTTGTGGTTAGCACAATTGCTTCACAGCTCCAGGGTCCCAGGTTTGATTCCGGCTTGGGTCACTGTCTGTGCGGAGTCTGCACATCCTCCCCGTGTGTGCGTGGGTTTCCTCCGGGTGCTCCGGTTTCCTCCCACAGTCCAAAGATGTGCAGGTTAGGTGGATTGGCCATGATAAAATTTGCCCTTAGTGTCCAAAATTGCCCTTAGTGTTGGGTGGGGTTACTGGGCTATGGGGATAGGGTGGCGGTGTTGACCTTGGGTAGGGTGCTCTTTCCAAGAGCCGGTGCAGACTCGATGGGCTGAATGGCCTCCTTCTGCACTGTAAATTCTATGATAATGCATTGGGTGGGATTGAAATTGGACTAATGGGTAGGAATTACAATGGCAAAATGCAAGGATGACTGCAAGAGATTCTTGAGAATGGGAATTTTGTAAGTAGAAGCAAGGAACTGTTCAAGATGCTGGAAATGTTGGGTTGATGGGAAACCATAGGAACAGGCTCATTGGCAGGGTGGTTGTGGGGGTGTATCGGGTGGGAAATTTTTATTTTCCTGGGGCAAAGGGTGATAACAGTAAATTGTGACAGTGATTAAGATAAAGGGCGGGATTTTCTAGTTACGTCTGCTGCGGGACCAGAAAATCTTGCCCAAAGTCAACAGACCTTCTGCGGGTCCCACAAATTTTCCGTCCTGCCCATGGAGATTCCCGCCCACTGAGTCACCCTCCCGGCCTGAGCCCTCCTCCTGGACAGAGACCCCATCCTGAATTATGCACAAGTATATAACTTACAATAGTCAACACAAAGAATAACTCTGCACCTTGCACTTTAGGTGGGAGGTTGCATTGGAAGGCAGCATGGGTTAGAGCTAGGGATGCATTATAGTTGGTTACTTTTCTGACCCGCGCTTTCTGCAAATACATATCAGAATACAAAATTTCAGAAATATGAAAAAGAAAATTATGTATTTTATTCATTTTGCAAACTCTGCACTAATATATGCTTGTGCATATTAACTACTACTTTGGAATGGCTGCTATGTTCTTTTAGTCATCTCTTTGTTTCAGTCTGCTCCCCACTCTGGGTCTGATCGCTGTTCTTCACACTGCCGTGTCTTATTTCACCGGGCCCTCCTCTTACTATCTCAGATCAGCTAAGCCTATTGTTTCTCTCTCTCTCTTCCAATGTAGTACCTACCAAATGGGCTTTTCCAAGAAAAATATTCATTCAACCTCCTCCCTTTTGATTTCCATATTCACAACACCAACATCTTGCATTTGACCAATACTTAGCTGACGTTGAACTTTTCCTTTTCACTTATTTACAACATCCTGCTTTATATTGCACTCCATTTCCCTCTAACTCATTGCCTTTTGACTTACTGTTCATCTCCACAACATATTTGTCGGGGCTGGTTTAGCACAGTGTGCTAAACAGCTGGCCTGTAATGCAGAAGAAGGCCAGCAGTGTGGGTTCAATTCCCATACCGGCCTCCCCGAACAGGCGCCGGAATGTGGCGACTAGGGGCTTTTCACAGTAACTTCATTGAAGCCTACTTGTGACAATAAGCTATTATTATTATGGCTTTTTCTTCTCATTTAATCATCTCAATCAACAGCTCATAAAGCAATATGAATTTACAATACAGTATCATAGGCACTTGCTAACTCTACAGATAATACATAATTCATACATTTCATATAATCCATTGCAAAATGGCCTATTCTTTGATTTGCCATGTGCAGCTCCAAAGGAGATCCAATAGTCAAGTAATTAAATACAGCTTTATATAATTCATAGCAGTGGTTGCCAGAAAATAGATATTTCTGGCAATGATTATTCAAAAATAATTTGCGTTGTGATTGTTCAAATGTCGATCCAGGTTTATGTTGTTCTGTAGAACCAAAGAATCAGCAGTGCAGAAGGAGACCATTCGGCCCATCGAGTCTACACCAGCCTTTGAAAGAGCACCTTACTTAAGCCCACACCTCCACCCTATCCCCGTAACCGCACCTAACCTTTGGACACTAAGGGGCAATTTAACGTGACCTATCCACCTAACCTCCACATTTTTGGAGTATGGGAGGAAACCGGAGCACCCAGAGGAAACCCACGCAGACACGGGAGAAAGTGCAACTCCACACAGTCACCCGAGGGCGGAATTGAACCCGGGTCCCTGGAGCTGTGAGGCAGCAGTGCTAAGCACTGTGCCACCGTGCCGCCCAATTATAATGTTCAATTGTATTGCAAGCAATTTTGTATAGTAAACGTGAGAGCAGATTGCCAAGAAATATGTAATCAAACTCTTCAAAGGGTCAAAATACTTTCCATTAGTTGACCTTCTTCAGCAAAATAATCTTGACATTTTTCAGCTTGAAGCTTGGTAGGTGAATCTAGAGTGTGCATGTGCAATGTGCTATCAGATTTGAAAAGACAGCTGGTATGTAAAACGTGGCAAGTAGCACATACGCCAGTCTGCTTTTTTCCCCCCACATATGCTTTCTCTCAGTAGTTTGGCTTTGAAAAGGGTGATCATATTAAATATTAACTCTATATACACAAAAATATTAACTATTTTAGTTATTAAATTGCATAAGCTAATCAACTATGGCTTTCAAAACTTATGATGCTCTTTTTAAAATTATAAGAAAACTACAGGAAAAAGACGCCTTTAGAAGTACATTGGAAGTAGGGCAGCACAGTGGTGCAGTGGTTAGCATTGCTGCCTCACGACACCGAGTCCCGGGTTCGATCCCAGCCCTGGGTCACTGACCATGTGGAGTTTGCACACTCTCCTCTTTGTCTGCAAGTGTCTCACCCCCAGAACACAAAGATATGCAGAGTAAGTGGATTGGTCATGCTAAACTGCCCCTTAATTGGGAAAAAAGAATTGGGTACTCTAAATTTTTTTTTTTTTTAATTTCTAGAAGTACATTGGAAGTGATTCACATGCAATTATCACAATTGATGTCACTGAAAATGTTGAAACCTTAACTGGTTCTTTTCAGAAAATTTTAGAGTTAAATAATCCAGCTACTGTTCACATTTTTAAACATACTCATCTATTTTGCTCACAATGTTTTGCCATACAGTCCTACAACAGTAAATTATTATAAAGCTGAGCTGTGAGAATAACTTCAGATAAATAAGCTCCTCTTTTGACTTCTGTAGAACGGTCATTTAAATCCAAAACTTTAACTGTTTCTTTTCACAAATGCTGCCAGATCTGCTACGTTTATCCAGCATTTTCTATTTTCATATCCCTCTTTTGACTTGTTTTTTCAAACATGTCAAATTTACCCTTGAAATATCAATATATATATATTGACATGTCCCTGTAGGTACAAATAAGTTAAATGAGCATACTTTGGGAAATTTTCAAATTATTCTCCTGCCGGACGATCCCTAGGCAAAGATCACTGAAAGACTAAATTTCTGCAACTGAACTGCTATTGAATCAAATCTCAAATATCCAAAAAAAAAATTCCCTTTCCTGTTGTTACTCAATTATGTAGTAGCACAGGACATCGCTTTTGTAATAATCTTTATTGTCACAAGTAGGGTTAACACTGCAATGAAGTTACTGTGAAAATCCCCTAGTCGCCACATTCCGGCGCCTGTTCGGGTACACAGAGGGAGAATTCCACATGTCCATATGTACCTAACAGCATGTCTTTTGGGACTTGTGGGAGAAAACCGGAGCACCCGGAGGAAACCCACGCAGACATGTGCAGACTCCGCAGACAGTGACCCAGTCTTGAATAATATGTGAAACAAAGCAAAATATGTTGAAGGGGACATAGAACTTCAATCTGTGTGGATAGCCAAAAGAAGCTGAAATTGTTCTCTTTAAAGCAGTGAAGGTGAGCGGAGATTTAATTGAGATGATCAAAGCAGTTTTGTTACAGTACATAAAGAAGAAACGGTTTTCAATAGGAGTGTCAATTGATTCCAACAATCACAACAATTGTCTTTTGAGCCAAGTATGACTCAAACCTGTGGAGCGGTTTCCCCTGATTCCCACTTCAATTTTGCTGGAAATCCTTGACCCCATACTCAAGTCAAATGCTGCCTTGATGTCAAGGCCAATCAGTCTCACCTCACCTGTGGAATTCAACTGTTTTTTTCCACATTGGGAAAAAGGCTGAAATGAAGTCAGAATCCCAGTAGTCCTGGCAGAACCAGTAGGACTCCAGGAGGATATCAACGGACTAGTCAGGAGGAGTCCAACCTGGAGAAATGTGAGGTAATGCATTTATGGAAGGCTAAAAAGCAAGGGACTACACAGTAAATGGTAGGATATTAAAAAACCTAGGGAAATCAGGGACTTTAGGCTATACACATTGAGGCAGCTGAACAGTAGCTCAATTGGACAATAAGGCATGTAGGATACTTTTGTTTATTAATCAAGGTATAGAATCCAGAATATAAACACTAGTTATATACCAGGCCACTCAGCCCTTTCATCCTGCTCAGTTATTCAATAAGATCATGGCCAATCTGGTTTAAACCTCAACTCCACACCTGCCTACTTCCGATAACCTTTCACTCCATTGCTCATCAAGAATTTATCTACATCTCCTTTAAAAATATTCAAAGATTCAGCCTCCAACGACTTTGGAGGAGGTGAGTTCCAAAGACTCATAATCCTCAGAGAATAAATTTTTCCTAATCTCTGTCTTAAATGGGCGACCCTAGTTCTCGATTCTCCCGCAAGTGGAAACATCCTTTCCACATCTACGTTGTTATTCCACACCTGTAATACTGCAAGCGGTTCTGGACAATGCACAATGGAAAGATGTGATTGCACTAGAAAGGGTACAGAGGATATCTCTGCAGATGTTTCCTGAACTGGAGAATTTTAGTTATTAGGAAAGACTCCCTAGCTAGGGTTGTTTTATTTGGAACAGAGAAGGCGGAGGAGAGAGCTAACTGTCATGTATAAAAGTATGCAGGATGTAGACAGTGTGGTTAGAAAGGCCCTATTCCCCATGGCTGAAAGGTGCATAACCAAGGTGCATTAAATTAGGATAAGAGATAGTTTGGAGGGGATTGGAGGAGTACTTTTTTCACCCCTGAAATTCATTGCCCAAAAGGGTAATAGAGGCAGGGAAATCTCAAAGTTAAAAAGTACTTGGACGTGGATTTGAAGAACCATATTCTTATTAGCTACATGGACCAAGAGCTGGCAAGTGCAACTATGGTTGGATGACTGACTACTTGTCAGCCAATGCCCACACAATGGTCCAAAAGGCCTTCATCTGTGCTGAAAATTTCTATGATTCAGCGAACAAAAGGAGACATGATAAAAATTAGAGAAATTTCAAAATGTATCAGACCATAAATCAATAAATTAATGGCATGCAGCCACAAGTGCATTCATATTTATTTCCTTCCTTTTCAACATCGTTAGTGCTTTCATCGGTGTCAGCAGCAATCATGTTTAAAAATAATAATTCAAGGGATGCGGGCTTCGCTGGCTAGGACAGCATTCACTGTCCACCCCTAATTGTTATTGAGAAGGTGGCGGTGAGCTGCCTTCTTGAACCGCTGCAATCCACATGGTGTAGGTTCATGTACAGTGCTTTTAGGGAGGGAGTTCCAGGATTTTGACCCAATAACAGTGAAGGAACGGCAATATACTCCTAAGTCAGGAAGGTGAGTGGCTTGGAGGGAACGTCCAGGTGGTGGTTTCTCATGTGTCTGCCGCCCTTCTGGATGTAGTGGTTGTGGATTTAGAAGATCTTGTTGAAGGAGCCTTGGTGAGTTCCTGGAGTGCATCTTGTAGATAGTGCACACTGCTGCTACTGTATATAGGTGGTGGAGAGAGTGAATGTTTATGGATGGGGTGCCAATCAAGTAGGCTGCTTTTTCCTGAATGCTGTTAAGCTTCTTGAGTGTTGTTGGAGTTGCACTCATTCAGGCAAAGGTAGGGTATTCCATCACACTCCTAACTTAGAACATGGAACATAGAATGATACAGCGCAGTACAAGCCCTTCGGCCCACAATGTTGCACCGACATGGGAAGTCAAAAAACAAAAGCCATCTAACCTAAACTATGCCATTATCATCCATATGCTTATCCAGTAAACTTTTAAATGCCCTCAATGTTGGCGAGTTCACTACTGTTGCAGGTAGGGCATTCCACGGCCTCACCACTCTTTGCGTAAAGAACCAACCTCTGACCTATGTCCTATATCTATTACCCCTCAGTTTAAGGCTATGTCCCCTCGTGCTAGCTATTTCCATCCGCGGGAGAAGGCTCTCACTGTCCACCCTATCTAACCCCCTGATCATTTTGTATGCCTCTATTAAGTCTCCTCTTAACCTTATTCTCTCTGACGAAAACAACCTCAAGTCCATCAGCCTTTCCTCATAAGATTTTCCCTCCATACCAGGCAACATCCTGGTAAATCTCCTCTGCACCCGCTCCAAAGCTTCCACGTCCTTCCTATAATGCGGTGACCAGAACTGTACGCAATACTCCAAATGCGGCCGTACCAGTTTTGTACAGCTGCAACATGACCTCATGACTCCGGAACTCAATCCCTCTACCAATAAAGGCCAACACTCCATAGGCCTTCTTCACAACCCTATCAACCTGGGTGGCAACTTTCAGGGATCTATGTACATGGACACCTAGATCCCTCTGCTCATCCACACTTTCAAGAACTTTACCATGAGCCAAATATTCCGCATTCCTGTTATTCCTTCCAAAGTGAATCACCTCACACTTCTCTACATTAAACTCCATTTGCCACCTCTCAGCCCAGCTCTGCAGCTTATCTATGTCCCTCTGTAACCTGCTACATCCTTCCGTACTGTCGACAACACCACCGACTTTAGTGTCGTCTGCAAATTTACTCACCCACCCTTCTGCGCCCTCCTCTAGGTCATTGATAAAAATGACAAACAGCAACGGCCCCAGAACAGATCCTTGTGGTACGCCACTTGTAACTGAACTCCATTCTGAACATTTCCCATCAACCACCACCCTCTGTCTTCTTTCAGCTAGCCAATTTCTGATCCACATCTCTAAATCACCCTCAATCTCCAGCCTCCGTATTTTCTGCAATAGCCTACCGTGGGGAACCTTATCAAGCGCTTTACTGAAATCCATATACACCACATCAACTGCTCTACCCTCGTCTACCTGTTCAGTCACCTTCTCAAAGAACTCGATAAGGTTTGTGAGGCATGACCTACCCTTCACAAAGCCATGCTGACTATCCCTAATCATATTATTCCTATCTAGATGATTATAAATCTTGTCTCTTATAATCCCCTCCAAGACTTTACCCACAACAGACGTGAGGCTCACCGGTCTATAGTTGCCGGGGTTGTCTCTGCTCCCCTTCTTGAACAAAGGGACCACATTTGCTATCCTCCAGTCCTCTGGCACTATTCCTGTAGCCAATGATGACATAAAAATCAAAGCCAAAGGCCCAGCAATCTCTTCCCTGGCTTCCCAGAGAATCCTAGGATAAATCCCATCAGGCCCCGGGGACTTATCTATTTTCAGCCTGTCCAGAATTGCCAACACCTCTTCCCTACGTACCTCAATGCCATCTATTCTAATAGCCTGGGTCTCAGCATTCTCCTCCACAACATTATCTTTTTCCTGAGTGAATACTGACAAAAAATATTCATTTAGTATCTCGCCTATCTCTTCAGACTCCACACACAACTTCCCATCCCTGTCCTTGACTGGCCCTACTCTTACTCTAGTCATTCTTTTATTCCTGACATACCTATAGAAAGCTTTTGGGTTTTCCTTGATCCTACCTGCCAAATACTTCTCATGTCCCCTCCTTGCTCGTCTTAGCTCTCTCTTTAGATCCTTCCTCGCTACCTTGTAACTATCAAGCGCCCCACCTGAAACGTCACTCCTCATCTTCACATAGGCCTCCTTCTTCCTCTTAACAAGAGATTCCACTTCTTTGGTAAACCACGGTTCCCTCGCTCGACGCCTTCCTCCCTGCCTGACCGGTACGTACTTATCAAGAACACGCAGTAGCTGTTCCTTAAACCAGCTCCACATATCCAGTGTGCCCAACACTTGCAGCCTACTTCTCCAACCTATCCCCCCCAAGTCATGTCTAATGGCATCATAATTGCCCTTCCCCCAGCTATAACTCTTGCCCTGCGGTGTGTACTTATCCCTTTCCATCACTAACGTAAACGTCACCGAATTGTGGTCACTTTCCCCAAAGTGCTCACCTACCTCCAAATCTAACACCTGGCCTGGTTCATTACCCAAAACCAAATCCAATGTGGCCTCTCCTCTTGTTGGCCTGTCAACATATTGTGTCAGGAAACCCTCCTGCACACATTGTACAAAAAACGACCCATCTAATGTACTCAAACTATATCTTTTCCAGTCAATATTTGGAAAGTTAAAGTCTCCCATAATAACTACCCTGTTACTTTCGCTCTTATCCAGAATCATCTTCGCCATCCTTTCCTCTACATCCCTAGAACTATTTGGAGGCCTATAGAAAACTCCCAACAGGGTGACCTCTCCTTTCCTGTTTCTAACCTCAGCTCATACTACCTCGGAAGAAGAGTCCCCATCTAGCATCCTCTCCGCCACCGTAATACTGTTTTTGACTAGCAGCGCCACACCTCCCCCTCTTTTGCCTCCTTCTCTGAGCTTACTAAAACACCTAAACCCCGGAACCTGCAGCAACCATTCCTATCCCTGCTCTATCCATGTCTCCGAAATGGCCACAACATCGAAGTCCCAGGTACCAACCCATGCTGCCAGTTCCCCTACCTTATTTCGTATACTCCTGGCATTGAAGTAGACACACTTCAAACCACCTACCTGAACACTGGCCCCCTCCTGCGAAGTAAATTCTGTGCTCCTGTCCTCTATGCTCTCAAGCTCTCGTACCCTAAAACTACAATCCAGGTTCCCATGCCCCTGCTGTATTAGTTTAAACCCCCCCAAAGAGCACTAACAAATCCCCCCCCTAGGATATTTGTGCCCCTCAGGTTCAGATGTAGACCATCCTGTCTGTAGAGGTCCCACCTTCCCCAGAAAGAGCCCCAGTTATCCAGAAATCTGAATCCCTCCCGCCGGCACCATCCCTGTAGCCACGTGTTTAATTGCTCTCTCTCCCTATTCCTCATCTCATTATCACGTGGCACGGGCAACAACCCAGAGATAACAACTCTGTTTGTTCTCGTTCTGAGCTTCCATCCTAGCTCCCTGAAAGCCTGCCTGACATCCTTGTCCCCTTTCCTACCTAGGTCGTTAGTGCCAATGTGGACCACGACTTGGGGCTGCTCCCCCTCCCCCTTAAGGACCCGGAAAACACGATCCGAGACATCACGTACCCTTGCACCTGGGAGGCAACATACCAAACGTGAGTCTCTCTCGCTCCCACAAAATCTCCTATCTGTGCCACTGACCATCGAGTCCCCAATTACTAATGCTCTGCTCCTCTCCCCCCTTCCCTTCTGAACAACAGGGACAGACTCCGTGCCAGAGGCCCGTACCCCATGGCTTACCCCTGGTAAGTCCCCCCCCCCCCCCCCCCCCACAAGTATCCAAAGCGGTATACTTGTTACTCAGGGGAACGACCGCAGGGGATCCCTGCACTGACTGCTTCTTCCCAGTCCCTCTTACAGTTACCCATCTATCGCCAATCTTTGGTGTAACTAATTCCCTGAAGCTGCTATCTATGACCCCCTCTGCCTCCTGAATGATCCGAAGTTCATCCAACTCCAGCTCCAGTTCCCTAACTCGGTCTTGGAGGAGCTGGAGATGGCTGCACTTCCTGCAGGTAAAATCAGCAGGGACACTAACGGCACCCCTCACCTCAAACATCCTGCAGGAGGAACATTGCACTCCCTTCCCTGCCATCCCTCTAACCTCCAACCAAGATCTGGTTAATAAATAAATAAAAAATAAAAAAATATAATAATAATATGGCACTTACCTCACACCAATGGGTCTTATTATTAGGTTAGAGGAGGAGGGTGGGTGGGAGACACTACACGTGTAGTGTCTCGGGTTTCCTCTCCACCAGAATTTATTGGTTGGGGGGGGGGCCTTCCCAGAAGTCCGCGGTCGAACTTGTGCCTTGAAGATGGAAGACAAGGTTTGGAGAGTTAGAAGGTGAATTATTTACTGCAGGATTCCTAACCTCTGACCTGCTCTTGTAGCCATAGTATTTATATGGCTAGACCAGATCAGTTTCTGGTCAATGGTAACCCCCATTTCCTGGCACTTGTGCGATGTGAATGTTGTTTGCCACTTGTCAGCCCAAGTCTGGATATTATCCATATCTTGCTAGATTTGCTTCAGTATCTGAGGAGTGGTGAATGGTGCTGAACATTGTGCAATCATTAGCGAGCATCTTCACATCTGACTTTATGATAGAAGGAAGGTCATTGATGAAGCAGGTGAAAATGGTTGGGCCCAGGACACTACCTCTGAGGAATCCTGCAGTGATGTCCTGGAGCTGAGATGATTGACCTCTAACAACCACAATCACTTTTCTTTGTGCTAGGTATGACTCCAACCAGGGAAGTTTTTTTCTCCCTGATTCACATTGATTCCAATTTTGCTACGGCTCATTGATGCCACACTTGGGTCAAATGCAACCTCAGGGACAGTCACTCTCACCTTACCTCTGGAGTTTAGCTCTTCTGTTCATGTTTTAAAAAGGCTGTAATAAGGTCAGGAGCCGAGTGGTGCTGGCGGAATCCAAACTGAGTGTTAGTTAGCAGATTCATAGCATCCCTACATACAGGAGGAGGCCACTCAGCCCATCACGTCTACACTGACTCTCAGAAAGAGCACCCTACTTAAGCCCACTACCCTGCCCTATCCCTGTAACCCCATAACTCCATGTAACCTTTTGGACACTAAGGGTAAATTTAGAATGGCTAATCCACCTAACCTTCACATCTTTTGACTGGGAGGAAACTGGAGGACCCGGAAGAAACCCACGCAGACATGAGGAAAGTGTGCAAACTCCACACAGACAGTTCCTCAAGGTTGGAATTGACCCCAGGTCCCTGGCACAATGAGGCAGCAGTGCTAACCACTGTGCCACCTTGCCGCTAAGAGTCCTTGCTAAGCAAGTACCACTTGACAGCACTGTTGATGACCCCTTCCATCACTTTACTAATGATCAGAGTAGACTGATGGCCTGGTAATTACACCAAAAGGGTAGCACGGTAGCATAGTGGTTAGCACAGTTGCTTCACAGCTCCAGGGTCCCAGGTTCGATTCCCGACGTTGGTTTTGTTCAGGCATTTGTTTACATGGTTATCTAGAGATAAGAGAAGAAACACACCTCCTAATGATAGAACTACTGCCCCAGGGGGCAGCACAGTAGCACAAGTGGATAGCACTATGGCTTCACAGCGCCAGGGTCCCAGGTTCGATTCCCTGCTGGGTCACTGTCTGTGCGGAGTTTGCACGTTCTCCCCGTGTCTGCGTGGGTTTCCTCCGGGTACTCCAGTTTCCTCCCACAGTCCAAAGATGTGCAGGTTAGGTGGATTGGCCATTCTAAATTGCCCTCAATGTCCAGAAAGGTTAGGAGGGGTTATTGGTTACGGGAAAAGAGTGGAAGTGCGGGCTTAAGTGAGTCGGTGCAGACTCGATGAGCCGAATGGACTCCTTCTGCACTGTATGTTTTATGTTCTAACTGAGCAAACAAACTCAGAGTAAGGGTCATGGATCATGACGGTGCAGAAGTCGTGGCTAATGTGGCTAAGTCGTTGGGTTACGGCGATGAAGGGGAGAGGGTGGAGGTGTGGGGCTTAAGTAGGGTGCTCTTTCCAAGAGCTGGTGCAGACTCGATGGGCTGAATGGTCTCCTTCTGCATTGTAAATTCTATTCTATGGAAAAAAACAAATACACCCACCCGAACCAGTGTTCCAAGTTGGGACACTATCACAGATAACATCAGCGTGAATGCATTTGTTTTTAAAAAAATATTTTTATTCTCCTCCTTTTTCATATTTTCTCCCAAATTTACACCCACCAACAAAACAATAAGTAACAAATACAATGTTAATCCCCATATCAACAACAACAATCCCATCCTCCCACAAAACCCCCAAACAGCAGCCGCATATTAACATAAACAAATATCAAAAAGGAATCAGGAATCACCCATAGTCACCATTAACACATACAGTCCCCCTCCCCTCCCAACCACACCCCCCCTAATGTTATCCAAGTCTTGAAAGTGCATAATGAATAAAGCCCATGAATTTTAGAACCCCTCCATCCTTCCCCTCAGTTCAAACTTAACCTTCTCAAGAGTTAAGAATTCCAACAGGTCCCCCTGCCACGCCAGGGCACAGGGTGGAGAGGTTGCCCTCCATCCCAACAAGATCCGCCTTTGGGCGATCAACGAGGCAAAGGTTACAACATGTGCCTCCGCACCCATTTCCAACCCCAGCTGGTCCGACACCCCGAATATGGCCTCCCGAGGGCCCGGGTCCAGTTTCACGTGCGCCACTTTAGAGATTACACTAAAAACCTCCTTCCAGTAATCCTGCAGCTTTGGACAGGACCAAAACATAGGAACGTGAATCGCCGGGACTCCGCAACGTTAACACACATCTTCTACCCCCTCAAAGAGTCGGCTCATCCTCGCCCTCGTGAGGTGTGCTCTATATACCACCTTCAGCTGTATCAGCCCCAATCTCGTGCACAAGGTGGAGGCATTCACTCTCCAGCGCACCTCACACCAGAACCCCTCCTCCATACCCTCTCCCAACTCTTCCTTCCACTTTGCTTTGATCCCTTCCAGTGGTGCCTTTTCCTCTTCCAAAATAGCCCAGTAAACCGCCGACACTACCCCTTCTCTAATCCTCCCGTCGTCAGCACCTCCTCCAGCAATGAGGAGGCCGGCTCCAGGGCCGCTCTGTATCTCCTTCCTGGCAAAGTCGCGAACCTGCATGTATCTAAACATTTCACCCTGCTCCAGCCCATTCTTCGCTCCCAGCTCCTTCAATCTTGCAAACCGACCCTCAAGAAATAAATCTTTTAGTGTCTTAATCCTCTTTTCCTCCCATCTCTGAAAATTTCCGTCCCACTTCCCTGGCTCAAATCTGTGGTTCCCCTGAATCGGCATTTCCCTTTACCCTGCCCCCAACCCGAATTGTTGGCGAAACTGTCTCCAAATTATCTGACTCCCTGAGTATTTCCCTGGGGCCATTGGGAGCGGTGCTGTTGCTAGCGCCTTCAATCCCGATCCCCTACACAAACTCACCTCCATTCTGACCCACTGGAAATTAACCCCTCTGGACCCAGCTCCGTACCTTCTCCACATTCGCCGCCCAGTAATAATACATCAGGTTCGGAAGACCCAAAAGCCCCTACCTGCCTTCCCCTCTGTAGCAGCACCTTTCTAACTCTGGCCACCTTCCCTCCCCATATGAACAAGGTAATCATTCCTTCAATCTCTCTAAAAAATTCCTTTGGCAGGAAAATCGGCAGGCATTGGAAAATAAACAGAAATGGTGGCAACAGGTTCATTTTAGTCGCCTGTACCCGACCCGCCAGTGACAGAGGGAGACCATCCCACCTTGCCAGATCAGCTTCCACTCCGTTCCCCAAATTAGAAATGTTGTATCTGTCCCCCGCAATCCCGAGCAACCTGCACCCCCAGGTAATTAAAGTGAGTCCCTGCCCTACAGAATGGCAGCCCCCCCACCCCTGCCCGCACCCCCGGCCGAGACACCACAAAATACTCACTCCTGTCTAGATTTAATTTGTACCCCAAAAAAGACCCAAACACCCGAAGCAGCTCCAATATTTCCCCTATTGACACAGTCAGTTCCGACACGTATAACAAGTCATCGGCATAGAAGGACACCCTATGCTCTATCCCCGCCGCACTATCTCTTTCCACACCCCCGAACTTCTTAACGCGATGGCCAATGGTTCAATCGCGAGTGCAAACACAGGGGGGACATAGGACATCTCTGCCTAGTCCCATGGTGGAGAGAAAGGTATCTCGAGCTGATGTTATTTGTGCGGACACTCACCCGCAGCTCCTTATACAGTAGCTTTACCCAGTCCTCAAATCATGGGCCAATCCCAAACCACTCCAGAACTGCCATCAAGTACCCCCATTCTACCCGGTCAAACGTTTTATTGGCGTCCCATGCCACAGCCACCTCTGTTTCCTTTCCCTCCACCGGTGCCATAACCACGTTCAATACTCTCCTAATGTTCGAAAAGAGCTGCCTCCCTCTCACAAACCCTGTCTGATCTTCACCCATCACCTTCGGGAGGCACTCCTCCAGCTTTCCTGCCAGTACCTTCGCCAATACCTTTGCATCCATGTTTAAAAGTGATATGGGCCTGTACGACCCACACTCCGTCGGATCCTTATCTTTTATAAGCAACAGAGAAATCGATGCCTGCCCCAAAGTTTGTGGTAACACCCCCTTCCCTATCGCCTCCTCAAACTTCCCCACCATCAGGGGTGCCAGCCTATCCTTGAATTTTCTATAATATTCCACCGGAAACCCATCTGGCCATGCCACCTTCCCCGACTGCGTCCTTCCAATTGCATCTTTTATCTCCTGCTCCACTATCTCCCCTCCTAATGTAGCCCTCTCCCTCTCCCCTAGCCTCGGGTACTCCAGCCCATCCAGAAATTCCTGCATCTCCCGGTTTCCCCCAGGTGGCTCTGGCCTGTACAACCTCTCATAGAATTCCTCAAAGACCTTGTTAATCTGATCCGGAGCCACCACCAACTGTCCTGCCCTGTACCACACCTGAATAATTTCCCTTGCCGCCACCTCCATCCGAAGCTGACCTGCTAACATACTCCTTCTATCCATGCTCGTAAACTCCATGCCTTCTCTCCATGCTCATAAACTGCACCCCTTGCTTGCTTCAGTTGGCGCACCACCTTCCTGGTAGACAGTCGGTCAAAGCTCTCCTGTAGTTCCTTCCTCTTTTCCAACTTCGCTGGGTCCCTATCTTCTGCATACCTCCTATCTACCTCCAGCATCTCATCTATTACCCTCTGACGTTCCAACCTCTCCTCTTTGTCCACCCTAGCCTTAAAAAAGATCACCTCACCCCTCACCATCGCCTTTAGAGCCTCCCAGACAACTGCCTTCGACACCTCACCCGTACAGTTGAAACCTACATATTCCTCAATTACTTTTTCAATTTTGTCACAGAACTCTTGGTCCCCCAACAGTCCCATGTCTAATTTCCACCCCGGCCTCTGTACTACCCCCTTCTCCAGTACCATATCCATCCAATGCTGAGCATGATCTGATATTGCAATTGCTGAGTACTCCGACCCCTTAACCGCAGCCAGCAAAGCCTTTCCCGCCACAAAAAAGTCGATCCGCGAGTATACCTTATGGACAGCCGAGAAAAACGAGTACTTCCGCTCCCTCGGGTGCAGAATCCTCCAAGGGTCCACCTGTCCCATTTCCACTATTAGTCCAGCCAAAGCTTTTGCACCCCCCTGACGGGACCAGCGAGCGCAGCCATGACCTGTCCAACCTTGGCTACTGCACCAAGTTCCAGTCCCCCCCCCACTATCAGTTTGTGTGTCCCCCAAGTCGGGGATGGCCCCACACACCTTCTTCGCGAATCCCACATCGTCCCAATTGGGACCATGTACACTCACCAGGGCCACTAACCTTCCCTCCAGGGCCCCTGTCACAATAACATATCTGCCGCCCTGATCTGCAATCACATTCTTCATCTGGAACCATACTCTTTTGCTGACCATTACCACTGCCTGTCGAGCCCTTCCATCAAATCCAGAGTGAAACACCGGACTAACCCAGCCCTTTTTAAGTCTCACTTGGTCCTTCACCCGCAAGTGAGTCTCTTGTAGCATTGCTACATCGGCTTTCCAACTTTTAAGATGTGCAAGCACCCTTGACCTCTTGACTGGACCTCCTAACCCCCTCACGTTCCACGTGACTATCCTAACTGGGGTCTCTCAACCCCTCCCCCCCTTCGTATCCACCATCATTATCCAACTAGCGGCCAGGTCTCTGGCACTGAGTCTGGCTCTGTGATTCAGAAGGGAAGGGGGGAGAATAGAAAAGCAATAGTGATAGGAGACTCAATGGTTAGGGGAATGGATTGGAGATTCTGTGGTCGCGAGCGAGATTCCCGGAAGGTATGTTGCCTCCTGGGTGCCTCGGCCAGGGATGTCTCGGATCGAGACTACAGGATTCTTAAGGGGGAGGGGGAGCAACCAGAAGTCGTGGTGCACATAGGCACCAATTACATAGCTAAGAAAAGGGATGAGGATCTAAAGAGTGATTTTAGGGAGTTAGGTTGGAAGCCAAAGAGCAGGACAAGCAGAGTAGTGATCTCAGGATTGCTACCAGTGCCACGTGCAAGTGAGACAAGGAACAGAGAGCGGGTACAGCTGAACATGTGGCGACAGGGCTGGTGCAGGAGGGAAGGCTTCAGATATGTGGATCATTGGGATATCTTCTGGGGAAGGTGGGACCTGCACATGAAGGACGGATTGCACCTAAACTGGAGGGGCACCAATATCCTGGTTGGGAGGTTTGCTAGAGCTCTTTGGGTGGGTTTAAACTAGTTTAGCAGGGGGATGGGAATCAGAGCTATGGATCAGAGGATAAGGTAGATGGTGAACAGGCAGAAATAGTATGCAGCAAGTCTCTGAGGAAGGATAGACAGTTGATAGGGCAAAGTTGTACTCAGTGGAATGGGTTAAAATGTGTCTGTTTCAATGCAAGGAGTGTCAGGAATAAAGGAGATGAACTTAGAGCATGGATCAGTACTTGGTACTACGATGTTGTGGCCATTACGGAGACATGGATTTCACAGGGGCAGGAATGGTTGTCAGATGTTCTGGGGTTTAGATGTCTTCAGAAGAATAGGGAGGGAGGTAAAAGAGGAGGGGGAGTGGCACTGTTAATTAGGGAATGCACCACAGTTGCAGAAAAGGAGGTAGTTGAGGAGTGTTTGTCTACTGAGTCAGTATGGGTGGAGGTCAGAAACAAGAAAGGCGCAGTCACTTTATTGGTAGTTTTCTATAGACACCCCAAGAGCAGCAGAGAGATAGAGGAACAGATTGGGCGGCAGATCTTGGAAAAGTGCAGAAGTAACAGAGTTGTTGTCATGGGTGACTTCAACTTCCCTAATATTGACTGGAACCTCCTTCGTGCAAATGGTTTGTAAAGAGTAGATTTTGTCAGGTGTGTACAGGAAGGATTCCTGACTCAATATGTAGATAGGCCGACTAGGGGGAGGCCATATTGGACTTGGTGCTAGGCAACAAACCAGGCCAGGTGTCAGGTGTCTTGGTGGGAGAGCATTTCGGTGACAGTGACCACAACTCTTTGACCTTTACCATAGTCATGAAGAGGGATAGGAACACACAGTATGGGAAGGTATTTAATTGGGGGAGGGGAAATTATATTGTTATTAGGCAGGAGCTGAGGAGCATAAAGTGGGAACAATTGTTCTTGGGGAAATGCACAACAGTAATGTGGGGGTTGTTTAAGGAGCACTTGCTGCGAGTGCTGAATAGTTTTTATCGCACTGAGACGAGAAAGGAATGGTAAGGTGAAGGAGCCTTGGATGACAAGAGAAGTGGAGCTTCTAGTCAAGAGGAAGAAGGAAGCTTATGTAAGGTTGAGGAAGCAAGGATCTGACTCGGCTCTAGAGGGTTACAAGGCAGCCAGGAAGGAACTCAAAAATGGACTGAGGAGAGCTAGAAGGGGGCATGAAAAAGCCCTGGCGGAAAGGATTAGGGAAATCCCCACGGCATTCTACACTTATGTGAGAAATAAGAGGATAATCAGAGTGAGAATAGGGCCCATCAGGGATAGTGGAGGGAACTTGTGCCTAGAGTCTGAGGAGATGGGGAAGGCCCTAAATGAATACTTTGCTTCAGTATTCACTAGAGGGAGGAACCTTGTTGCTCATGAGAACAGTGTGAACCAGGTTAATAGACTCAAACAGGTTGATATTAAGAAGGAGGATGTGCTGGAAATTTTGAAAAGCATCAGGATAGACACATCCCCTGGGCCTGACGGGATAGACCCAAGGTTACTACGGGAAGCGAGGGAGGAGATTGCTGCGCCGTTGCCAATGATCTTTGCGTCCTCGCTCTCCACTGGAGTAATACCGGATGATTGGAGGGAGGCGAATGTTGTTACCCTGTTCAAGAAAGGGAATAGGGAAATCCCTGGGAATTACAGACCCATCAGTCTTACGTCTGTGGTGAGCAAAATATTGGAAAGGATTTTGAGAGATAGGATTTATGATTATTTAGAAAAACATAGCTTGATTAAAGATAGTCAGCATGGCTTTGTGAGGGACAGGTCATGCCTCACAAACCTCATTGAATTCTTTGAGGATGTGATGAGACACATTGATGAAGGTCGGGCAGTGGATGTGGTGTTTATGGATTTCAGTAAGACATTTGATAAGGTTCCCCATGGTAGGCTCATTCAGAAAGTTTGGGGGCATGGGATACAGGGAAATTTGGCTGTCTGGATACATAATTGGCTGGCCAAAAGAAGACAGCGAGTGGTAGTGGATGGAAAGTATTCCGCCTGGAGGTCGGTGACCAGTGGTGTCAAGCAAAGATCTGTTCTGGGACCTCTGCTCTTTGTGGTTTCTATAAATGACTTGGATGAGGAAGTGGAAGGGTGGGTTAGTAAGTTTGCCGATGACACGAAGGTTGGGGGAGTTGTAAATAGAGTTGAGGGTTGTTGCAGGTTACAACAGGACATTGACAGGATGCAGAGCTGGGCTGAGAAGTGGCAGATGGGGTTCAACATTGATAAATGTGAAGTGATTCATTTTGGAAGGTTGAATTTGAATGCTGAATACAGGGTTAAAGGCAGGATTCTTGTAAGCGTGGAGGAACAGAGGGAGCTTGGGGTCCACGTACATAGATCCCTTAAAGTTGCCATTCAGGTTGATAGGGTTGTTAAGAAGGCGTATGTGTGTTGGCTTTCATTAACAGGGGGATTGAGTTTAAGAGCCGCAAGGTTTTGCTGCAGCTTTATAAAACCCTAGTTAGACCATGCTTGGAATATTGTGTCCAGTTGTGGTTGCCTCATTATAGGAAGGATGTGGATGTTTTGGAGAGGGTCCAGAGGAGATTTACCAGGATGGTGCCTGGACTGGAGGGCATGTCTTATGAAGAAAGTCAGAAGTCTTACGACACCAGGTTAAATTCCAACAGGTTTGTTTCAAATCACTAGCTTTTGGAGCTCCAAACGCTAGTGATGTGAAACAAACCTGTTGGACATTAACCTGGTGTTGTAAGACTTCTTACTGTGCCCACCCCAGTCCGGCATCTCACCTTATGAAGAAAGGTTGTGGGAGCTAGGGCTTTTCCCATTGGAGGGAAGAAGGCAGAGAGGTGACTTGATAGAGGTGTACAAGGTGATGAGAGGCATGGATAGCCAGAGACTTTTCCCCAGGGTGGAAATGGCTGTCATGATGGGACATAATTTTAAGGTGATTGGAGGAAGGTACAGGGGAGATGTCAGAGGTAGGTCCTTTACACAGAGAGTGGTGGGTGTGTGGAATGCACTGCCAGCAGAGGTGGTGGAGTCAGTCATTAGGGACATTTAAGCGACTCTTAGACAGGCACATGGACAACAGTAAATTGAAGGGGTGTAGGTTAGGTTGATCTTAGATTAGGATAAATGGTCGGCACAACATCGTGGGCTGAAGGGCCTGTACTGTGCTGTACTGTTCTATGTTCTATCATACCACAGGGCAATGCTCTATGCGTATGACCCGCCCCTATCCATTGTTAACATCGAACCCCCTCCCCCTCCCAGAATCCCCCCCTGCACTTCCTCTCGAAAAAACTTCTCCCAGTATCAATCCCTTCCCCCGCCTTGCTCGCCTCGCAGGCCCATCAAAACCTGCTAACCAAGCTCCAATGTCCGCAGCCCTCCTCTCACCTCACCTCCGTTACAGTGAATGCATTAGTGATCATGTTTCAAAATTCTATAGATTCTGGAACAGTGGCTGCATAAAAAGGTGGCAAATGTGACCCCACTATTCAAGAAAGGGACCCGTTAGCCTTACATGACTAGCGGGGAAAATGGTAGAATCTATTCTAAAGGATGTGATAACTGGACATTTCAAAAATAATGGTGAGATTGGCATGGATTCATGAAAGGGATATCATGTTTGACAAACTTTTTGGAACTGTTCATGGATGTAGCAGAATCGATAAGGGAAATCCAATGGATGTGGTGTATTTGGATTTTCAGAAGTCTTTCAATAAGATTCCACACATGAGATTAATAAACAAAATTAGAGTCCATTGGATTGGGGGAAAACATCAGCATGGATTAAGGATTGGTTAATGGACAGAAGGGATAAACAGATCAATCAGAGGCTAACAGGCCATGACCAGTGGAATACCGCTCGGATCAGTGCTTGAGCCCTAGCTGTTTATAATCTATATCAATGATTTGGATGTGGGGGCCAAATGCAATATTCCCAAGTTTGCTGATGATTCAAAACTTGGTGGGAATGTGAATTGTGAAAAGGATGCAAAGAGGCTTCAAGGCGACTTAGACAGACTGAGTGGGAAAGAACTTGGCAGATGGAATAAAAGTGGAAAAATGTGAAGTTATCCACTTTGGTTGGAAAAACATAAATGCAGAGTATTTCTTAAATGGGGAATGATTGGGAAATGTTGATAGAATCCATAGAATTCCTACAGAACAGAAGGAGGCCATTTGGCCAATCGAGGTCTGCATCAACATTCCGAGCAGTCTACCGAGGCCCATGTCCCCACCCTATCCCCGTAACTCCTTACATTGATCATGGTCAATCCATCTAACCTGCACATATTTGGCCACTGAGGGACAATTTTGCATAGCCAATCCACCTAACCTGCACATCTTTGGACTGTGGGAGGAAACCGGAGTACCCGGAGGAAATTCACACAGGCACGGGGTGAAAGTGTAAACTCCACACAGACAGTCAGTCACCCAAGGTTGGAATCGAACCCAGGTTCTTGGCATTGTGTCGCCTTCAAAGATGCCCAAAGAGACCTGGGCATTCTTGTTCATACATTACCAAAAGCTAACATGCAGGTGCAATAAGCAATTAGGAAGGCAAATTTTATGTTTGCCTTTAATGCAAGAGAATTTGAGTACAGGAATAAAGATGACTTGCTGGAGTTATAGAAAGCCTTGGTGAGTTTACACCTGGAGTATTGTATGCAGTTTTGGTCCTCTTAGGTAACGAAGGATATCCTGGCCACAGAGGGGGTGCAACTAAGGACCACCAGACTAATCCTGGGAATGGTGGGATTGTCCTATGCAGAAAGATTGAAGAAATTGGGCCTATATTCTCTAGAGTTCAACAGAATGAGCGGCGATGTCATTGAAATGTGCACAATTCTTGCAGGGCTTGATAAGATAGATGCAGGGCTTGATAAGATAGATGCAGGAAGGATGCTTCCCTTGGTTGGGGGTCTAGAACCAGGGAACACAGTCTCAGGCAGAATAAGACATTTAAGACAGAGATGAGGAAACATTTTTTCAGAGGGTGGTAAATCTTTGGAATTCTCTACTCCAGAGTGTTGTGGAGTCTCAGTAATTGAATATGTTCAGAGTTTGATAGATTTCTAGATAGCAATGACATTAAGGAATATGAGGATAGTGAATGAAGATGGCAGAGGTTGAAGATCAGCAATGATCTAGTGAAATGGCACAGTAGTCTTGAGGAGCCAAATAACCTACTCCTATGTTCCTATCCTACGATTACAGCCCTTTAAATATGAAACATTAAGGATGATCTATTAGAGGTATTTATTGAGAGGTGATCTATTCGACCTGTTTTAAATGATTAACCAAACTAGGGGCATGAAATACAATATCACTGATAAATCCAAAAAGAACTTAGAAGAAACTCTTGCCCGGAGAATGATCAGAATGTAGGAACCTCTACAATAAGTAGTTAAGGCAAATAACATGGATTAATTTGAGAAGCCCGTTGAGAAGGATGACGGGAATCTTACTGAAACTTACAGGACACTGAGAGACCTAGATAGAGTGGACATGGAGAGGATGTTTCCACTAGCAGTGGTTAGCAGTGTTGCTTCACAGCACCAGGGACCCGGGTTTGATTCCCGGCTTGGGTCACTGTGCGGAGTCTGACTTTCTCTCCGTGTCTGCTTGCGTTTCCTCCAGGAGATCCGGTTTCCTTCCACAAGTTCTGAAAGACATGCTGTTAGGTGAATTGGACATTCTGAATTCTCCCTTAGTGTGGCGACTAGGGTATTTTCACAGTAACTTCATTGCAGTGTTACTATAAGCCTACTTGTGATGCTAATAAAGATTATTATTATGGTCCGTAATGATCATAAAATTTTGGCCGTAGATGTATGGATGGAATTTCTTCACTCTAAATATCGTGGCCAGACTCTCTTTTCCGATTTGTGCATAGCGACGTTCTGTATCTGCCAGGGTTCGTAAAGCATATGCAATTGGTCCCTCGGTGCCATTGTACGAACGATTGGAGAGGATTGCCTCTACTCCGTAAGGAGAGACATCGCATGTTAGTACCAGCGGTCTTGTGAGTTAATAGTGCGCCAAGATATTCGACAACAGCAGCTGTTGCTTCCCTTTTGTGAATGCTCCCGTCCTGTGGCACCTGCCACAACCACTTCCGATTTTTCTTCAGCGATGTGTTTAGGGGTGTCTGTAAGGTGGCTAGGTTGGGGATAAATTTTCCATTATAATTGATGAGGCCTAGAAATAACTCCAATTCCATCATTTTTCGCGGGGTCGTTGCCCGCTTTGTGGCCTTCACTTGTAGCCATCTGGGATGGCCTCTTCCAGAATACAAAATGGACATTTGCAAAGATTGCAGGGAAAAATGGACAATGTTAAGAAAGCAAGCAGGCACAGAGCCTGTCTGCATATTGGAGAAACAGCTCCCAGACGAGACCGAAACTGTAGTCCCATTAGCATATGGATGGCCCATCTCCGGGAACAAAGGAAGATACTTAAGTAACCGATCTGGCTCCAGGCCTCGCGCCGCCAGTTCCCCAAACCGAAAGCGTAAACAAAGCAAGGCCAATGGCCACATAGGACACGCCCAGCCATCAGGGCACCCACCCCTTTATTGGTCAGGAACAATGCGAATGATCAAGAAATGGCCCAATTGATTGGGGCCAAGTTCAAGGCCCGCCCAAAAGCGTGCGAAGCCCCTTCGGGTATAAGAAGAAGGCCCCAAGAGAGAATCGCTCTCTTGGAATCGGCTCTCACAGCGGAGAGACCCTTCCGCCAGCTACACCAGAAGCAAGTAAGTCCAAGGTCAAGGCTCAGTACCAGACGGACGACGTTAGCTGTTCCCCTCGACCACTTCGACCCCAGCAGCCTCAGAACTGAACAACGGCCATTGTTCCTCTGACTGAGTGGGCGCCCGAAGCTAAGTATAGGCTTTAGCAGTAGTGATAGTTTAGTCTGTAGTATTTCATGCATGAGTATGTATTGCTGTGTATGTAATTATGCGCTGAAAGATGGTGCACACCAATGAGACTCCAAAAGGCAGCCGGGTGAATTTGCACTACCGCTTAGGAGTGTTGATGGTGTCGAACTTCCTGAATGCCATATGAAACTCCAATTGGAGGTACACATGGTTCATGTCCAGGTTGGTAAACATGAAACCACCAGCCAGCTTTGCTTAGTGATCTTCAATACATGGGGTACCGGTCAAGGCAAGAGACTCCGTTGACCATCAATTTATAGTATCTGCAAAGGCAGACCGACTGGTCAGGTTTTACTACTAGAACCACTGGCATAGCAAATTCCGCAAACTGTACCAGGCATATTATGCCAAAGTTCCACCAAGGTTTGGCCTCTACTTTGGTGAGCAAGATATAGGGGACCGGTCATGCCCAAAAGATTATGGTAGGACCTCTGGGCCCACGTAGATCTTTGCCCTTGCTCCTTTGATCTTGCCACGGCTCTCCTGAAACATCTTGGGATATTTCTCGACGACTTCATGCATACATAGAAACACACATAGAAATAGAAGCAGAAGACCATTCGGCCCTTCGAGCCTGCTCCACCATTCATCATGATCGTGACTGATCATCAAATTCAATATCCTGATTCTGCCTTCCCCCCATATCCCTTGATCACTTTCGCCCCAAGGGCTATATCGAACTCCTTCTAGAAGTCACACAATGTTTTAGCCTCAGCTACTTTCTGTGGTAGTGAATTCCAAAGATTCACCAAACTCTCCTCACCTCAGTCACAGAATCTCTACAGTGCAGAAGGAGGCCATTCGGCCCATCGAGTCTGCACCGACCCTCTGAAAGAGTATTCCACTAATGCTCACTTCCCCATTCTATCCCAATAATCCCTCAACATTACCTACACATCTTTTTTGATCACTAAGGGGCAATTTAGCATGGCCAATCCACCTAACATTCACATCTTTGGACTGTGAGAAGAAACCTCCCCTTATCCTCAAACTATGACCCCTAGTTCTGGTCTTCCCCACCATCAGGGACGTTCCTTCTGAGTCTATCCTAATTCTGTTAGAATTTTATAAGTTTCTATGAGATTTCCTCTCACTTTTCTAAACTCCGATGAATATAATCCGAACCGATTTAGTCTCTCCTCATATGACAGTCCACCATCCAGGGAATCTTTACTGCACTCCCTCCATAGCAAGGACATCCTTCCTCAGATAAGGACACCAAAACTGCAAGTAATACTCCAGGTGTGTACTCACCAAAGCTCTGTACAATTGCAGTAAAACATCCCTTTTCCTACTTTGGGGGTAGTGATGCTGTTCAACTACATTAGTTCATCCTGTTTGGGCTGGTGGATTTGCAGTGCCCGACCTGAGGTGGCTTTGGCTTCTGGCCTGGGCGGTACGCATACTGACAATTCTGGCAGTCTTATTTTGGGCATATCCTTCGGCCGCAGGTACAGCACTCTCGTGACTGCACCCCAAAGTCATCTGGGGAAGCTTCTCTAACAGTTCTGGAGTTTTGCAGTCGTCAACTCTTTCGCGGGTCCGTTTTTCAGCATTTTCCACGGACAGCCCCAATTCTATGGTTCTTTTGAGATCCAGGGCGGGATAGCTCCTGGTCTCCAGCACCTCACAGAATTCTCAGCATTATATTTAAAGCTCTCATCCTCATCTTCCAATGTCAGCAAATCTTCCAATGCTGCGAGCCCCCTGCCACAAATTCTGTTTCACTGACTCTAACCTCTTGCTTGCACCCACTTGTGTTTAGCCATTGAGGCCCCATGCCCTGGAATTCCGACACTAAACCTCTCCACATGTTCCATGCCCCAGTCTCCTGAACATAGAACCATCTGTATGACCAAGGCACATTCCTAATAACTAATTTCTTGCCTCGGTGTCTACCGTTTTCGTTATGCCTGTTAAATGCCACAGAACATTTTTCTACTTATTTTTTAATATAAATTCAGAATGCCCAATTCTTCTTTTCCAATTAAGGGCAATTTAACTTGGTCAATTCACCTACCCTGCACATTTTTTTGGGTTGTGGGGGTAAGACCCTCGGTGCCGTGAGGCAGCAGTGCGAACCACTGCGCCACCGTGCTGGCCAACATTTTTCTACCGTAACAGTGCTACATGAAGACAAATTGTTGTGAAAAGGTTCAGTACTTTGACCCAAGTTTATTTTTGCCTAGTGGACTTTCAGTCCACGGGGGGGGGGGGGGGGGGGGGGGGGGTCTCTTCCGCACGGCCATGGTGAAGGCTATGGCCGAGGCGGAGGGAAAAGAGTGCCCCTACGGCACAGGCCCACCCGCAGATCGGTGGGCCCCGTTCGCGGGCCAGGCCACCGTGGGGGCACCCTCCCGGGGCCAGATCGCCCCCCCCCCCCCCAGGACCCCGGAGCCCCGTCAGTCCCGCCGGTAAGGTAGGTGGTTTGATTCATGCCGGCGGGACTGGCATGACAGCAGCGGGACTTCGAGAATCGCCGGGGGGGGGGGGGGGGGGGGGCCGACCGGCGCACCGCGATTCCCGCCCCCCGCCGAATATCCGGTGCCGGAGAATTCGGCGGCCGGCGGGGGCGGGATTCACGCCAGCCCCCGGCGATTCTCCGACCCGGCCGGGGGGGCGGGGTCAGAGAATCCTGCCCCTGGTTCTCTTTTTTAAAATCTTTTCCCTATCTATTTGTTATTTTCCCCAATTTATTTCACTGGCACTTTTGTTTCTGTCTCTGCATCTGTTCTTTTCTCAATCTTCAGCAAACCTATTTTCCTCATTTCATCTGTGTGCTTTTCCCCCTCTGAATAAATTTTAATAAGTCCCACTTTCTATGCCTCTCACTTCTTTTCTGTTATATTCTCAAACTAAATTTAAGAATAATCATTATTTTGTCTTAGTGAAAAGGTGACTGCTTCAGACTTCATCTTACTTTATGAGCAACTTAATACAAACAGCAGTCAAATAAACTTGGAATAGGTAGAGACAAAAATAAACCCAAAGCACATTGTTTTATTTAAGTCCTTTATTGATTCCTTATGTTAAGTCTCAAAGGAAATGTTCTGGATTCCTCTTTCACATGAGCTGACAGAAACATTTAACCATAAAATTCCACCACGGTCAGTGAGCAAATGTTTTTTTAGCTCCCAGGTTAATTTACAATGAAGACACCCACAACTGAGTTTTGCTGATGAGGTGAGGTGAAAACCTAGTAAGCAAAACCAATATTAAAACTGTGTTTTACCACAACCATATTGCAGTTTTGCTCTGTGCAACATCTCGCCTGAGAATCTGAGAACAATTTAAGGATCAGTGTGCCCCAAACCCAAAAGGCAACCAAAGAAACTCATCAGGTATGAAGTTATAATTTTATTCAGAAGCTGAAAACAGTAATTTATTTAATCTTCTTTTTGTTATGTTTCCATTTGTTTTGCATGCACTCTGAAGAAATTTTGCATGTGTTTCCAAGAGAAAAATAAACATTCTTTGACGATTCCAAGGACATATTAAAGTCAAAAGAATGGGGGAAAATGTTGCTATTTTTTATAATAATCTTTATTAGTGACACAAGTAGGCTTACATTAACACTGCAATGAAGTTACTGTGAAAATCCTCTAGTCGCCACACTACGGCGCCTGTTCGGGTACACTGAGGGAGAATTCAGAATGTCCAAATTACCTTAACAAGCACGTCTTGTGGGAGGAAACCAGAGCACC